>NC_057388.1:60527372-60841694 GCF_019320065.1 Cervus canadensis | reverse complement strand
GCCGTCAAAAAGAATTCATTTGAGCCAGTCCTAATGAGATGGATGATACTGGAGCCGTTATACAGAGGTGATAGTAAGCAGGAAAGATAAGAACATTAGCGCATACTAACACATATTATTGGAATTTAGAAAGATGGTAACGATAACCCTATATGCAAAACAGAAAAAGGAGCACAGCATGTACAGAAACAGACTTGTTGAACTCTGGTGGGCACAGAAGGTGAAGGGTGGGATGTTTCAGAAGGTGAGGGTGGATGTTTAAAAGAACAGCATGTATACTATCTATGGTGAAACAGATCACCAGCCCAGGGGGGATGCATGAGACAAGTGCTCGGGCCTGGTACACTGGGAAGACCCAGAGGAATCGGGTGGAGAGGGAGGTGGGAGGGGGGATCGGGATGGGGAATAAGTGTAAATCTATGGCTGATTCATATCAATGTATGACAAAACCCACTGAAATGTTGTGAAGTAATTAGCCTCCAACTAATAAAAAAATTTAAAAAAAAATAAATAAAATATGAGAAAGCTCAAAAAAAAAAAATAAAATAAAGCGACTGTCACCATGACCCACCTATAAGAATGCCCAAATCCAGAACTCTGAAAACACCAAATGCTGGAGAGGATGTGGAAAAATGGGAATTCTCATTCACTGGGAATGCAAAATGGTCCAACCACTTTGGAAGACAGTTTGGTAAATCCTTACAAAAGTAAATGTACTTATCTTACAAACTTGCTCCTCAGTATTTACCCAAATGAACTGAAAACTCATCCATACAAAAACCTACATGCAAATGTTTACAGCAGGTTTATTCATAATTGCCAAAACTTGGAAGCAACAAAATGTCCTTCAGTAGGTGCATGGATAAAGAAACTATGCTACATCCAGATGATGGAATATCATTCATTGCTAAAGAGAAGTGAGCCAAGAAAGGACTTGGAGGAAACTTAAATGCATATGAGTAAATGAAAGAAGTCAATCTGAAAAGGCTAAATACTGTAAGATTCCAACTATATGACATTATTGGAGAAGGAAATGGCAACACACTCCAGAATTCTTGGCTAGGAAATCCCACTGACAGAGTGGCCTGGCGGGCTACAGTCCATGGGGTCACAAAGAATCAGACACGACTGAGCAACTAAACAACAACAAATAATATGACATTATGGAAGACATAAAACTATGAAGACAATAAAAAGATCAGTGGCTGCCAGAGGTTGGAGAAAGAGGGGGTGAATAGATGGAGCACAGGGGATTTGAGGGTCAGTGAAATTACACTATATGATACCCTAATGAACGGATACCTGTCATTATGCATTTGTCCATGCCTATAGAAAATACAACTCTAAGAGAAACTGCAGACGTTGGATGATGATGATATCAGTGCAGGTTCCTTGATTGACAGTGGGGGCGGCTATCTGTGGGGAGGAGCAGGGGTATATGGAACTCCCTGTCCTTCTTCCCATCCAGTTTTGCTGTGAACCTAAAACTCACTTAAAACAGTAAATCTGATTGATTAAAAAAAATCTCAGGAACTGACAAGGCCAAACCAAACCAAAAAATACTGGCATGCAAAATGAGTGGTATATTGTGTGTCTGTACTTTTGTGTGTGTTTTTGTGTCTGCTCATATGAGTGTTTGACTAGATACCAAGTTATAGCACGCTAAAGAAATGCTGTCAGTGTAAGAAACTAGAAGATTCCAAATATATAGGTCACAAATGAACGCAACTGCTTCAATATTCTTTGCAAAGGCAAAGAAGCCCATCAAAAATGGTAAAGAAGCTAAAGGAAGTAATTTTCATCCATCAAAACTCACAACTCTGATCCTCTATCAAAATGAGTCTCACTGCTAGAAGCTGCATTACCAACTACTGCAGAAAAACTTGAAAAAGAAACCATTTTTATCTGTTAGGCTAATGTAGTGATGACCATTTTCTCAAATTCTTGTTTTCAAAGCAGCAACAATCTAATATAGAACGTCTTACACTGAAACCATACTAAATCTTCAAAAACCAATCAGAAAAAAAGCATAGGCAAGTCTTCCTGGGATTTTAACTTAATCACCTTTAGGGACTAACGGTGGGATCAGAACTTAAGTGTGTCCTTAACAAAGAGGGTGACGCAAAAGCAATCGTGGCCAGAGACAGCCTTTTCAACCCAGTTAACAGCTATAACAGTGTTGTCTGATGGAAAGATACTGCCAATCACATGTGGCATTTTAAATTTCCTAGTCACTACATTTTAAAAAATAAACAGATGACATTAATACTAACGGTATATTTTATTTAACTCAATGTACCCAAATGTTTATAACTTTAATATATGGCAGCAGCAGCCACATTTCAAGGGATCAATAGCCACATGTGGCTAGTGATTACCATATTGAACGGCACAGATTTTGACTTCCAGTGTAAATCTAAAAGACCCCAAGCTTCCCTCTCTCAAATATTCACTTATTCATTCAAATACACTTATTAAATCTCTTCATATATGACACTATTCTTGCTACTAAGATGAAGCAGTAATAGACTTCAGTCACCGCTTCAATCTATGAAAACATTAAAAAAGGTTAATATCTATATCAATGAGAAAATCAGTTCAACTTCAATTTTTATTATTAATATTAATTTATTTCCAATTCATATTTTCCCATGTTTTTTGGAAAAGCAAAGGATTTCTCACTTCAAGTTTATCTTTGTGATTCAAACTGATGTCACACATAGTTCTGTCTTAATAATCTACAGAGTTTAAAGATGCACAATAAATCAAGAAATATTATGTGTAATACTATTTGGGGCCTGCAAAAAGAAAAAAAAAGTGAATGTAAGTGTAGTGAGAGGTGAGAGGAAAGGAAAAGAGGAGAAGAGAAAAAGAGAGGCAAATTTCATAGAAATAAACTCAAGGTATGAAGCATTTGAGAGCAGGATTTTCATATTTAATGACTTTCACCCAACAGGTAATGTGACCTGGGTTCTAAAAGACTGTGTAAATATTATAAAAGGGATTTTCAGAGCAATGAACATTAATTACATGCACTAATACATCTGAAAGGATGAGAAAGCAGAGTTTAGCCACTGCATTTGTGCATTTTAAAGACTGTCCCTTAATAAACACACAATTGGCCTTCTTAATTCACTGCAGGATAACTTATCCCAGCAAAGAACTGGAAGCAACCTAAATGCTTATCATTAGGAAAACAATCCAATTAATGATGATTTTGCCATATTATAGATTTTTTTTAAGAGGTAAACGTTTATGAGCTGACATATGAAACTGTCCAAGATATGACTGAGTAAAAAAGCCAGTTGTAGAAAAATACCTATTATATAAAATATGTACACAGCCTATGCTGAGAAGAGCTATACTACCTCAGGAAAAGCCTGGGAGAAGGATGGTTGAAGGGACAGAGGGAGAGTTAGCAGAGACTGGACACTTTATGTTCTAATCAATCTTTTCATTTTTTATAGAGAATATATTCATATTTTATACAGAATATATTTTTATATAGAATATATTCATATTTTTTGCAGGAAAAAAAAAGAATTCAAAAACAACAATGTACACCCTCAAATGTGCTTGTCCAAAATTTAATGTATTGGAACCTACCAGACTCATACTTAGGTGTTTGTGCTCACCTAAGAATAAAGCTTCTCCTACCATGTCTGGGCATGTGTTTGAACATGTGGATGGATCCACAATACAGAAAAGTACTTCCTCTGAATTGGTTATCTTTTTTATTTTTAAATCAGGTCTCTGCAAATCTTCTCATGTAAAACAACACATCAGTAAGCATCTATGTATCTGTAAATCAATCAGGATCTTGGTGGTACTATAAAATAAAGATAAAATGGAGAAATAAACCAGATACTGAGTTTGATGCAAGATTGCAATGGTGATTCACAGCTCTTCATCATCTTTGACCAACTTTATGATAAACCTGATTAAGAATTTATAATAAACCTGATTAAAAATTTATAAAATGAATGCTAAAGGCAGAAGATGCTATTGTTATTTGCTAATATGGACCTCTTCTCCTGCCATGGGAGGACTACACTCTTCCATCCACAGATGTTGGATCCAGCCATAAGATTTGTTTTATCCAAAAGAATGAGTCATGACATACACTGCAACACAGCAAAAGCTTTAACAGTAACTGAGTAGTGTCTCTCTTGCATTTGTCCTCACCAGAAGAGGCATGTCCCACATGGCCTTTAGGCTATTTTACAACTCTGTAAGTTGTGTATAACTGATAATAATACAAAATAATTCTTGTCTATAGACATGCAAATACATCCTGTCTGGTGGCACATCAGTCGATTTCCCTCCTCCACCGTGGAAGAAGTTTTGCCTTCCTTATTTGCACATTTCTAACCTATCATTCAGTCACTAAGTCATGTTCAACTCTGCGATCCCATGAAATGCAGATGCCAGGCTTCCCTGTCCTTCACCATCTCCCTGAGTTTGCTCAAACTCATGTCCATTGAGTTGATGATGCTATCCAACTATCTCATCCTCTGTTACCCTCTTCTCTTGCCCTCAAACTTTCCCAGTAGCACAGTCTAACCTATAAATATGTCCATTCTTTGGATTGACATTTGAACTACTTGTAACTTCTTACCAGTTCCCTCATTAATAATGAGTTAATGAAAATCTTTAACACACATTTATTTTACATCTGAATGAGTTCTTTTTTAATTATCTTAACAGTATTTACTATGTGTTAGATGATTTTACTATGCATTTAATCCTCCTAACAACCCCGTCTTTTACTGATGACAAGATGGAGACCCATAGATTAAACAACTTGCATAAAGCCACACAAAGATTATGAGCAGAGCTGGAAATCTAAACTCAAGTCTAGCTGACAGACAGGCAGGCCACCATTCAGAGCAAGGAGTGATTAGTGTGGAATTAGAGTATCATGAAATTATAGAAATAACAAGGTTCAGTTCCTGTGTCATAGGAGGGAACCAGGGCCCACCAGTCCAAAGATCTTGTCCATGTCGCATGGCTTATTTTGGGGAGGGACTAGAACTCAGGACTCCTGACACTCAGACCAGTGATCTTGGGTCCAAGGAGGAAGTTGAATCTGAGCAGAAACTTGATGGATGAGTAGAATCAACAGAATTGGCTGGACACAGGAAACAAGGGCAAGGACACAGTGTGGAGATGTCATTTGGAAAATAGGAGAAACCTCACCACCACTATCAGAAGGTCCATGGACATGTGCACAGAAGGGGAAGTCAAAGTGGCAGGGAGGCTCTGCATCTATGCGGTGTCAGAGGGCACAGAGCACAGAAGCCACAGTTACGTATTAGAGCTGCAGGACTGCTCGGGGGAGAGATACCAACAGGCCATGAAGCAAGCTCTCCACGTTCCTAGAAGTCAAGGAGATGCAAAGTGTATGACACCTTGCATTTACACAACCTTTTCCATACACAACCTTTCACCATACGAGCTTTCTGCCTCACCTGAGGCTGAACAAGATGACATCTACAGTTCCTTCTGGGACCAAAGCTACAGCAAGGTCAAAAGAGCAGATAAGATTTAAGATCCCTCTTAAACTGATTGTGGCGGTGTGTTGAAGAACAATCACATGCGTTTAGAAATCCAGGATTCTGTAACTAGGTAGAAAAAGTGTAGATCACAATAAACTGGAAAATTCTTCAAGAGATGGGAATACCAGACCACCTGACCTGCCTCTTGAGAAACCTGTATGCAGGTCAGGAAGCAACAGTTAGAACTGGACATGGAACAACAGACTGGTTCCAAATAGGAAAAGGAGTACGTCAAGGCTGTATATTGTCACCCTGCTTATTTAACTTATATGCAGAGTACATCATGAGAAATGCTGGGCTGGAAGAAGCACAGCTAGAATCAAGATTGCTGGGAGAAATATCAATAACCTCAGAAATGCAGATGACACCACCCTTATGGCAGAAAGTGAAGAGGAACTAAAGAGCCTCTTGATGAAAGTGAAAGAGGAGAGTGAAAAAGCTGGCTTAAAGCTTAACATTCAGAAAACTAAGATCATGGCCTCTGGTCCCATCACTTCATGGGAAATAGATGGGGAGACAGTGGAAACAGTGTCAGATTTTTTTTTTTGGGCTCCAAAATCACTTCGGATGGTGACTGCAGCCATGAAATTAAAAGATGCTTACTCCTTGGAAGGAAAGTTATGACCAACCTAGATAGCATATTAAAAAGCAGAGACATTACTTTGCCAACAGAGGTCTGTCTGGTCAAGGCTGTGGTTTTTCCAGTGGTCATGTATGGATGTAAGAGTTGGACTGTGAAGAAAGCTGAGCACTGAAGAATTGATGCTTTTGAACTGTGGTGTTGGAGAAGACTCTTGAGAGTCCCTTGGACTGCAAGGAGATCCAACTAGTCCATCCTAAAGGAAATCAGTCCTGAATATTTATTGGAAGGACTGGTGCTGAAGCTGAAACTCCAATACTTTGGCCACCTGATGCAAAGGACTGACTCATTGGGAAAGACCCTGATGCTGGGAAAGATTGAAGGTGGGAGAAGAAGGGGATGACACAGGATGAGATGGTTGGATGGCATCAGCGACTCAATGGACATGAGTTTGAGTAAACTCCAGGAGTTGGCGATGGACAGGGAAGCCTGGCGTGCTGCAGTCCATGGGGTCACAAAGAGTCAGACACGACTGAGCGACGGAACAAGTCCTGGAGAGAATAGGTTGTATCAAGGGGATTCTGAAAGAGGAGTGGAAACTCCAGGGCTTAAAGAGGAAAGCATAGAATTTGCAGTCACTCAACTGTTAGGCTCTGTCTCAGACCAGCAGGAACTTCATAGCAAGTCTAGACTGCTCTTTTCTGGTTTAATGTGTCACTATCAAGAATTTCTCACACATTGAGAGTTTCCCCATCTCTCCGCCACCTGGGCATACGCCGCTCCTCACAACTCCTAAGCAAGAACTGAAGTCATAGTAAACCTGTCCACTGCCGAGGGGATGTGGAGACAGCCAGGAACGGAACCTTTATTCCCAAAAGGCACATGTGAAATACAAGGTGAATGTGGAAAGAGAAGTGATCAGACTGGAGGGTAAAGAGCAGCTCTACCTAGAAGGAATGATCGGTCCCAATTCTCTTATCATAGATGAAAATCTACCACCCACAGTCACATACAGGGTATTATGAAAATCACACACACACACACACACACACACATACACACACAATGCCCTCTCAGCCACCTACACACCAACCTACTGAGTCTCACTATTCAAATGGCCAGAAACCCAGGGCACCAGCATCATCCATTAGAAATGCAGAGTCTCAGGCCCCACCCCAGACCTACTCGATCAGATTTTGCATTTTAGCAACACTGCCATATGATCACATTAACCTTTAAGAGGTGCTGCTTGTACTGTACCCAGGAGTGATGCAGCAGCAAAGCTCAGGTATCCAAAGAAGGACTAACCAGCAGAGAGACGGCGATGGAAAAGACCAGGCCATGAACCAGAAAACAGGAGTTCTATTACCAGCGGAACCCGTCCAGAAGGTGACTTCTCAAAACTCATCCTCAACTGAGGTCAGCTGACAATTCTAAGACCTTCCCACGGTGAACAGAGGACGGAACCCACAGGCAGGGACAGGCAGAAGAGGAGGGACTGTGTCTCTCCTGATTGCATCCCAGCAGAATCAAAGCTGTCTTAGGATGCAGGATGCACTGAGGTGAATTTGCTTCCTCTTTGTGACTCACCCATAGCTGAATGAGCTTAAAGAAAAGGGAGAAGTGAGCCATGAAATATAGTAAATTACAGCTTAATCTTCCCTACCCTGGAATTCATTCAGTAGCTTTAGTGAATGTATAGTCTGGAAGGCAGGGTGAAGGATGCACATGGAATATGTCAGCAGCCAGCATGTCATCCTGCCCTGTGCATCAGAGAAGCCCTGCTCCCTTTGTCGTTAAAGGGATGAACGTCCTTCCCTCTGCCCTCTGTCAGTACACCGGCAAAGAAAGAAAACAAAAACCTGCTTTCCATTATTGCTGTTATCCACCCTGAAAACTCCCAAAGGGCCTATTAGTGTAAGAAGTGGTTCCAAAGACACAGTCATCTCCCATAACTTATGCCTTCATTTCGCAACACGTAGGCAGGTGAAGGTCAAAGGCCCTGGGCCTTTACTGTGAAACTCCACCAAGTTTCTTCTCTGTGGGCTACTTCCTTTGACTTGACCCACAGACCTGAGAGGGGCATTCAAATGACTTGCTTCTAATTCAGGTTAGAGAGGAAACTCCAATACTCCTAAAAGAATATTGAGTTAGTTAGAAAAGAAATATGGCACCTGGATTTATTAATGCATTCAGGTTGGATCTGGGCATTCAAATATATCCACAAAAAGACTTCGTTTCTGCTCTTATACTCAGCTCCCACCAATCACCATCAGTAATTTTCAAATAATGGGATGCCACCCATCAGTGAACAATAACATCAGTTTACTGGGTCACAGGCAACATTTTGTATGTTAATAGAATATAACAGGAAATATCTGATGTAGTCACTGGTAGAATGATAAAGCATATTTCAGTGTGAGTGTGTGCGTGTGTGTGTCTGTGAGTTGTGTGTATGAGTACGAACACATGCGGAGCCACAGTGTAAAATGTGTGTCTCACTGTGGGTCACAGTAAGCAGGAAAGCTACTTGCTGCCTCAGAGCATCTGCAAACGGGGCTCTTTCTGGAAAGAGAAGGGAGGAATCCTGGGAAGAAAACTGGAAAAAACGGTTTCCTCCATAAGCTTCTATAAACAGAGGAAGACATCAAGTCCTCCTTGACCAGATGGATGGGACTGGGACTTCTAGATACTCGCCCTCTCTCCCCCATCCCCTCCCCCAATCACAGCTCAATCAGGAGCCACAGCTCATCCTAAGTCTCACAAAAAGGAAGAAAAGTTGACTTGTGTTATCACAGATTGTGCCTCGCACAGGGGTGCCAATCAGGAGCGTGGACTTCCCTTAGCAGTAAAAGATAATCCTCAAGATCATGGAGATACTGTTGTCAGCAGAGTTTTTCATTAAGGTCCTCATTCTCTACAAAGATTTTTTTCCCTTTTCTGCCCCAGTTATGTTCATGGTAGGCCCCAGCCATGCTCCGCTGCAAATACACGGGAAACCTAAACAGAGTAATTAAGAGGTCAAAATCATCCACATCAGAATGACTGTAATCAGCACTGCTGCTGAATTTTAACACAAACACCAAATCATAACCCCACTTTTGTCACCATATCCCAGTGTCACCAGAATCAGAGAGATAGGATAGCACAGGACTTAAAGCTTGAGGTCAAGAGCCACAGCTCATTTGAAACCCAGCCTTTCTATTCTCTACCTTGGAAAAGTTCTATTCTCTATGACTCCATTTTCTCACCCATAAAATAGGGACAATAATAGCACCTACATTGGAGGTCATGGTAAAAACTAAATGGGATAAACATGGAAAGCACTTAAACCAGTGCCAGGAATATAATAACTATCATGTATTATTTTTTAAGCAACAATGCCTTTATTTTATTATTTTTGACTGTGGAGGGTCTTCATTGAGGGGCTGTAGGCATAGTTGGCCAAGGCATGGAAGATCCAATTCTCCAACCAGGGATCAAACTCTATCCCCTGCATTAGAAGGTGGATTATTAATCACTGGACCACCAGTGAAGTCCCACTGTCAAGTATTATGACTACCACACTCATTACCATTTCGAATCAAAGTTTGATTTCTCTTCAGCCTACTTTGTCTGTTTTATTCTGAGACCTATATCATTGGTATAGATTTTGAGGTGTAAGAATAAAAATGCAATATTTTATTATAATTGTTTATGGTAAATGATATGCACAATGATGGGCCCCAAAAATCAATCCTCCAGGGAAGTTCCCATTCCCCTGGGAAATGAACACCCTAATTCTTCTCCCTTTAAATGAGTTACCAAAGGTCAGAAAATTCACACACTCGGGAACTTTTATCTCTGCAGACCCAGGAGTTAGAAATTCCAACTGGATGACTCCATATGTGTCCTAGGACAGAAGTACATTAGCAGAGGGCTACTTCTGCCTCTGACAGCCACAGACACCAGCTGCTGCCAAGAAAAAGGGGAAAGCAGCCCACATGGCAGCTATCATACACCTGGTCAATTGGGAAATTCGACTTGAATGGAGAGAAATCTCATTTTGACTCCAGTTGGTACTGAGCACGAAAGGCAGCCTGGCCTCCAAAGGAAACGGCAGAGAGAGGACAACTCAGAGAAAATTCAACCAACAACCAATTCGGGCAACAGAATGGTGTTCTCTGAGTGCCAAGTCAGCCTTACTGACATCTACTACAACAGTTTTTCAAAACAAGGACATCTCCACTCTCACAAAGCTTGCTTCAGAAATGACTTTTCCTCCTATAAGTAGTGTTCTTTTGTTTGAGAACCATGCATGCAGGAAATAAGGACAAAGAGGAGGCATCCAAGCCACCAAATCAAACACATCTACTCCTTTACTGCTCAACACGCTCATCATTATGAGTTTATTAGGGAAACAAAATGTGTAAGAGGGTCTTTCTATGAAGGAGTTTATGGGATGGTTTATGGAGAAAAACAAGAATCCAGTTGAGAGCTGTAATGTTATGAGCATGGATGAGCACCTGGGAGGCACAGGGCAGAAACAAGATTCAGAGGGAACTGTAGAACTTAGATGGTTGCATTAGAAAAAATAAAATATTTAAAATCAATGCTCTAAGTTTCATATTAAGAAGTTAGTAATATCAAAATAAGAGCAGAAGGTAATGAAATGTAAAACAATCAATAGAAAAAGTTAAGTTTTTAAAACATTAATTAAAGTAATACACAAGTAGTGAGGCTGATCAAGAAATAACAAGAAAAAGCACAAATTACCAATACCAGAGATGAAAGAAGGAACATGACTGGAGATTTTAGAGACATTAAAAAGATGATAAGCAACATTATACCAATGAATATCACAGCACAGAGATGAATGAATTTCTTGGCAAATATAACTTATCAAGAATGAGGAAGAAATAGAAATTCTGAACAGCCATATTCCTATTAAGGCACTGTTTATCCAAGTGTGGTTCTCCACAATGGCAGTATCAGGTATGCCTGGGAACTTTCTGAAATATAAATCCTCCAGGCCCCACTCCAGACCTATGGAATCAGAGTTGTGGGGGTGCAGTTTCAGCAAGTTGTTTTAACAGGTAAACTGGTGATTCTGATATCATTTGAGAACTGCTTGAATACCATCATCCCAAAAGAAACTGAGGCTCAGGACTTCCCTGGCGGTCCAGTGGTTAAGACTACGTGCTTCCACCACAGGGGCTATGGGTTTGATTCCTGGTCAGGAAAGTTTCACGTGCTGCACAGTGCAGCCAAAAAAAAAAAAAAAAAAAATGAAAGAAAGAAAAAGAAAGGCAGGCCCACATGGTTTAGCTAATATATTTTACCAGACACAGAATAAAGAAAAATGCCAGCCTCTCAAAAACTCTGAGCGAATAGAGAACACTTGACATTATTACTTTCAATTATTACTCCCTTATGGAAAGTGCAGGAGATTCTTTTTATCTGCCTTTTGATTCTTGTTTTGAAGTGACTCCTGGTTTCTTTGGAGTGAGCCATTCTGACAGACCAGAGATCCACATTGTCCAGGTGGCCACACTGTGTGCCTTTAAGTAGAGAAGTCTTTATGAACTGTCTTCTCCCCTTTGCCTGAAGCCCTTAGAGAAGTGGCTATCCACTTCTCTCTGGAGCAGCCAAGGCTTGAAGCTCACCCACAAGGATACCAACGGCACTGTGACCCTGCCTGACACTGCTGAATCAAACCTCACTCAAGCCAGAGCAGACACTGGGGCTTGTATAACATAACTGATTAAAATAAATCATTTTATGATCAACCATGCTCATGTTATTCCCTCTAAATAAATACCCATATGACCTTTCCACATCAGCATATATTCACTTCTTCATTCTTAAGTCTCAGCTCAGGCATCACCTTCAGCAAGCCTTTACTGAACCCCAAACTTAGCAGAGAACTCCTCCTCTATACCTCTGCACCTCAATCAAAACACTTAGATTGACATAACCAGCCTGGGTCCCTTTCTCTCTCCCATTATACTATCGGCTGCTAGAGGACAGAAACTACATCTTGCTTTTTATATTTATTTTGGAGTGTCTCACAGAGCCTGACCATCACGTAATCAGTACTCAGTAAACATGTAATGAAATGAGTCTTTAAGTGGAGTCGAACAAGCCAAAATTTACATCCATAAATAAAATATGCTTAACTTGACTTTACTCAATACTTTTGGTAGGATTCTTTTAAAACCAGACACCTTTAACTCTTCATTCTATCTCTCAATAATATTGTTAATGCAAACAATGTGGCTGGCTTTCCACCTGCATAACTGATCTCCCTTTTTAAAAACTCTGGTGGGCATGTTAGTTTCTGGTAGGTGTCTGCCCACAACCTGTGCATTGCAGAATCTCTTTGAGAATGAATACAGGGACCAAGAGGGTAGCAGTAAACGGATGACACCTATAATCTTTGGCTAAAATGGCGGGATTCCTTCTTTTAGACTCTTTCTGTAGAACGGTACTTCATCTTCACAGCTTTGTGGACCAGCCTGAAGCAAAAGGCAGCAGCTTCTCCTACCCACTCTACCCATAATTTTCTGATACCACTCCAACTATACTCCTCTGTCACATGAGATCATGAAGAATTCATCTTCCGTACAAGTAGAACAAGCCCTTGAGGGAGGTCAAGTTTTACAGAATCTGCAAGGTCTCATTCTTAATCATGATAAAGAATGGCATTCTATGGCCATTAATTTTTACTGGAAAGGAATGCATTGTATTACCAGCTAATATTTATTAAGCACCTACTGTATACCTAGAACTGGGTCACAAACCATACATATATTGTCTCATTTAATTCTTATCAGCCACCTAATGGGTTAGGTACTATCAGTAGCCCATACCCTGAGAATATTTACATTTAACTAGCTGAAAAATCAGAGTCAAGGAGGGGTGGAAATGATATGGAAATGGAGGCCTCTCATAACCCAAAATCTATGCTCTGAGTGCCAAAACTATATTGCCTTGTTTATAGACTACTGGTATAATTATGCCCCTACAAGGTCCCATACAAATCAACAGCAGAAGTAAGTCACTGACATCAACGAGGGGGGAACCAGCCACCTCACCAATCTTAATATCAAAAGTACCCTTTAAACATGATTCATTTTCCACACAAGAGGCTAATTTAAGGAAATTTTCCTTCTATTCAAAATAATGGTGCTAAATGGAAAGCAATTTCGCTTTACAATGGCTTCATCAGAACCTCACCTGTCAAATCCCCCAATCACGCTCCCGGAACACATCTCTCCATGCAGAGAAACCAGCAGGAAAAAAAGTGATATAAAGCAAACAGGTGAAAGCATGAAGTTAGTGTGATCTCCTAAGCATAAACTACAGTCTTCTAATGAAGAGCTGTGTTCTCAGGCCACCACCAACACCATCACTACCACCACCAGCACCATCATTATCATCCCGATTATAATTAAAAAGTAACCTCCTTCCCAAAAAGGAGCACTATGACCCCTAACAACCTGGAATGCGAAGTCAAGTGGGCCTTAGGAAGCATCACTATGAACAAAGCTGGTGGAGGTGATGGAATTCCAATTGAGCTATTTCAAATCCTAAAAGATGATGCTGTGAAAATACTGCAAAATTGGAAGACTCAGCAGTGGCCACAGAACTGAAAAAGATCAGTTTTCATTCTAACCCCAAAGAAAGGCAATGCCAAAGAATGCTCAATCTACTGCACAATTGCACTCATCTCACACACTAGTAAAGTAATGCTCAAAATTCTCCAAGACAGGCTTCAATAGTACGTGAACTGTGAACTTCCAGATTTTCAAGCTGAATTTAGAAAAGGCAGAGGAACCAGAGATCAAATTGCCAACATCTGCTGGATCATCAAAAAAGCAAGAGAGTTCCAGAAAAATATCTATTTCTGCTTTATTGACTATGCCAAAGCCTTTGACTGTGTGGACCACAACAAACTCTGGAAAATTCTTCAAGAGATGGGAATACCAGACCACCTGACCTGCCTCTTGAGAAACCTGTATGCAGGTCAGGAAGCAACAGTTAGAACCGGACATGGAACAACAGCCTGGTTCCAAATAGGGAAAGAAGTACATCAAGACTATATATTGTCACCATGCTTATTTCACTTATACTCAGAGTACATCATGAGAGACACCAGGCTGAATGAAGCACAAGCTGGAATCAACACTGCCGGGAGAAATATCAATAACCTCAGATATGCAGATGACACCACCCTTGTGGCAGAAAGCTAAGAACTAAAGAGCCTCTTCATGAAAGTGAAAGAGGAGTGTGAAAAAGTTGGCTTAAAACTCAACATTCAGAAAACTAAAATCATGGCATCTGGTCCTATCACTTCATGGCAAATACATGGGGAAACAGTAGAAACAGTGACAAGCTTTATTTTTTGGGGGGGGGGGGGGAGTTCCAAAATCACTGCAGATGGTGACTGCAGCCATGAAATTAAAAGATGCTTACTCCTTGGAAGAAAAGTTATGAACAACCTAGACAGCATATTAAAAAGCAGAGACATTATTGTGCCAACAAAGGTCCATCTAGTCAAGGCTATGGTTTTTCCAGTAGTCATGTATGGATGTGAGAGTTGAACTATAAAGAAAGCTGAGCACCAACAGAATTGATGCTTTTGAACTGTGGTGTTGGGAGAAGACTCTTGAGAGTCTCTTGGACTGCAAGGAGATCCAACCAGTCCATCCTAAAGGAAATCAGTCCTGAATATTCATTAGAAGGACTGATGCTGAAGCTGAAACTCCAATATTTTGGTCATGCGAAGAACTGACTCATTTGAAAAGACCCTGATACTGGGAAAGTTGAAGGTGGGAGGAGAAGGGGACGACAGAGGATGAGATGGTTGGATGGCATCACCAACTCTATGGACAAGAGTTTGAGTAAACTTGGGAGTTGGTGATGGACAGGGAGGCCTGGTGTGTTGCGGTCCGTGGCGTCGCAAAGAGTCAGACACGACTGAGCAACTGAACTGAACTAAACTGATGACCCCTAACAAATGAGGCTTCTGTTTATCTACCAAACAAGCACTGTTAACACTACCAAAAGGGTTAATTTTCTATCCTTCTTAATGATGGGTCATAAGTAAGCCATGATAACAAGAAAATATATTACTCTTACCAACAATATCATTGTTGTTTGGTCACTAAGTCATGTTCAACTCTTTTCAACCCCATGGACTGTAGCCCACCAGGCTCCTCTATCCATCAGATTTCCCAGGCAAAAATACTGGAGTGGGTTGCCATTTCCTCTTCCAGGGGATCTTCCTGACTCAGGGATCGAATCCATGTCTCCTATATCTCCTGCATTAGCAGGCAGATTCTTCACCACTGAGACTAACAATTAGTGTACTAACGATATGGTATACTACAATTAGTAAAATTATCACAAAATCATGACAACACTGTTTGGAGTTATGGACTGGGCGTACCAGAAGAGGCAATCACACACTTCACAGTCCATATTGCATACATCAGGTTCTTCTCTTAAGCTATTTAATTGCTTTGCTAACTCTAAGAAACCCTTGATTAGGATCTAAATGATAAAACATAACATAGATTAAGAAACTGATTATTAAAAAGTCAACCCACAAGACCTCCATTTATATTTGTATCAGAGGGCAACAAGACAACATGGGCAACCCTATCCCATAGTAGCTGAGCAGTGAAGCTCACAGACTCACAGCAGAGAGCAGGCGCTTGCCCTGTGACTCCAGATAGAGGCATGCTTCTAGAGGTGGCGCATTAGCTCTGGGCTTGTACCAGTTTCAAGGGACATTTTTGCTGTCTGCTGTACTAAGTAGGAATCTATCCCAATTTATATTGTAGTTTGTAGTTACCAGCTTTGTAGTTACCAGCTTTCACTGAAATTACTATGATAACTTTACCCCACTTATAAAAGATGGGACTGGGTTTCTCTGTAAATTTGTATTGTTTCATTGCTTCCAGTGTAACAATATGCAATAATATCAAAGTATTTCTTTTAAGATCTGTGATTTTACACTTTTCAGGTCTAACAGAATATAATAGCATGTAGACTTATGATTTCTGATTTGTTTCAGCATAGAGTGTATACTCTGTTTACATAATCCAAACAATATTATCCCTTCAGGACAATTTCAAAATCTCCTTTAATGCAACGTTTAAAGTACTTCTTATTCCTTATAAAATTTAAATGCATCAAAACACCTGTCAAACTGTATATGTCAGCTACATACCATAAACAATGAAATAGAATTCATAAATCTGCTATGCAGACAATGAATCATAGGTCATAATGTTGATAATGGCAAAAAGACCCTCTATATTTACTAAAACCCAGGAAGTGCACTTACTGTGCTCAATCTTTATCTCATTTAACCCACAACAACCCTATCAGGTAAGTATTATTGTTATTCCCTCCATACAGATGAAAAAAGTAAGGCTTAGAGTAAGGTTTCTCAACCCTGGCACTGGGGACATTTTGGACCAGATAGTTCTTTGTTATGGTGGGGATGCTCTGTGCATTGTAAGATGTTTAGCAACATCCTCGGTCTCTATCTGCTAGATGCCAGTGGTATATCCCATTCCCAGATGTGACAACCAAAAATGTCTCCACGCACTGCCAAATGTTCTCTGGGAGCCAAAGCACCCCCACTTCAGCACCACTGGCTTAGAGAAATCAAGGAGTTTACTAAAGGTCATACACTTAGAAAACAGTAGAGCAGGGATTAGAAGCCTGGCATGCTGGCTCTAGAGTGCATGCCATCAGCCAATAAAACAAAGCCCTGTTCACTTTGGGATAGTTTTTTTTAATATTTATTTATTTGGCTGCATGGGGTTTTAGTGGTGGCACACGGGATCATCAATCTTTTGTTGCAGCATGCAGGACCTTTAGTTGCAGCATGTGAACTCTCAGTTGCGGCATGTGGGCTCTAGTTTCCCAATCAGGGATAGAACCCAGGTTCCCTGCACTGGGAGCAAAGGGTCTTAGCCATTGGACCATCAGGGAAGTCCCTCTGTGATAGTTTAAATGACATAAAATTTCCCTCAAAATAGAAAACTAAATGTGAAGATGAACTATGAGTGTCTTCCTGTGGAAAGATCTTTTTAGTTCAGTTCAGTCGCTCAGTCATGTCTGACTCTTTGCAACCCCATTAACCATAGCACGCCAGGCCTCCCTGTTCATCACCAACTCCCAGAGTCCACCCAAACCCATGTCCATTGAGTCGGTGATGCCATCCAGCCATCTCATCCTCTGTTGTCCCCTTCTTCTCCTGCCCTCAATCTTTCCCAGCATCAGGGTCTTTTCCAATGAGTCAGCTCTTCGCATCAGGTGGCCAAAGTATTGGAGTTTCAGCTTCAACATCAGTCCTTCCAATGAACACCCAGGACTGATCTCCTTTAGGATGGACTGGTTGGATCTCCTTGCAGTCCAAGGGACTCTCAAGAGTCTTCTCCAACACCTCAGTTCAAAGCATCAATTCTTTGGTGCTCAGCTTTCTTTGTAATCCAACTCTCACATCCATATATGACCACTGAAAAAACCATAGCCGATCTTTTATGACCACATTAAACTGGGCCCTTCCAAGTTTGTCTTCCTAACTAAGGCCCATGTCCCAGAGGCTGTCGACCTTGTACAGGGCTCTCCCACCCCACCTACTCCAGTGTTCTTTCCAAAAGATGGTCACCAATCACTTGGTTAAGGCTGATTCCACTCTTCAATAAATAAGACATAGTCCCTGTCCCTAAAGAGCAGGGCCATCTGCTTCCTACCAGCTCCCTTACATGACCCTGTTCTGTCTCAAAGTGTAAGCCCTCTGCACTGCTGCTGCTAAGTCACTTCAGTCGTGTCCGACTCTGTGCGACCCCATAGACGGCAGCCCACCAGGCTCCCCCGTCCCTGGGATTCTCCAGGCAAGAACACTGGAGTGGGTTGCCATTTCCCTCTCCAATGCATGAAAGAGCCCTTTGCACAGTGACCATCAAATGCTGGTTTCTCTCTGAGGGATCTCCCAAGCCTTCAGTGACTAAGCACTTTCCATGTGCCCAAAACTTCCTATGTGCTTCACATATACGATTTCATTCTGGGCTCCCAAGAACCCCAGGAAATATTAACATTTCCACTGGACCTATAGGAAACGAAAGCTATGGTAGGAAGGGAACCTACCCAAGCCTGACCCAAGATTTGTGCCACAATTCATATTTTAGTCTAGAAATGGGTGACTCTAAACCCCCGTTCTTGACCCAACCCTCTGCCCTTCTCCCTTCACGGATGAGCAAAGATTACAGACATGTCTCTTCCAAAGCACGTTCTCGGGGTAGTCTACCCACTACAGCTTGCTTAGAACTTTTCATACAGGTTCCCTTTCCCCAAAGTTATGGGAATAAATAATACAGAGCATAGCATGATTCTACTTCTGCAAAGACACAGGGAAAAATTCAGGCAGTGAACTTTTTTCATGAACTTTGAAAAGGCATTATCATATTAAATCAGAGGACAGAAAAATACAAGTTTTCCTTTATCTGATTCTATTTTTGTTATTTACTTTATATGCATAAAGGGTTATGTATTCATGTGTGACTGATTACACTGCTTCAAAGCATTTTAAGTGGTTAAGTACTAAAATAGATAATTTTGAAAAAAAAAAATTACTTGGTGGTAGAGGTGAAGAACTTTTTCCCCTTTTCTCTTTTAATCACATTATGTAAATATAGCCTGTTGGGGTTTTTTAAGCCTTCCGTGAACTTTCCTGAGAACTTCAACTTTTGGGTTAAAGCCAAATATGAAAATTTTCAAATGTAAAATGTCTTGATGAGAAAATAAAAATTGGCAGAGTAGGGAAATGAATTCCAAAAGGCATATTTTTCTGACCCTTTGACTTTATTCAGTTTTGAACTGCTTCATTTGGGAGTGGGAAGGGGTTCCACAGCTGTAAAAAATTATAAAACTACCAGAATAGAAAAAAAAACAACAAAAAAACAGACATTTTTGGTATCTCAAAGATCTGCCTTTAAACTCTAGCCCAACCATTTCTCTGCTTTGTGACATCAGTCAAGTTACTTGTTTTTCCTGAGTTCTTCATCTGTGAACCAGAATCACTGTGAAGATTAAATAAGATAATGTGCATGAAGCTCTGCCACATGGTAGATATACAATAAACTTGATCAACAGAGTACCTTTCAGATATACTTACGTTTTTGCCAAAGTTTATGTTTTGACAATTGTCCTTTTAATATCCTTCTCATGATTAGTTCACACTATTTAGGTGAAGTTGCTGCTGCTGCTGCCAAGTCACTTCAGTCGTGTCTGACTCTGTGCGACCCCACAGACAGCAGCCCACCAGGCTCCCCCGTCCCTGGGATTCTCCAGGCAAGAACACTGGAGTGGGTTGCCATTTCCTTCTCCATTAGGTGAAGTTAGAAGTATCTAAATCATGGGTGATCTGGCTTGGAGTGAAAGGACCATCACTACAGGGCCAGACTATGTTATCTGCCTAGTGACCTCCATGCTAATCAGCAATGTTGCTCCTCCCCAGTGATTCAGTTATAGGTCACAGAGTGTTTGTCATCACTGTAAATGTTGGTTGGTGGTCTGAGCTTTCTTGTAGAAAACCTCAGCAATTAGAATCATAGAATAACATTTTTGAGCCTCAAGGAATCATATCAATTCTCATGTTCAAGCTTATCTCTTTTACTCTTGAGGACTCTGAGATAAGAGAGGAGTTAACTGCAAAGCTAAACTAGTGACAGAATATAAATCTGATTCTTAATCTTTCATCCATACCAGTGGTTCTCAATCACAGGTGATTTTGCCCCCCAACGACCCTTTAAGGGGGTTTGCTATTGACATCTAGTGAGTAGAGTCCAGGGATGTTACTAAACACCCTACAATGCAAAGGACAGCTGCTACAAAAACACAAACAGTACCAAGATTAAGAAACTCTGATCTACACTACTGGACCCAGAGTCTCCCAACACTCCAAAAGTTGCCTTATAAGCTGACACTGTTGGACACTGGACTTGGCCCCCATTTGGAAGTCCTCACCGATGACTGAATTAATCAAGTCAATTCTTCCTCTTCAGTATTGAGGGCTACTGGGATTAGGAAGGATATAGAGACGTGCCCACTCAGGCAACTGAAAGTCTGAGCTTAACTTCTGAAGCACAGTGACATGCCAGCATGAGTGCTGCTGAAATCTTCCAGAAGCACTTAAGTCTTATTAGGCAATCTAAGAAAATGATTCTCAAAACCATTTCGGCAAAACATCACAGAACCGTCAAATGATGTGTACCACACAGTTATGAAATATTCAGAATAATGCACCACAAACAAATACATTGACGCTGCACTAAACATCTCCCAGACTAACAGCCTGAATGGAGGAGAGAGAGAAATTGAAGCACTGAGGTAGAGCAAAAACACTCTCAAGAGTTTCCACCCAACGCTAGAGTTCCATAGTAAAAGATCTTAATCAGAAAAGCAGATCCAAGGACCTGCAAGGACCCAAGCAACTGTGTATTTTTTGGTTCTTGCCCTTGCATGCCATCTGGCTTGCTGACCTCATAGGTCTTCACCCTGGCCAGTGTGAAGGCCAAATAGAGCCTAAATGTGGGAGCATGTGGTGATCTGCAAGTATGAGTCATTCATCAACCTAAGCTCATTTACTCCCAGTTCCACCTGGTAATTCTGGCTTTAATTCTGACCCATGGTAGAAATACATGAAGGATCCCAATCTGATTCACTCATAAAGTCAACCCACATTTAATAAATACCAACCATGTCCAAAGCACCATGCTTAAGTAGGGATCATAGTCCCTACTCAAAAAAATCATAATGATGTCAAGAAGAATGACAAGCATCCAACTAATTCTTATACCCAGCACTAAAGTAGTGACTGGGGGAACAAACTCTCTTTTAGGTAGAACAATGGAAAGAAGGCCCCATGGAAAGAAATGGCATTTGAATTAGACCTAGAGGAAAAAGTGGGAATTCAACAGGTAAAAATGAGAACATTCAAAATACTAGAAAAGATTATGAATGAAGAAGGGATGACACAAAACACAAGGCAAATAGGACATCAGCAAAGGGTTGAGCTTGACGGGAACTCAAAGTAAATGGGAGGGAATAACAGAGACAAAGTAGGAAAACTGAGATGGAGACAGATGTAGAAATCCTTCAAGTTCTAGATAAGAAAGTAGTCTTTATTAGCGGAAAGGAAGCCAGTAGAGGTTTGTTGCTTTTGGAGTTACTGTTGTTATTTTCTAAACAGATGTGACATCATCAGAGACTCTATGGAAAAAGGAATCATACATGTGTGAGCAGAATGGAGATGAAGTAACCAGAGTAACAGGAGCAGTCAGGAGGCTATTCAAGACTCAGAGAGACAGATAATGAGACTGGACCAAGATCATGGGAGTGAAAAGAGTGAGGAGGAAGAGCCCACAGCTTATTAGAGACCCATTTATCACATTGGGGAGGCGGAGAACACAAAGCTAAAGTTGGAAAAATACACACAACAGCAGTTCATATAAAACAACTCAAGAGATCCTGGATGAGTGGGAGAATGGTAGTGACTATCGGAACTGAAGATGGAAGAGAAAAGAATGAACTGTGTCCAGGTGGTCCTCTTAACTCAAAAAAATGACAACTCAATGCCAAGGTAATTCCTGCTACTGGTATCTAAATAAACCACCCATGGAACTCTGGAAGTCCACTGGTTAAGAATCTGCCTTGCAAGGCTGTGTTCGATCCCTGGTCAGGAAACTAGATCCCACATGCCGCAGGGCAACTACTGAGCCCTATTACTCCAGAGCCCACGAAGTCCCTGTGCACTACAATGAAGACCCAGGACAGCCTAGGTAGACAGACAGATAGACAGACTCCCAGACTTAGTGCCTGAGCTACTTACTTCACCTCAGCACCCTCTCCTCCCAGGCCAAGTCCCCAGCTCCTGCTAACTAGACTCTTGAATCCAGATCCTGTGACTGTGCTCCCCAGACTCCTGCTGAGATATCTGGAGGATGACCAAGTGAGTAAGGGATGAATGAGCAGCAGTTGCCTTATACGCTACAATCTGAGCAAACTACCTATGTGGACCCTCTGTCACCCTCCATTCTCCCCGGCTGTTTCCTCTGAAATCACACTACTTATAGACCACGTTCCCTGTTAACTGTCTTTGGATTATCCTTCGTGGCTAAGTCTCAGTGTCCATCTATGATCTGTGCTCTAACCACACCACTTTGTTCCTTTCTCCGGTCCACTCTGCCTGCCACCATTCACTGTCAAGTCACCCTGACTCAGCTGGCAATCTCAGAACTTAACCTGGACATATTCTCACAGCTGATCACATGGTTCCTGCTACTTTGAGAATTGATTAGTCATCACAAACACATATAGGAAAATATTTTTAAAGGGTTTTATCTCTTAGAAGATTCCCTTGCCCCTTGTATTAGATGTCACCACTAATACTTGAGCTCTAAATGTCAATACAACTGAGTAAGTAGTAGCATGCAAGACTGATTATCCATAAGCATGCAAAAATATGTGTATTGATGTAACCTATCACCCCTTTAACTTTCCCAACAAGTTTATTTGGCTGTCCTTTTTTTGCCATGAAGGTAAAAGACTATATCCATTGAGTCTGTGTCAACAATGCCAAAAAGAGTTTCAGGATTCACCAATGAGTCTTAATACGTCTGGGATGAAATGGGCGCAGTTCAGCAAAAGATGCACCTGTTAACACAAGAATACAAGTACTTGGAAGGCAGTCTTCCCAAAGGGTGATATCCACTCACCTTCCTGCCCATCCCCACCCACACACACCAATCTATTATTAACAGCAAAGGTGGAGGTTCTGTTGATGACTCATTAAGTATGCTGTTTTGTGAAGGCTGACACAGGCAGACCTGACTAGAGGAATCATTTGCTGGATTTAATCAATTATTGGGTTCATCAAATGTGATTACTGAGTCACATAAAAATCCAAGTGAAAGAAGCATTAGACACTTGAGGAAAAAAAATAACCCCTTGTTTTGCCTTGCAACAGATGGAGGTCATTCTGTCTTCTATGTGTGTAAGATGCACTTTATCCATTACTTGCACATACTTGTATCCTGAGCTGTCTTCTTAATGTCCAGAATATTTTAAAGCCATTTGTCCTTTTGAGAAAATCCTAAAGACTCAGCAAAACATACATTTTTAAAATAACTGAAGACACTGAAGAAAACCAAAAATCCTCAACTATTTCATTAGATTTTAATATACTTCTAAGCACCATGAATGTTAAAAAAACACTGTAGGGTCTCTTTGTGATCTAGTGACAGAAGAGTATACGATAATTTAAGTATCTTCTCCAAAGATCTAATTGTTCCCAATAACATTCAATATTTACATCTATTATAGCACTTATCATATTTTATTGTAATTTTTTTCACAGTGACACCTAATAATCCCAAGACTTGCCAGGTGGCATTAGTGGTAAAGAATCTGTACAATGTAGGAGATGTGGGTTCAATCCATAGATCAGGAAGGTCCCCTGGAGCAGAAAATGGCAACCAACTCCAGTATTCTTGCCTGGACAGAGCATTCCATGAACAGAACAACCTGGACAGCTACAGAATCAGAAACAACTGAGTGACTGAGCAAGCAGCCACGTCTACAAGCCTGTGTACCTCTTCACAGAGGTTATTTCACATATGTTTTTATTTCCAGTGTTTTTTAAGTATATGTCAATAGCAAATATTAAGTAAACTTTTGTTAAAATGGGAGATTATTGCAAAGTACTATGCATGTAACTATCAACCTAATGTCAACTAACAAGAAGAGAGACAAGTTTGGTTCAAGTTAACTGCTCACAGAAATGTCTAGAAATATGAAACATGTACATCAATCAGACAGAGTCAGAATCAGAGCTTCCACTAAAAGAGCTAAACAGAGCTAGAATTAATAACTGTGGTGTTGGAGAAGACTCCTGAGAGTCCCTTGGACTGCAAGGAGATCCAATCAGTCCATCCTAAAGGAGATCAGTCCTGGGTCTTCATTGGAAGGACTGATGCTGAAGCTGAAACTCCAATACTTTGGCCACCTCATGCGAAGAGCTGACTCATTGGAAAAGACCCTGATGCTGGGAGGGATTGGGGGCAGGAGGAGAAGGGGACGACAGAGGATGAGATGGCTGGATGGCATCACCAACTCGATGGACATGAGTTTGAGTAATCTCCAGGAGTTGGTAATGGACAGGGAGGCCTGGCGTACTGTGATTCATGGGGTCGCAAAGAGTCGGACACGACTGAGCGACTGAACTGAACAAAAACCTTCATGCTAATGAGGATTTTGCTATCTGGTGACCTTAAAACTCCAACTCCTGGCCATCTTGGCCAAAGTATTTCCACTGTTCAGTCATGTGAAAACAGAACAATAGTCCATGGAGGTCCCTCAGGTGTGTGGATACTCCTTTCCTTGTACCTCTGCCTGGAATTGTGCTCAACAGTCACAGTTCCCCTCACACACTGAAATACGGTGAGTATGTGTTCTTGTGTGTGTGTCTTGGAAGCTCTTCTGACATAGATTTAACATTACATCATCCCTTGTAACAGCTGTTTTTCTTTAGGTGTAGCCCAGAAATATTAGATTATCTCTAAGTATCTGTGATTATTTTATACATAGTCAGGCATGCTTTCTCAAAGATATAAGCTTCTCATAGCCAGACCTGATACCCTGAAGCTGTAGCTGTATTGAAAACAACCTGAGGAGAATTTCACGGGGAAGCAGGCTTCCCGTGTAATCCTCTCTAGCTGTCAAATTGCCATTTCACCACTTCAATAAATCTCTTGAAATGATTGGCCTTCATGGACAAGACCCATTCATAAAGCCAAAAGATGGTTCCCCTTAATTGTGTTGATTTAAAGCTCAATTCAATAAGGCTTTCCGTGCAGGAGAAGCTTACCTCCTACCTACAGGTGCCCTTGCTAACCCAGTAAAGAGTACTTGTAACATCACTCTTTCGATTGAAATTCTGCTCTTGAAAGAGGCGAGTACCTTTTCCTTAACACTAAACGTGAGACTCAGTAGAATTACTATCATCAAAATATCGTTCTTGTGGGCTACTAAGATCTGCCTAGCATTTTGTGAAAAATTCAAAGAAAGATGTCTACCTCAGTTGGGTTGTAGTTGGATAATGATGACTTTGCAAGCTAGTGGATTTTTTTTCTTATCATTGCTTTTGAAGGTAAATAAATACATGAGTGAAATGAAATTAAACTTAGCAAGAAGACTTTAAACAAAGGTGGATGATTTGTTTATCTTAGGCTGTCTTTTCCCTAATGGTCAAAGCAAACCTATAATATTTAAAGCTTTTTAATGTAACATTTGAGTCATTTGATTTTCCTACATGAAGTCACCAACTTTACTTGACTCATTAACTGAAGCCAAATAACTACACTTAGAATTCAACTGACCAGCTGAATCTACACTAGTATGCCTGTCCCTAACATGAAAAATCTAGTCCATCCTAAAGGAAATTAGTACTGAATATTCATTGGAAGGACTGATGTTAAAGCTGAAACTCCAATACTTTGGCCACCTGATGTGAAGAACTGACTCATTTGAAAAGACTCTGATGCTGGGAAAGATTGAAGGTCGGAGGAGAAGGGGACGACAGAGGATGAGGTAGTTGAAAAGCATCAGCGACTCAATGGACATGAATTTGAGTAAAGTCCGGGGGCTGGTGATAGACAGGGAGGTCTGGCGTGATATAGTCCATGGGGTCACAAAGAGTCAGACATGACTGAGCGACTGAACTGAACTGAACTGAACATTCCCAGTCCAAATGAATCATCCAAGAGACAAGCATATATTCAAACATACCAGCATCAGAGAGGGGTATCAAGATATGTTTAAAAGTGTGTACCATTCATCAAATGAGGTATTCACAGACTCCCAATTTACAGATCTCTGGAAAAGGTCTCAAGCAAGATCATTCTGCAAAAGGTTGAAGGTTTGATACATGAAAATGGCCTCAAATTCGTTAACACCTTTTCATCAGGAGATATAATCTATGTCCCCTTCTCTCAACTCTGGAGGGGTTGTGCAACACCTTAACCAATAAGATACAGCAGAAGTGACACTGAGCCAGTTTCAGGGAGATAGCATCTTCCTTTATCTCTTTATCTCTTGGAACACATGGCCTAAGAAGCCAGCTAAGAGTTCAACTCCCCTGAGATCACCTTGCAATAGAAGCCCAAGCTCATGGAGACATTTTGGAGGATGAAAACCATGTGGAGAGAAAGATACAAGGAGCACCAAAGCTCCCCACATGCAAATGAAGACTCAATCTTGGAAGTGCATCCTATATCCCCAGCAGCCCTGGATGACACCAGGTGCGTCAGATCCAAGACACCCAGACAAGTCCTTCCTGAATTCCTAACCTACAAAATCATAAGCAAAGTAAAACCTTTGTTCTAATCCATCAGAGTGGTGATAGATTAGCAGACATGGATCTATTTCATATGAGGATAGGTATGTGATTAAAAACAGAAGAGTTCAAACCACGCCTCTATTAATTTTCACTTCACTTCAACAAAGCTAAAAAGCTAAAATCAGTCTTTTTTTTACATTGACATCAAAATGCAACAGTGTTCATGTGAGATATGCAAAAATATGCTTTCCTCCAAAGTTGACATAGTAATTTGAAACCTGACAGGTTTGAGCAGGTCTCCCGTAAAACTCCCTCTTACCTGTCTATTTATCTCCCCTTAAAATAAAATTGAGGCAACACTGAAATATCTTATACCCCCAGTTAACTACATGTAAAAATGATAAATTACCTTTTACAACTGAAGACAATTATGCCCTCTAATCTGAGTGATTAATTTACACCATTCTTAGTGGTTTAAATGCAATCACTACCATGATCCTGATGAACCTGAACAAGATAGAATTATTTGGCCATCTGTACAAGCTTACTATATTTAGAGAAGTACAGCAACCCTCTAGGAAGCTTTAAAGTTTTAGTTCATTTTCTCTCAATGATTGTGTACTTCCTCACTGCATATCAAATGAAGACACCACTACTTTGGATTACTGACTTTATTTAGAAACCATAGGACATAGGAGCCTCTACTATGAGATGAGACTCTCTAGAAAAGGTCATATTAAAGTCATCATCTGACGGTAATACTATTTTTAAAAGACTTTTTTATTTTTATGTATTTATTTTTGGCTGCACTGGGCCTTCATTGCTGTATTCAGGCTTTCTCTAATTGCAGCAAGTGGGAGCTACTCTCCAGTTATGGTGCATGGGCTTAGTTGCTCTGCAACATGTGAGATCTTCCCGGACCAGGGATCGAACCTATGTCCCCTGCACTGGCAAGTGGATTCTTAACCACTGAACCAACAAAGAAGTCCTGAAAGTACCATTGTTGAAACCTACTGGAAGATTTTAATTGCAACAGTAATTTTTTATCTCATGTTACCTGTTTAAAGTCACAATACCAAAGTCAATTAATGAAAAGCAGACACTAGCCTTTTAGACTGAGTCATAGGCTTCTATTGCTCAGCAAACAAAGACCTAAGCGGCTTTATTTCTATGGAATGTGCTTTCCAAACTCTTCGCAATAAAACAGAGTAATGGAGGGTGATGATAGATGATATTCTACTTTAAATTACCCTTTTTATGGTTAAATCAAAAGACTGCCCTTAAAGGAATCTGTATCTATGTTTTGAGCTCAGTAGCATTTTGTCAGAAAATCAGCCTAGGAGAATCCAAAACCCGAACATGCATTTGAAGACCTTTCTCTGCTCCCATCCATAAACCCTGACACGCTCGCCCTCAGCCCAGCCCCAGTCTGGTCAAGGTTTAGTAAAATCACTGGACAGTTTGGCAGTAATGAGTTTTTAAGCAACTGGACCCACTCTTTTGTGAGAGTGTACACTTACTGTGCCACGCCAAATACCTGCAACCAATGCTTAACTACCGCAATAGTAACAACTCAACGATAAAGCAGGCAACTCACTGAGCAGGAACCAAGACTCTTTATTACAATCAATGTCCACCATGAGCTTGACTTGTGAAGAACTGGGACACAGAGGAGTCAACCAACCAGCTCCCCTTTCTCAGAGAGACGCTCTTACCTCTGGGACGTTTTCTTATATTTCCTCCTGTGGGAAAAGAAGCATAAACACAGATCAGAAAAGAGTTTGCTGCAGGTGGTAGGTGAGAAAAAGCTTCAGTGGGGATGGACGCAGAGATGAACACTGTAGAAAGTTCTCTCTGTGAGGCTGGTGGATGTCAAAGCCCACTTAAAAGTTCTGTGTTACAGAATGTTGTGCTTGAATGCACAGAACCACAGTCTCAGCAGTTACACATAGCATCCCCAGAGGATGCTCCACCCTTTCCCCTCTGAGGGCACTGTAGCATCTTGGTTGAGATCAGATTTTAAAGACAGCAAGAACCAGGTTCAAATCTCAGCCCTTCAGCAGGTTCATGGGGTTGTTGAGGAATAAATGGGCAGACGTTTGCAAAGCATGTCTTATACCTGGCATATTAAATGGTCAATAACTATTAGCTATTTGTACTGTCATTATTGTTACTATTATTCCCATCAGCTTGCAATGAAGTCTCTTTAAAGATTTGCCTTTTAAAATATAAATGTGTAATCATGCAACTAGACCATAATATCAGACATAAGGTCTTCAGAGAAGGAAGGAGTGAGGAAAGGGGCAATGAGAAGGTCTAAAAGCAAAAGTGGTGAGAGCAGCATCAGGAGCTTGCTACTTATTGGCTCAGCTCAGTACCCCAGAAAAGTCCCAGGAAGCACGGTGGCTGGAGGTCTACTCCACCTCTCCTATTTATGTTCCTCATTTAGCCAGGGGCAAATCTTTTGGACGTGGAGCTTCTCAATCTATCAGAGGGAGGTTATGTCTGTCCTGTCTCTCTTACCTGGGTCATTGTGGCATTCAAGGAGGAAATGGCCATAAAAGTTTATTTTCCAATGTATCCTGATGTTTTTCATGTTTGTGTCAACTTTTGTAGATTTCAAAGACCCTCAAAAGAGTTTTAGAAGACTTTTTACTGGAGGGGATTAGAGGAAAAGAAGTGGTGAGAGAGGAAAATGCACCTCCCAGGAGCATCTCCAGGAAGGGCAATGCTTCCCAGTTGTCCCTGGTTCCACATCAACATTCCCATTACAGTCACTGCACCAGAAAGCCAAGCCACTGATTTGCTAATAGAGTTGTAAGTTGCACATGCTTTAAAAAAAAAAAAGGCACAGACGTGTCAAATTCAGAATCCCTACAACCTATGACACTTTGTTCAAGTGAAAACACACATGATAATGTGACATGTTAAATGAAGTAAGTCATGTATGGCACCAAACCCACAGTGTGATCTTGACCTGATATGTACAAAGAAAACGCACCAGAGTGATAACCATGAGCCCATGGTAGTAGGTTAGTGAATCACTACTTTTATTTTTACTTGTATTAATTTTCTATATTTTCTATTTAAATGAGCATTTCTATTTTAAATGAGCATTAAATGAGGTTGCAATTAGAAAAAATGTATAAAATATTCACATACCTATATACACAGATATACATATCTACAGGATGAACACACAGAAATATTTACATGTTTGAATTATAGTATATAGGTAGGAAAGAAAGTCCACTAACAGTTGACCTAATGAGTTAGGGCTTGGGGCTTAGAGTAAACTACCTGTGTTCCAATCTTGGCTGCGACACTCAGCTCTACAGTGTTTATATTTGACCCCTCTGAGCTTCAGTTTCTTCATCTGTAAAGTGGGAATAATCAGAGCACCTCTCTCAAGACCTTACAGTGAGAAATAAAGGAGATCACCCACCTGAATTTCAGCTCCCCAAAGGCAGATTTTTTTATATGCCTCTCCACTGTATCCCTGGCAAAGGAAATGGCAACCCACTCCAGTACTCCTGCCTGGAATATCCCACGGACGGAGGAGCCTGGTAGGCTAGAGTCCATGGGGTCGCTAGGAGTCAGACAAAACTGAGTGACTTCACTTTCACTTTTCACTTTCATGCATTGGAGAGGGAAATGGCAACCCACTGCAGTGGAGAATCCCAGGGACGGGGGAGCCTGGTGGGCTGCCGTCTATGGGGTCGCACAGAGTTGGACATGACTGAAGCAACTTAGTGGCAGCAGCAGCAGCCACTGTATCCCACTGCTTAAAACAGTGTTTTGCACTCCCTCCAAAAACTGATGGATGTGCACTGACCATCCTCGACACCCCCTCCAGCAGTGACAGCTCACACTCGCTAGGCAGTAACAGGGGCAGAGGTTTCATCTACAGGCACAGAGCACAGTGACCTGTGGGTGTGACCCAGGCCCTTGAACCTTGTTAGAACTGCTGTCTAACAAACCGAGCTAAGAAGTGTTTGGCAAGACTGGAAAATAACCCACTGAAAGTATGCAAGGACCAAGGTAAGGGGGCAATCAGACCAGATGGATGCCCCTGGTTCCCACCCAGAAACTCAACTAGTTCTATCAACAAAGGGCATCTTCAGAGGCCAAAAGAAGACAACCTTTGGTACTGGCTTCCACAGAACTCTTCCAGCATCTGCCAAGGACCATGTACCAGCACCACTGAGAATGCTAAAAGCATCAAAATGAACAAAAATAAGAAAAGCTTCCATTTTCAGCAACTACTAGTAACACACACTTAACATATATCACTGCTGCTGCTGCTGCCAGGCAGCAGGCAAGAACACTAAAGTGGGTTGCCATTTCCTTCTCCGATGCATGAAAGTGAAAAGTGAAAGCGAAGTCACTCAGTCCTGTCCGACTCTTAGCGACCCCATGGACTGCAGCCCACCAGGCTCCTCCGTCTGTGGGATTTTCCAGGCAAGAGTACTGGAGTGGGGTGCCACTGCCCTCTCTGACTTATATCACTAATCCTCATAAAAACCCTGCTAAGATCCACTCTCTGGAAGAATCTGAATTCTAAAAAAGGAAATTAAGACATGTTACCAAAAGTGTTACTTTGTTATAACAACCAAGACTGAGACACCGCTCAGGAAGTTCTGTCAAAGAGGCGGTTCTGATGGACTGGGGCAGGGGTCGGGGGTGGGGAACAGAGCTCCACAAGGAGAAATATGTAAGGACGTGGGGCAAGCAGGTGAGGAGGGCGTGCCTGGTGGCCTCAAACCAGCTCAGCTCAGCCGGATTCGAAAGCAGAAAGCAGGTTCTAAGTCTAAAAAGTGCTCAAAACAAAGCTAATCAAGAAAAGTAATAAGATGTATACATTTAACAAAAAAAAAAAAGAAAAGAGGAAACCAGAGAGAAGGGGCGGGGGTCACCTCTTACATCACCCTGTGGAAAGGTGATAGGGCTCTGGAATGTGATAAACCTGGTTCAAAACCCAACTTCTCCCTCTCTAACTGAGACTCAGACAAGCTCAACACTAAAGCAAGCTTTAGCTTCCACATCTCTAAAATGGGAGGAATGAGCTCAGAGAATATAATGTATTGAATTACCAGGTGCCGTGCATGCCATGTAAGGGCCATTCTAAAAGGTTTAGGACCCTCTGTCCCTCATTTTCAGTTTCTTGAGCCTAGGGGTCCTGTCATAGGGCTCACTGCATCTATCCCACATCAACCAGCACATGTTGGCACGCAACAAATGTTTGCTGGCAAAATAAAATCATTTGTAGCTGTTACCCACAATTACCAAAATATGGGTTGTGCCTTTGGTAGAACCAAAAAAGAGAGACCAAAAATCTGATTTTCAGTCCAACTCATCTCCCTGACAGACTCACTCGCCACCTTCATCAATGCATTGCTGAACTCACACATTCTGAAGTTCTCCCTTCCCATCTTGTCCCATTTAGACAGACAGCTCCCTCATCAAAAGAGACCCAACCCAAAAAAAAAAAAAAAGAGACCCAACCCAAACAGTATCCTCTTACACTGGAGCTGAAAGGTCAGTGCTTAAAACACAAGAGAAAATACAGATCTATGGAAATTGCTCTACTCGAGATCCTACTCACCGCTCATCTCAGCAAGATGGTGAGGCCCGAGACCTCTGCTTTCAGCTGAGACATCACTTCCTCCTGAAAACCTTCTGGGGCCTCCCACACTGGATCATCCCTTTTGTGTGCTTAAAACACAAGAGAAAATACAGATCTATGCACTGGATCATCCCTTTTGTGTGTTCCATGGGGACTGAGCTCATCTGTTATGCTGATGGCAAGATCGATGGCTTGTCCAGTATCTGCTAGTGGTTCTCTCTTGCCTAACAAGGTGCTTAACAAATGACAAGTGCTCAATACATTGTTGTGCGAATGAGTGGATTTATCAAGACACTAACCAAAATGCTTTCTTTCTACTCATTTTTCTTCTGTTCGGTGATAATTCACTATAAGCAGTGAGGACATCTACCACAGACATGGTTTTCTACACACAGGAGGAATGCAATGAGAGAAGGCCTGGGAGGGTGGACAGTGGTGGGCTGCTCACAATCGTTGAGCACCTCCTCTGTTCCATGTCTGTTACCTAAATTAACTCACTTTGACCTCCAACAGACCTTAGGAGGTTAACCTCACTTTATACTTGATGGAAGGGATGCCCAATGGCTCAGCAGATAAAGAATCTGCCTGCAATGAAGGAGATACAGGAGATGCAGGTTCAATCCCTGGGTCAGGAAGATCCCCTAGAGAAGGAAATGGTAACCGACTCCAGTGTTCAAGCCTGGGAAATCCCAGTGACAGAGGAGCCTGGAGGGCTACAGTCCAGAGTCGCAAGGAGTCGGACATGACAGAGTGGCTAAGCATACACACACACTTGGTGGAAATGAGGCTCAGAGAGTTTAAGTAACTTGACTAAGGATACAGAACCCTGAACCGATTGAGACGGAATACAAACTCTGAAGCCCTCCAAGAAAATTGAGGAAATTAGTCAAAGAAGTCAAAAGATGCCTAGAGGAAACTTAGACACTAGACAAAAACAAACAAAGCCAACAATAGAAATGCACTGGGCTCTTTCCATCCAAATGCAGGAAATGAGCTGGAAAAAAAACTAGTTTATTCTTGGCCTTTTGTTTTTAAGAACTTCAACAGAATTTGCCCCTGAAAGACAAAGGAAATGTTTTTAAATGTTTTGTTTTGGTTTCTCAAACTTACTTTAAATTTATGATGTTTTGAAAATTAATACATCAGAAGTCCCAAGATTCATGACCACAGAGAATGACCAAGATGCTGTGCTCTGGAATCTGGGCAGTGTAGGGGATGGAGACAGCACAGCCTCACACGGAGGCAGAAGGCAGGACATCTTCATGAGGCCAAACCGAGGAAACTGCATCCATGAAAGTCTGGACCACTTTGCGAGCTCTGTTCCCCAGAATACACTTTACCTTACTCACATACACACATACATGGCATTGGTTGTTTGTTTATTCATTTGTTTAAGGAGAGGCATTATGGCATAGTGCTTGAGATCACTTACCTAAGCTAAATCCCTTCCGTGACTTACTGTGTCCAATAAGCTATGTGACCTTTGGCAACTTACATCACTTTCGCCACCACCAGTCTCCTTATCTGTTAGATTTGGGTAACAGTAACATGTGCTTCACAGGCTGATGTGAGAGATGAATGTAGTAGTGGATGTAAAGCATTTAGCACAGGGCCAGGCATCCAGTAAAAGTTCAAGTGCAAGTCAGCTGCTGTATTTATAATAACAGTGTCACATAAATAATAATGATATGATTTCATAGGTTTCCAAATTTTGTTTGGAAAAAGAAAAGCCTTTCATTGATTAGAAAACTAAAAATAAAAAAAGTTTAAGATTGCTTTCTAAAGTAGAAAAGCTGAATACTCCCTATTCTCCACATCTTAGAACACCTGAGCCACAAAGATAGCAAGTGCTAATCTCAGTCCTACTAAGGGGAGAAGGAACTAAACCCCTGCCCAGTTCTCTCTGTTCGCCCATGCCTAAGGGAGCCTGCAGGCTATTCATTCTGACACCCATCCAGCAGTCCCTGTTAGCCTCGCAGATCCACATGCTTTCCTCTAATGTCAAAGCTGGATCATTGCTCAGAAAGAAAGAGAAAAGGGGAGGGGGGAAGGAAAGAAAAGCTAGGTATTTAGGAATTAGACACTATGATAATCCTTAGAAATATCTAAAATTATCTTTTAAGAAAAAACCCTTTTTATTGATAATTCCCTAAAGACTAAAGCCCAGTGAGTTGCTTACACAGACTTCCTAAGCGTCCTCTAGAAGTTAGAACTAAGCACAGAGATATCATGCTATAACTAGAATCAATGATGGACCATATCCGTTCACCTGCTAGGCAAATTAAAAGACTCCTGGTCTTCACTGAAAAATCAATATTTGTTTAAGTCTGGAATGTTGCTATTGAACTGTGGATTGCCTAAGTGTCAAATAGTGTGTACATGCTATGTGTACAGGCCAGGGGAAGTGATGAGCTCCCCTGGAAGCCTTCAGTCCCTTTTACATCCAGCTGAGCACATTCTGACAAGTGGCTACCGAGGCAGGAGCAATATTGAAAATCAAAGACCACTGACCCCCAATATTTAAAAAGGTTCCTTAAAGCTGTCCGTGACTGTGTCATCTAGACCCGTAACTTCTAGACCTTGAACTTCATTTTACCTCTCTTGGCCCCAGTCAGAGAGAGAAGGGATGAAGCTAGGCCAATTTAAGGAGTGGTTCCAGCTACAGTAAACACAGTGAAGCCAAGCCAAGAGCCGAGTAGACTCAGCAAGGAAATAACAAGAAACAACGGAGTGAGGAGAGCGAGGATGCTTTTAAAGAGCTTTGTTTGCTTTTTGGTAGCTAGGAGTTTCCAAAGTACTGAACACACCCACAACCACATGTAAGTTTCACATACTTCAAAGTCAAAGGGAGGACCTGGGAATCCTTCCTGATAGCCTGGGTGAGTGAGAGCCAATTAAGCACTGAGGTTAAATCATGAAGTGCCTGGCAGTCTCACTTTTTTAAAGTGAGTATCTCTGAGTAAGAGCCATATGGTTACTGCAATAATGAGGTTTATAAATAGGCTTAATATTCAAACAATCTGGCTTAGAAAAACCAAAACTTGTGCTTAGGCTCCAGGTTGACAGCAAGATACCTCCCAGTTGAACACAAGAAGGTTTTCTGGTCTGGGAAATTGAATATGCAACAACTCCACATGCATGGTGAGAATTTCAGTTCTCCCTGAAATCTTCTCTGGGGTTTCTGGGCAATAATGACTCACACTGCTCCAGATCCCATCAGATTCCATCTCCATCCTTCCTTACTGAGATCACTACTGCTACTGATGCACAGACAGCTTTGGAAATTTTGGTTCTCAGCCCTCAGTTCCTTCAAGGGAGAGGATATTGGGGGACAGACTCAGAAAAAAAAAGTGCACAGCAAGACTTAGGGAATTAAATACACATTCTCACAAGTTCAGGTCACATGCGGCTCATTCGTGGGAAAGTGGACTGAGATAAAATGCTACAAATACCCGTGAAATAAGCAAGGACCTGAAGGATCATCTGATCCTCTGGTTTTGTATTTTAGTGGCATATGGGGTACAGACTGAACAGAACTGGATATCCCCAGAAAATTCCACTGAATCTGTCTTAAATCATTTGTACAGACTACTTTAGATGTTGCTGAAAATGGAAGGCCCTTGTACATTTCTTCTCATTTCTACCAGTGATTTTATATTCCATGATACCCATGTTAAAACCAAGATTTGCAAAGCTATATATACTAATTGCTTAATGGATTTTCCCTTTTTTTTTCATTTATTTTTATTAGTTGGAGGCTAATTACTTTACAGTATTGAAGTGGGTTTTGTCATACATTGACATGAATCAGCCATGGAGTTACATGTATTCCCGATCCCGATCCCCACTCCCACCTCCCTCTCCACCAGATTCCTCTGGGTCTTCCCGGTGCACCAGGCCTGAGCACTTGTCTCATGCATCCAACCTGGGCTGGTGATCTGTTTCACTATAGGTAATATACATGGTACATATACATCATGGAATACTATTCAGCCGTTAAAAAGAATTCATTTGAATCAGTTCTAATGAGATGGATGAAACTGGAGCCCATTATACAGAGTGAAGTAAGCCAGAAAGATAAAGAACATTACAGCATACTAACACATATATATGGAATTTAGAAAGATGGTAATGATAACCCTATATGCAAAACAGAAAAAGAGACACAGATGTACAGAACAGACTTTTGGACTCTGTGGGAGAAGGCAAGGGTGGGATGTTTCGAAAGAACAGCATTTTTTATTTTTTAATGTAATTTTATTTTGATCTTCCTTGTCGCTTTATTACTTTGTAAAATTCATTTATTTATTTATTTATTTATGGCCACACCACTCAGCACATGGGAACTTAGTTCCCCAACCAGGGATTGAACTCCCACCCCCTGCAATGGAAGCACAGAATCCTAACCACTGAACCACCAGGGAAGTCCTCCCATATTTTTAACAAGTAAATGCCAATGAGGGAGAAAAAAAAAAAAATATATATATATATATATATAGCAATCTCCTGGCACATTCAAGCAGACTATTTGAGGGGAGAAGGAGAAAAAGATATGAGAGAAAGTGAGTCTTTCTTCTCTTACTCGCTCAAATACTTCTTAACTGATAGGCTAAGGAATGAAAAACCATGTGGGCAACGATTCTATTTTCCTGCTCTGCCAAAGATCCAAGGCAGAACAAAAAATAATGAAATGACATAAACTCACTTTCACCTGGAATAACCCAACAATTAGGAAAGAGTTGTTTCTGCTTCAATTTTCTAAAGAATTTTTCTGCCAGATTGTCGATTGGGGAAAATTGTCCTACAGATTCATACTCTTTCATTTAGGGCTCTTAGAAAATGAAGATTATGTTTGGGGACAGCAACTTCTAAAGTATAGAATTCCAGTATGTTTAAACTAGTGATGAGATCAAAGTCAAATGAAGGAAACCTTCGAGAGAGTGGTTTGGGGTTGAGGATGGTGAATCAGAAAACTGAGAGCATGCTAATCTGAAACAGAGCTATGCATAAGACATTCAATGTTTAACTCATTTCTGGGAATAAATGTGTTTCTATCTAGTGCTGGCTTGGTTGTGGCAAAAAGAGAAATCTCTGAAGAGAAGATTTAATTCAAACTACCTGACCCCCAGTGACTTAGTAGTCAAGAATTCACCTGCAATACAGGAAACAAAGGAGGCATGGGTTTGAATCCTGGGAAGATCCCCTGGAGGACGGCATGGCAACCCACTCCAGTATTCTTGCCAGGAAAATCCCATGGACAGAGGAGCCTGGCGGGCTGCAGTCCATGGGGTCATAAAGAGTCAGACACAACTGAAGCCACTGAGCATGCACACGCACACACGCACGCGCGCGCGCACACACACACACACACACACACACACACGACCCCACAGGAAGTCCCATCTGTACCAGCAACAACTCACAGTCACTCCACCCAGTCCCCAAGGCGCCCACATTCTATAGGCCTGTGTCTTCATTGCTCCCCAGCCCCAGCCCCATCATTTGCCTGCAGACAGCTGCTCAGACACAAACATCCAAATCTCCTGGTCATGCCTGCTTCTCTCCTGGGCCTGGGTTAAAAATTCCAGCACTCAGATTACTGTCTAACAGGCCCCAAAATATGACCCTCCCAAAAGAAAGCTGAAACCTTCCTCTGAAAAGCATTATTTGTGAGCAGATCAAGCACTGTTTCCCTCTAGCTTAACAGCCACTGCTTACAGCTGGGCAGCGAGCCCATCAGTGGCACAAATGAAAAAAATATAGAAAGGCTGTTAGAGAAAGAAACAGAAAGTAAATGCCACACTTGTAGAAGTCCAAACAGTACTTTTTTGCATAAGTGATTTATCCCTCCATTCACATATTTACTTACACTTACAGTGTTCTAAGTACAGTAAAACTGTGTGGGTGGGAATGGGAGAGATTTTTGTGACCTCCTTCCTGGAAGCCTGGCTCCTGCTTAGATAAACATCAATGAGAAAAGCTGAAAACAAAAATATTTCTTAATATCTGTGACAACACTGCCAGAAGGGAGATAAATCCAAAGGATAAAATCTCACTCTGCACAGATATATTCCTGAAACCAGAGGAGGGGTGGGTTTTTAATTGAATTATCCAGAGAGGTGCTTGAATTTTCTACTCTATTTTCCCCCATGTAGATTTAGCCAGAACAAAAAATGTATCTTCTGCCAAGTTTAACTGCAGAGGCCAGTCTAATATTTTTTAAGCCTTTCCTATCTACTCCCGTAGCACTCCTTCCGTCTTCCTCCCAACTTGTTATCATAACCTACTCCTGGCAGAAAGCAGCTGTTGGTCATCTATAATTTCAGGTGACTGTTAAGTCAATACAACAGCTCCTTGAAAGCAGAAATCCTTCTTGTTTCCTCTAAAATCTTCTCTCACAACAGAATCATCTAGAGAAGTCTGGACATACACTCTATAAATTTCAGCAATTTAAATATGGAAAAAGTAACATTAATGCTCAAATTACAGGGGGAAAAAAAACCCACTCACCTACCAGATGCAATCCTAGAGACCATTCAGAGCCCCACAGTCAACTGAATGAATAGGTTGAGCATTCAAACTAAATTTTCCTCAGCTACAGTTACCTTCACTGAAACTATCCAAACTCCCAGAAACAAGTGCTTTGAACAATTCTTTCACTTTTTTAACCATGACTAATTTCAGTCAGTGGTTTCATAGGCAGAATGGCAGTTCTAAACATTTATGAGGCGTGATTTACAATGTGCAGTGTGTGCTTAGTCAGTCGTGTCTAACAATGTGCAACCCCATAGTGTATGGCCCGCCAGGCTCCTCAGTTCATGGAATTTTCCAGGCAAGAATACTGGAGCAGGTTGCCATTTCCTACTCCAGGGTATCTTCCTGACCCCGGAATCGAACCTGTGTCTCCTGCATTGGCAGGCAGATTCTTTACCACTACACCCCCTGGGAAGCCCTGATTTACAATAATTCACCCTTATAGTTCTCAAATCAGCTACAAAGGATGCTGTTCATGAAAATGTTTATAACTCCTCACAGTATCAGACCAGGCTCCAAGTAACAACCTAGAATAGTATAGTAAATATAAAATATTGGTGGGGGGGGTGGTAATTTAAAGATTTGTAAAACCTCTTAGAGCCATCCTTAAACAAGACTCAGAGAAGTAGAGAAAAAAAAAGGGGGGGTGGGATATTAATCTGAATTTGAACTACTAAAACACACTGGGGAGTAGTTATAAAAGACTAATAGTCCACTGCTGGATTTATTCAGTGTCTCTAAAGTGTAGGAAAAGTCTTGGTTATTTAAGAATTTTGGGTGTTTGGAATCTGGATAAATAGCATTTAATGTTCTTTGGATGTCCAATAGTGACTTTCAGCCAAAATGCATCCTCAAGTTGATTTTCACTCTTCTAGTGGCCTCAAGGGAAAGGAAAGCTATATTTTAATCAAATATTGAATACTGGGTCCCTGCAATAGGCCTTTGGGAGGGAGTGGAAAAGAATGGTGGGAGGACCACTTTTGGATGGCTTCCCAGGTGGCGCTAATGGTAAAGAACCCACCTGCCAACACAGGAGACTTGAGACACAGGTTTGATCCCTAGATCAGGAAGATCTAGAGTAGGAAATGGCAACCCATTCCAGTATTCTTGCCTGGAAAATTCCATGAGTAGAGGAGCCTGATAGGCTACAGACCATGGGGTCACAAAGAGTCAGACACGACTGAAACAATTTAGCAGGCAAAGAGCTGTCAGGAAAAAGGCCATGAATGAGGCAGAGGTGATGTGAAGGGTGAGCACTATCGCAGAACTGTGGGTGCCCCAAGAGTCAGAGGCCCAGTGTGTGCACCACAGGACACCTTGGGAGCAGCGGCACAAGGCTGCCCCCCTGGACAAGCCTATACAAAAGACTGGCCTCCTGCAGGGTGTAGGGAGCTCCATCCACCCAACCAAGCTCCACCAGACCCTCCTGCAGGGGGCAGGCTCCAGGCTCCCAGTCTCACCGCCTGGCTCACGCCCAGCAGTCCCCACAAGGTCCAAGACAAGAGCCTCATTCCATTTGGTTTCTTGGGTCGTGGTCTCTTTCTGCCTTTAAAATAGCAGAAACGACCCCACCTAGCCTCCAGGTTTCTGTCACTGCTGCAAACCCATGTTGTGATGGACATGACACTACCAGTCAATACAAGGGATCTTAAGCAAAGCTATATAAAATGTGCCTCACATTTAATCATTATTTTTCTTAGTCGTCCCTCAAAAAGCTATGAGGTGGGTCATGTGAGCACTTTCCCACCATAAGAGGAAACTGGAACCAAGGAAAACGAGACAAAGAAAATGGAAGACAGAAAATGGAGTTAGAAATGAAGAAATCTCTCTGCTTAGGGCTACTTCTCAAAAGACAGAGGCTGTAGAACAGTCAAAATAATAAACACTTGGTTGCAAAATACTGAGTTGTAATAAGCTAGTGCTAGTACTGTGGCCACCTCATGCGAAGAGCTGACTCATTGGAAAAGACCCTGATGCAGGGAAAGATTGGGGGCAGGAGGAGAAGGGGATGACAGAGGATGAGATGGCTGGATGGCATCACCGACTCGATGGGCATGAGTCTGAGTAAACTCCGGGAGTTGATGATGGATAGGGAGGCCTGGCGTGCTGCGATTCATGGGGTCGCAAAGAGTCGGACACAATTGAGCAACTGAACTGAACTGATGCTTAGTTGCTTACTTGTGTCCAACTCTTTGCAACCCCACAGACTGTAGCCCACCAGACTCCTCTATCCTTGAGGATTCTCCAGGCAGGAATACTGGCGTGGGTTGCCATGCCCTTCTCCAGGGGATCTTCCCAACCTAGGTCTTCTGCATTGAAGGTGGATTCTTTACAGTCTGAGCCACCAGGGAAGCCCAATTAGCTAGTAAGTTAGCACAACCAAATTATGACAAGCAAGTGACGATGTACCAATATACTATATTAGTATTCAAGTATAGAAATTTTCATTCTAAATTTAAGAATCTACTTCACCCTTTTTGATATTCACCTCTTTCTTCCCTTCCATATACATTCAGAACATAATTCAGGGAGACAATCCATCTTTATTAGGAGAAAAAAGATTCAAAAACACCCCCTCAAACACAAATGTCTTCCTTCTCCAAATCCTAGGACATTGTGTCAATGTCATTTACCTAGCAATTAATTTTTTTTGTCCATACTTTGTCTTTTTTTAACTTTTCACCTCTGTAAAGAATTGTCTTCTTAACTAGACTCTAAGTTTCCCAAAAGCAGGGCTTTTTTCCTAATATTTTCATATCTCTTCTGAAGCTCCTAATATCCAATGTATAATAGCAATCCAATAAAAATATGCTGAACTTTCTGACATTTGCAATTAAATGGGAGAGTGGAAAGCCCAATTAATACCTAAAATATGTACTCTGCGGGAAATAAACAACAATTTTTTACATTATTCTTTTGGATTTGCTTTATTAGTGAGATTCAGATGAAGCCCCCCTTCCCTGTTCATCTCTTTGCAAGGCTTTAACCCACAATTATGACCTCAGAACCTAGGCTCCAGGCCAAAGATCTCTCCATGTTTTTTAGGCTGTTATTACTAACAGCTGTTGGACCTTCCAAAGGTGGTCCAAGATATGCTCCAGCTCACCACATCTAAACCCAAATTTATCATTCTGCTGCATCCAAGCCCATGCTTCTCTCTGTGGTCTCTAACAAGGCAAAGACGCCAAACTCACTAAGACATCTGAGACAAAACAAACTTGGAAGACAACTTCTCTCTCTCTTTCTACTCCTTTCTAATGTCAAACGTGCCTCCTATTCTCTCCTCCTTGGTGGTACTACCATCACTGAAGAATCTTCTCCAACTAATCTCCAGGCCTCAAGTCTCTTCTCCAATCTGTCCTCCAGCCTTCTTCCAGAATAGCCATCTTAATCTCGTTTTGTTACTCGCTAGCTTAAAGTCTTTTAACACTTCCTTAGAACTTAGAACACTTCCTTAGAACACTTCCTTAGAAGGAATAAAATGTAAACTGCTTGAAATTACAAGCATCCCAAAAAAAGATTCCCTGAAAGATGAATGGAGAATGCCCAGAACACATTTGTATGTGTGTATAACGTGCTCAAATGGCAAACCATTCAAGTACTCTGGCCTGGAGAATCCCATAGACAAAGGAGCCCAGAGGGCTATGGTCTATAAGGTCGCAAAGAGTCAGACATGACTGAAACAACTTGGCGCACACATGCGCGCACACACACACCCACAACGTATTCAAATACCTGCCCCCTTAAACCATGAGCATGTATAGTTTTGAATAAACCAAAAATAAATTTTAAAAAAAAATTCCATGTGTCACTGCCTGGCCCCTGCCTTCCTTTCCAAATTTCTCTCTCCGTCCCCCCATCCCTCGGTACCTTGGCACACTGTTACCTCCACTTACTAGCTTTATCTACCCCTCAATATTGTACTCGATGAGCTGCCAGAGGATACCTCACAGTTACCTTTTAAAGGAAACTATCCAAGGTCTTACACAGGGAAGGTAACCCTGTTTCTTGGACAGCTGATGGACCAGGGACCAATGTGGGGGCCCACTGCTTCCAAGGTGAGCTGGGCGATTTCCGTCCAATAGCTCCATGTGGAATGACCGCAACTAGACCCAAACGCACTCTCTCCCTTGGGATTACCGGTAAAAGCTGAGCGCAAGGAAAGGCACTGAACTCAGGCTGCGTTCCTCGTAAGCAGGCGCAGCTTCTCCAGCGGTCCATAAAAACAGCTCCGAACTCTGAGCTCATTTATTCTGGACTGACTGGATGACTCCCCGTTTCCCTTATGTCGCTGCAAAAGACTAACATGAATGAAAGAAATCTGTGCGTGTTTCTTCCTCAAGGACTCTGCTCACATTGTCTGCAGCTCACTGCTCACACCTTCTCTACTCCCAGGAGGAAGTAGCTCCCCGCATATCCCTTTGTAACTACAGTCAACACTTCTAGGTGTTCATCTCTTTAGCTATAGCCTTATAGCTTATCTACTTTGGCACACCCAGAGTTTATCAAAGTAACTGGCATATAATAGACACTCAGTAAATGTTAAGTGACTAAACTTCTGAACAGCTGCCTGACCATTGATGACCCTATTTAAAAAAAAATGTCAGATGAGTAGAAAGACAATACAGAATGAGAAGGCTTTATTAAATGAGAAATAGGAAACCAAAGATCTAGGCATCTTTGCCTACGGATCCCCCTCTACCCTCTGGCCTACTTTTGATGTACAGTTTGGAAAAGTCACTTAAGTTCTCTGTACTTCAGTAGGGTTTTAGTGAAGACTTTCAGAGACCCCAAACTCAAAGGAGCCTAAGCAGGAACAGAGCCTGATGGATTCATGTAGCTGGGACAGCAGATTGAACCAGATAAACAACTGTAGGAATGGGGAAATGTGGGAGCAGACCCAGGAATTTTCACTCCTTCTTCTCCCCTCTGCTTCTCTGTAAGTGTTGGCCTGTCTCTGGTCATTGAAACGTCCTCTCCACACAGTAAGAAGTGAACCCAGCAGCAACCACCAGGAGAACCCAGAAAAAGGCAAAGCAGCACTCTCCCTTGGCCAACAGAGAATCTCCATGGAGGACTCCACTGCTTGGGTTCTGTGCCACACTTGCGAATGACCACTGTTGGCAGAAAGGCAAAAATTCTATGATTGGCCAATCTGGCATCTTGAGCCCATGGGGAACCCGGAGCAGGGAATAGGCAAAGGAGTGACAGGACAGGGTCTACTGCCATAATAAGGAAGGGGGCGGTGGGAGAGCATGCTGAATAGACAGAAACAATAATTCCAGTCTGTGACCCTAATAACCATACATTTGGGGATACGTCAGTAACCAAGACAGACCCCCAAAATACTATGCCTTCATGAAACTGTATTTTAGTTGGAAGAAAGAGACAATAAACATAAGAAATCATACCTCCATTTATATTCATAATACTACTTTAGATAATGTGAAAAAAGCAGCAATCATCTTCAGAGTGTTATATAAGCATAAAGTTTACTGTATTGACTGCCTCATAGTTGGGCAAAACAAACATATGGTGGCTTAATTACCATTGTGACAATAAATGCCAAGAAATAAGTGAAACCTGTTCTCTTGCCCTCAATTGAAAAAAAGAGAGAGTATCCTTTTATCATCATATAATAAGAAAAACTCTTGGTTGGGACCCAGGGTACAAGTTATGACTCAAACCCAGAGTACCGTGAGGCTCCCCCTCATCACCAGAGGAAGCAAGTGCAGTCATCATATTTTCCCTGACTGGAAGATTTCCTAACAAAACAGCCATTGGGAGGGGCCCTTAACAATTCCACCCACTCCTACAGAGGAAAGAGCAAGGACAACAGCACTTGGGGGACAGCTGAGGAAACAGAAACACTCACAAAAAAAGTCTCTTCTCAGAAATACAAGAGGACAGCACCCCCCTGACAGATATAATTAAGAAGGCTCAGGTGTATAGTGTTTGTTCCCTTCCAGCTTTGAGAGATGTGAGCATGTGTAGGAGAGGACTATAGTGGGAGGCTGAGGAACATCACCCCCTCCTTGAACCACAGATGGCCTCCACACACTGGTGGGCAGTACCTCCCTCAAGGGAAGAGGGAGTTGTCATAATAAACACCTGGGCTTGCAGGGTTTTGTCATCTCAGCAGTGGTAGATAGTGCTTAAAATTCACATTTCCAATATTTGATGTACGATTAGTATGCTGAGGATGTTACAAGGTTAGATTAAGAGGTTTTCCTAATTCATTCCTAGAGAAATACGTCAAACAAGCCTAGCTTTCAAATATGTATTGGTAATTTACTGTAGACCACATAGTATCTGTTGGTACTGGAGGCACTTTCGTAACTAAAACAGACCAAAAAAAAAAAAAAAGAACTATGTCCTCAGGGAACATATATTTTAGTTGGAGGAAGTAAACATAACAAATAAATTAAACATATAGTATCAAGATAGTGAAACATGCTAAAGAAAAAAGTAAAGCGTAGACAGGGGGATGTGTGGGGCTTATAATATACAGAGGATCAGCCCCTATGTTCTCTGCACTGTAGATTCTTGGCAATAATCCTCTTGCTGCTGGTAAAGACCACTCCAGACCAGTGCAGAAAAGAAGAGAGATAAGGGGAGGAAAAGAGAGAACCTAGCTAAATATAAGTCTTGGCCTTCCCAACTTTCCACTTCAGTTTAGATTCCTGTGCCCAACCTGGGCAATGATGTTAATTAAACCCACCACCCATCTAGTTCATGAACTATTGTGTTGACAGTATCATGTTGTGACTATAAGCCTATAATCTTCACTTTGAATATTGAAAAGTTTACCTCTGAGTCTTCATACTTGTTTCATCACATATTGATTAAGTGCCTACTATGTACCAAACCTTGTTCTAGGCACTGGAGGTTACAGCAGTGAGCAAGATACACACAGTCACCACCCTAAAGAACTTACATTTTAATTGAGGAGATGAAAAATTCAAAAATTGATTAAATAGGCAAGATACTTACAAGAAGGAGACAGATACCAGTGAACAGTCCAGGCAGGAGATGATCAAGTCCTGAGCTTAGATGGCTCTCAAACGAGCTGAACTGAATTCCTATCTCTGGTCACGTATAAAGCCCCTACTATATAGATGTCGTGATAATAAATTGGTGTAAAAATCCAACTGCGGCTATTGAGTCTTTCTAAAATGTGGAAGAGCAGCTTCTTTTCTCTTATTGTTAATGCACTGTGCAGACAAATAGATACACATCCTTCCATCTCCTAATGTTTCTGTTTTGTTAACTGCAGAAGTGTTATTCTAAGTTGTATAAAAAAGCATGCGCTTTGGTCTCCAGAATCTTTAGCAACTTATTATAGCACTACTGTTTTGTTTTGTTTTAAAGTGGTAGTAAGAACCGTGACAGTAGTAAAAAAAATAATGTCATAACAATAGTAACATGTCCTTTTTCAAATTAGAACCTGAAGTTACAGATCTCCTGGGACTGCTGCTGAGCAGGATGTTTCAGAGAGGGACTCAAAAACACAGGCGTGGAAAAGAATCAACCCACACCTTTTATGTTCAAAACTACAGGGTGCTGGGTAAACACGAGAGACATGAAAATAAAAACGCAGATACATCACACCCCAACAATCTGGGGAGAGAAGCCTAACGGATGAAACAGAGGAAGTTATTAAGAGACTGTGTGTTCGTTGTAAGCTCCAAATACTTTTTCATATAAGTTTTCCACCTCAGCCCGGCTGATTTGCCCAAACCCTCTACTCCAACCTGAGTAGCTCTGTTGAGTTGGTTGAAATTGTAAAGAAGCCTAAGAGAAGCAGTTTCTGAGTATATGCATATGAGTCCCTCCTGCTGGGGTGGCAAGGAGACCAACTTGACAACACCTTGACACTGTATACCAGGGACCCAGACTTTATGGATGCAACAAACTTTCTGTGTGCACCTCAATATGATGAGATGGAATGTTCATTACCTAGGACATGAACTTGTAAACACCTCTGTGAAAGAGGTGCTGCATTGCATGCATCTCAACTGCTGGAAGAGCCTGCCAGCCAAAAAGACCAGATTTCCTCATAAGTTTACAGCCTCTGCTTGCAGCAGCCAAACAATCCAAAACTCATGCTACTTGGCATGGTTTCTCATTTAGATCAATGGCAATGAAACTCACTTAGATTACTGATGGAAGGGCTCTTACAAAGTGCACTTTAAATAGGGATGCCTTAAAGAAACACCTATCTTACTGCTTTCCTTTAGAAACTCTGAATATCCTGGTTGGAATATAGTCTCCCCCAAGATGAAGATAACTCAGACCAGTGCCTTTCTGATTCGTTTTGGGGTATATGTGTGCGTGTGTGTACGTGCGCAGGCATACATGTGTGCTTTCAAAAACATAACTGCAACAAAACAAACTACACAGGAGCTGGTTTTCCTATCACTGCCCTTGGTAGGAACAGAGTATCTGGAAAATATACTTGGAGAAAACCTGTTTTTTTTTAAATCTGCACTAGATATTTGATGGCAAATATCTGGTGGTTATGGAAGGTATCTTTGGAACCTACCTGGTCAATTGAGAAGCAAGCCGTAACCATACGGCTGTCACTACAGCTTCCTGGCCGGGATAACCAGCAGTTCATTGTTTAAGAAATCTTTTCACAGAAAAAAACATGTACTTTCAGGTCACTTCTCCTCAGCACCCAAGAACAGGAAGAACCCAATGAAGTGAATGAAATTCAGAGATCTCTGTCCCTCAGTCCAGCTAGAATTCTGGCCACCATATTGAAAACAAATGACCTATTTCAGTGTTCACATCTTGCTAGGAAACTCCAATATTGTTTCTGAACCCTACTGTCTCCAAAAACAGCCCTTCCTTCCAGTAACTCTTTTCCTGCTAGAAAGAATCCTAAGAAAATATCTGAAGTTGCAGTAGGCTAGGGAGAGAAAGAGGAAGATTTAACAGCCAGAAAGCATATTGAATTTGAACTGTTGGTAAGTTTTTGGACCACCTGCCAAGGTGTCTGCAAGCATTTTCCAGAGAATAACTCTTCCTTTGATTAAAAATCTGTGATCTGAGTCCCCAAACTTTTCTCCCCTGATTAAAAAAAAAAAAAACTCCATGAAAATTGAGCTATATACTGTAAGTGAAATCTAAGGACATCTCCCCTTCCCCAAAGAAAGCATGACTTTGAAACAGCAAGGCATTCTACAACACTCAGAAAACACGTCTCATTGTTGAAAGCAAGGCAGCAGTGACTGTAATTAACTAGGAAGCGGTTGTGGAACTTCTCCCGCTGTATTTAAAGGGCCATGCAGGAGTGAGAGTGAGCAGTCGTGACCGGGGCTGTGTAGTCAAAATACTGATGAGAGAGGGGAATGAGGCAAGAGAAGTAAACAGGTTTACTTACAGCCCTCGGAGCCGAAGCCAGATTTTCTCGATCTGTTCGGGTTGCAGGTATTTCAGAGAGTTGCTCTCAAATTCTTCAATCTCCTTGGTGGGCGACTCCATAGCTGCAGGTTATCACTGGGAGTGAGGCCCGAGTGAGTTTGGGCTGTCCCCGCCCGCCTCCTGGCCCAGTCCAGCCCTCCAGCTCCAGCCCGGCGCCGCGCGTCTGCCTCACTTTCTGCGCGCGCTCCCTTTTCTGCGCCCCCCAAATCCTGGCTTAAAGCGGGCCCGGAGAGCCGGCGACCCTGGGCCCAGATGCCCCCCGGAGGCAGCTGCGAGAACCAGCCACGCTCCCGGGCTAGTGCCAAGGGTAGCAATTGCTTTTGCTCTAGGAGAAAGCACCTCGGACCTACTAGTATTCTTTTTTTTTTTTTTTTGTCCTCAAACAAAGCCGCGGGAGCGAACCGTGTGGCTGCTGAAGGATTGTAGGGGAAAGGGGGGACCGAGAAGGGAGGAGAGGCGGCGAGGAACGAGAAAGTGAGAAGGGGAGAGCGGGGAGAGGGATGAGCCCAGAAGGAGCTAGCGCGGGGCCGGTCGGTCTGACCCTGAGGACGCGTACCCTGGCTGCGCCAGCGCCCCCTGCCCTGGGGCGCCCCGGGGCTCCCCCTCCCGGCCCCTCTCTCCCTGCCTCGCTGCCTTCGCGCCCCTTCTCTGTTTTCTGTCACTTACCAGCAGCTCTGCTGACAAGCGAGAAAACTGACAACTGCGAAGAGCCGTCCGCGAGCGCGCAGGGGCCGGCGTCAGGTCTGGCACCCGCGGGCGCGGAGGGAGGGGCGCGCGGAGCACTGCCGTCTGCGGGGCACAAGCTCGCGGGGCCCCAGCCCCGCACCCGGAGACCCGCGCGCGCCAGGGCGGCCCGCCGCGGCGCAGGGCCCCCAGCCCCGCGTGCCGATGGCTCCCGAAGCCCGCACAAAATGAATAGCACGGCACCACACTAGGAAATCCCAGGGAACCGAGGTCTGTGTCCTCTCCGGCGGCTGGTGGGGCAAACAGCCAAGGTGAGGTTCCGCGGAGTTCGTGCTTGGAGATTTCATTCACAGCGCTCACTTCCACGCCCGCCAGAGAGCCGGTTCCATTTTGAAATATTAAAGCGATTGACAGAAACTAAAGTAACCACGCATCACACTTAGAAACTCTCGATACAGTCTTCCTAATGGAAGTCTTCATCTCTCTCTCCCCTCCCCGCCGCCAAAAAAAAAAAAAAAAAAAAAAGGTGTGAAAAAAGGAAAATATAAACAAAAGTAAGGCGGTAGGAGTTTCCACTGACAGACTCTCAAAGGGTCCCTGCAGGGCTGTGCTGGGCAGATGTTGACGGTGTAGAGGAGTTTCAGCTCCAGGAGGCGACAACTCAGTATCTGAGTCCCCTGAGGTCATTCACAATGTCAATAAAGTGAATTGCTCAAACAGAATGGGATCAGGTATACAGTAAGGGGAGGAGGGAAAGAAGTGAAAGTCGCTTAATCGTGTCCGACTCTTTTCGACCCTATGGACTATACAATCCATGGAATTCTCCAGGCCAGAATACTGGAGAGGGTACCCTCTCCCTTCTCCAGGGGATCGTCCCAACCCAGTGGTCGAACCCAGGTGTCCTGCATTGCAGAGGGATTCTTTACCAGCTGAGCCACAAGGGGAGGAGGGAGGTGGGATTCAAAAAGAGACCAAAGACAGAAAAAGAAAAACTTCTGACAATTTGATTTCAGCCCTGATGTCACAGACTGGTGGTCAAACTCCCTTTTAAATACAGCCATCACCACTTCCCAGGGGCCATGTCAAACTTGGGACTCAGGGCTCCTGAGATTCAAGACACAGCTTGCCCCCATAATGGTGTTTTCCTCCACTGGAAGTTAATGATTCTTCCAGTTACACTCCCAGTATTCTTTTTCTGTCCATCAGATATTTGCCTGCTTCTCAAAATTAAGATAAATGTAAAGGTGAGAACTAGCTTTTCTCCATTGCTCAAGTAAAATTCCATTCAAGTGGCCTTGATAAACAAAATTTTAAGAGTGTTTAAATCCTAAATGCTCATCCATTGGGAAGTGGGCATTTATTTTCCAGAAATTAGAGTTAAAAGTGATGAGGATGGCATGGCTGACCCCATTCATTCCAGTGGAAAAGGTATCTGCTTCAAGGTGAGATGACAGAACTTTTTGACTGAAAAGGACTCACACACTCACCTACAACAATCTTAAGTCACCTCATTAAACTTGGTCCTTAAGGAGTTTCTGGAAGCACTTACAGTTCACTGAGTTGAAGGCAAAGGCAGGGTTAAGCAGTCAACATATTAACATAAAATTCATTTACCTAAATGAAACCAATTTACTCACCCAATGTCACCAAGCTCAGAACAGTGACCTGGTGGAATCGGACATTAAGAGGTTATTTTAATGACTTGTTTGGGGGATGCAAGACAGTGTATGATACCCAAATGGAGTTCCCATCAGACTGTATACCTTGGGCAACCTGCTATCATAATATGGAAGCACAGTAATGATAATAATAGTGAGTACATATTGAAACTTTTTACAGTCCCAACCCTGTTCTAAGGGCTCTACACTCACATAATACCAACAACAATATTATAAAGAAAATGCTATTATTATCTCCATTTTATAGTAGAAAACCGAAGCACAAGGAGGTTATCTAAACCTACCAGGAAGAGAACTGAACTGGAAAAGGCCAGAATTTGAGTTATGACTCATTACTTTATCCAATACAAAACTGTCCCCTTCACAGGATCCCATTTTCCACATCTTTAAAGAATTTATGCAAAAAGTTTTTTATGTCTGTTTCACCTTTATGATTCTATGAGGTCATCTGGAGAGAACTGGGGAGAAGAAGTGCTGAAAAGAAAGATGCGTATTGCTGAATACATACTTTAACTACATCATGGTTTCTCTAAGGACTGGCCTAGAATGAAAGGATAGAAGGGAATTTAAAAGGATGATCCTCAACTTCCTGCCCTCCACCATACCTTTGTCTTTTTCTTTGTGTTACTGGGATGTTAATCAAGTCAGAGAAAAGTGAATTTTGGAAGAAAAAGGAAAGAAATCACCTTCACTTTTAAGTAAGCTAATCAGAGAAGGAGGACCAAAAATAGTCTTATAAGTTTGTGAAGCATGATTTTGTTTCATTTTAGAAAAGCTTTAAAAAAGTAAACATGTATGAGAAAGTTAACTTTTCTTTATTTTAGAGCCAGAGTAGTTTCTGGAGCTGGAGGAACCTTAAAGATAATCTAATTTAGACATCTTCGAATTCTTTAAGCAATAAAATATTTTATTTCAAATTAATATCTTATAAGGGATTTTAATACATACCTCAGATTTAAAAAGTAAAGAAAGAGCTGTTCTCATTGAATGGAGAAGTAGAGTCATTAGTTCTCAGGGTCAAAGCCCACCTCTGCCTTTTCTATATTCCATCTCTGAGTAACCAGTGCTCCCACTTCACAGATGAGAAAACTGAGGTCAAAGTACCATAAAACACCTCAGGATTCCTTGCTTCTCATTGAAGGTTCTTTCTAAACCACATCAGAAAGAGTTTGTCCTCTCTCTGCCAGCAAAATATTACTACTTTTGGATAAACTATGCTATTATGTCACTCAGATTCTGCTGTCTCTTTATCTATCACAGACAGGGTATGCTTGCATGCTGTACCAACACAACATTAAAAGCTACAATTTCCACTGGCAACCTTGCTTTGGAGGTCAGTCTCCATGGCAACTTCCTATCCCAGCTTTTTGAGTAAGAACTTTTAGGAAATCTTATATGGTAAAACATAATTAATTAAACATAGATGTGCATATATACATAGATATACATAACATATATATACATACATATAATAGCCAAATTAATAATCCACCAAATCAACCTACCTAAGGAGGTAAAAGACTTGTACTCAATAAGACACTGATGAAAGAAACTAAATATGACACAAACAGATGGAAATATATACTGTGTTCTTGGTTTGGAAGAATCAGTATTATTAAATGACTATACTGCCCAAGGCAATCTACAGACTCAATTCCATCCCTATAAAAATATCAATGGTATTTTTCACAGAACTAAAACAAATAAACTTAAAATTTGTATGGAAACACAAAAGTCCCTGAATAGCCAAAACAGTCTTGATAAAGGGCAGAGCTGGAGGAATCATGCTCCCTGACCTCACATGATCCAACAGTCATCAAAAGCCACGGTAATCAAAACAGTATGGCACTGACACAAAAACAGACACCGAGATCAATGAACAGGACAAAAAGCCCAGAAATAAACCCATGTGCCCATGGTCAACTAATACAGAGGAGGCAAGAATATACAATGGAGAAAATACAGTCTCTCCAATAAGTAGTGCTGAGAAAACTGGATGGTTACATGTAAAAGAATGAAATTAGAACATTCTCTAATACTATATACAAAAATAAACTCAAAATGAATTAAAGACCTAAATTTAAGACAGGATACTATAAAACTCCTAGAGGAAAACATAGGCAGAACACCCTTTGACATAAACCACAGAATTTTTTTTTTGATCTGTCTCCTAAAATAAAGGAAACAAAACCAAAAATAAACAAATAGGACCTAAGCAAACTTGAAAGCTTTTGCACAGCAAAGGAAATCATTGGCAAAATGAAAATACAACCAACCTAATGGGAGAAAATACTTGCAAATGATATGACTGATAAGAGATTAATGTCCAACACATATAAACTTAAGATCAAAAAACAAGCAACTAGATTTAAAAATGGGCAGAAAGAAAAACTGATATGACACTTTTCCAAAGAGGAAAGGAAATGTCTAACAGAACATGAAAAGATGTTCAACATCTCTACTCATCAGGTAAACACAATTCAAAACCATGAGGTATCACCTCACACCTATCAAAATGGCTATCATCAAAAAGAATAAAAATAACAAACAGTGGGGAGGACGTGAAGAAAACAGAATCTTTGTGCACTGTTTGTGGGGATGTAAATTGATGCAGCCTCTGTGGAAAACAGTATGAAGATTTCTCAGGAAACTAAAAATAGAACTACCATCAGTTCAGTTCAGTTCAGTTCAGTTGCTCAGTCGTGTCCGACTCTTTGTGACCCCATGAATCACAGCACGCCAGGCTTCCCTGTCTGTCACCAGCTCCTGAAGTTTACTCAAACCCATGTCCATCGAGTTGGTGATGCCATCCAGCCATCTCATCCTCTGTCGTCCCCTTCTCCTCCTGCCACCAATCCCTCCCAGCATCAGGGTCTTTTCCAATGAGTCAGCTGTTCACATGAGGTGGCCAAAGTACTGAAGTTTCAACTTCAGCATCAGTCCTTCCAATGAACACACAGGACGGATCTCCTTTAGGATGGACTGGTTAGATCTCCTTGCAGTCCAAGGGACTCTCAAGAGTCTTCTCCAACATCACGGTTCAAAAGCATCAATTTTTCGGCACTCACCTTTCTTCACAGTCCAGCTCTCATATCCATCCAGCAATTCCATGCATGGATATCCAAAAAAACCCAAAAACACTAGTTCAAAAGATATGTGCACCCCAATGTTCATAACAGCATTGCTTACCATTATCAAGGTATGAAGCAAACTAAGTGTACATCAACAAGTGAATATCTAGAGAAGATGTGATATACATACACAATGGAATACTACTCAGCCATTAAAAGGAATGAAACTTTGTCATTTGCAGTGATATGGATGGACTTGGAGGACACTATGCTAAGTGAAGTAAGTCACACAGAGAAAGGCAACACTGTGTGATATTTCTTATACGTGGAATCTAAAAAAAAAATACAACACACTAGTGAATAAAACAAAAAGGAAGTATACTCACAAACTAATGGTTTGTTGCAAACCACCAGAACAAACTAGTGGTTACCAGTGTAGAGAGGTGGGATAACAGAGGGATGGGGCAGGGGGATGCAAACTACTGGGTGGAAGATAGGTTACAGGGATGTTTTGTACAACGTGGGGAATGTAGCCAATATTTTGTAACAACTGTAAGTGGAGTATAACCATTAAAACAAACTGTATAAAAATAAAAACAAAAAATAAGATCTTTGGTTCAGGAATTAAAACAGTTCCCCAAATAGACAAAGAATAACTTAACCTAAGTACCAAAAAACCTCTGCATCATCAGCATTAAGGATCATAAGATCAGAGAGAAAGTGAGCTCCCTGTGCATGGCAGAGTTCAAGCAGAAGCTGCATGACCATCAGGCAAGGGAATAGGAATCAGGCTTTGCAAACATAAGAATGACCCCTCAGGTCCCTTTCACTGTGACAATGTCACAAGTCAGTAGTAACCACCACTAACCACACCACTACCCTTACTGCTTATTGAGAACAACCATGTGCCAAGCTCCATGCTAAGCACATCACAGGTTGGCTCATTTTCACCCTCAATCAAACACTTCAGGAGAATTCATTATGCCCATTTACGAGCTCCAATACTTTGGCCATCTGATGCAAAGAGCAGACTCTTTGGAAACAACCCCACTGCTGGGAAAGATAGAAGGCAGGAGGGGATGACGGAGGACAAGATGGTTGGATGGTATCACCGACTCAAAGGACATGAGTTTGGGTAAACTCTGGGAGTTGATGATGGACAGCGAGGCCTGGCGTGCTGCAGTCCATGGGGTTGCAAAGAGTCAGACACGACTGAGCAACTGAACAACAACATTTACAAGTAAAGACAGACAGGCTCCCAAAAAGTCTGATCATTTTTGCAAAGATGCACTGCTATAGGGATAAAGCCAGGTTTTAAATCCAGACCAGAGTGCAAAGTTCTTTTCCCTTAGTTATATCTCCTCCCTGAAGACACATAAAAAGACAAAAGATATATAACAGAGAAGGTGGAGCTGCAGGATCACAGTTGAGGGGTGGGGGGAATCAAGGAGGTTATATAGTAGAGATAACATCTGAACTGGATCCTGAAGGTGGAAGGTGGATGGAGGCAGGTCATTCTAGAAAGAGGGAACTGTATGGAAAGAGAAACAGAAGCGTGAGAAAGGGTGGAGTGTCCAGCAATCCACAAACAATTTTATGTGGCTTGCCTATAAGTGCATGACTAAGAGGAGCAAAAGAAAGTGCTAGAGGGGTCAGCCAGACCTGTATGGTCATGGAAGAAGTCTGGGCTCTCTTCTGTGGATGACAGGGAGCCATGAATACTCATCTTCTAGCTTTGAGATTATGACCACTTGCTTTGACCTCCATGAAACAAGCAGTGCCCTTGATAGATTTTTCATGACTTGCCAATGGCATCATCTAGAGTCTGTTGATGGGGAAATTCTGGAGAAGCCTTTAGGACATCACAAGTAGCACCACTGGGCTCAGCAGCCCCTCCTTCCCGCCTACACAGATTTGAGCCACTGTCAGCACAGGCTCTTCTCTCCCACGGGCTTTTCTTTCTGGCAAGGGGCCTCTTTAGTGATGATCACACTGCTTTCCCCCTTGATTTCTTCTCTTTTTGGTTTCATAATATGGGGCAGACTCTATACCAGGAACCACCTCCGCCATGAAAAAAAAAAAGGGGGGGGTGCAAAAAGAGAAAGTGGACTGATGAAGCCCAGAGGATCTAGTCTCAGCCCCACATGAAATGCGGCTCATCTATCCAGAGTGTGGCCCAGAGAGTCAGGGAGAGGAGACGGGAGGAGAGACAGGATGGAGTCCCAGGGGTCGTCTGATGTAACCTGCATGTGACCCAGTTTTTGTCCCTCTCTCTGGAAGGATCCTTCAGTTTCTCTGACAGGAGAAATTCGTGTAACCCTTCCAGTGGAGGTGACACAGGAAAAGGAAAGTACCGGGAGTAGCTTTGGATCACATGGGACCTGGAACAGGCCCTTGTTTTCTCTGGCCAGGGCTGGGCTGGGCTCAGGGACCTCTGCATCTTTCCCCAGCTCTCACATCCCTGACTCAAAACCTGCAGCCTGGTCTGAGCTAACTAAGGTTTTCATGGACCCAAAAAAGCTGTAGGAAAACCTGGAGTCTGGCTCCTGGCTAGATTTGACTATAATAAACATGGTGGCTAGGTTAGCCAATCGAGTCATCCACCTCCTACCTCTGAACAAAGTGGTCTGATGGTGACATGTAACCAATGCAGATCCAGCACTGGTCCTTTATGGGAGATTTGATGTGGCCTTTGGGAAAAAGAAAGTCTCCTTGTCTTTTCTCTGAGATAACAAGCCAAAAGGCTTGAGGTTATCTTGGCCCTGGAGTTATCTTTTTTTTACCATGTAGAGAGGGTATACCAGAAAAAAAATGACACCAACATAGAGAAAAGCAGAGAGCAGAACTAAAAAAAAAAAAAAGAAAAGTTAAAGGATATTCTGAGCTCCTTGATCCTGCTATGCTTACCCATGAACTTTTAAGTTATATTAACAAAATAAATACCTTCTATCCCACCCCATGTTGTGTTTTTTTTTTTTTTTCACTTAAACTAGCATGAATAAGGTTTCTGTCACTGATGACTAAAAGAATTCTAGCAAATACAACTCCACTCTTAGAGGATTGCTGTAAGTTTTTAAAAAAACCTGTATGACCAGTATCTTAAACTCTGAAGGCTCTCATGAGACAACAGTCTCTCCCCTGTCTCATATGTCCAACAGCACATGAAAGAAGGGAAGCTGGAAGGAGATTTTATTTTGATAAAATCTCTGATGTTATATATATAAATATATATATTTATTATAAATACATATAAAATATATAAAATCTCTGGTTTCCGATAAATAAATCAAAAATTGTTTCAGTAACTTTCTGATAATGGCCTGTCAAAGCACTGCCATATTATACACGTTAGCCCCTCCAAACAACCCTAGAATGAGTGAAACACATATTATTGTTATCCCCAGTTTAGAAATGAAGTGGATGAGATCTGAGAGGTGGCTCAGCTGCCCTCCAGCTGGTCTACCCTCCAGCCAGTGGCCGGGAAATGTGACCGCACAAGGCTTTCCTGACTCCTGGCCCCAGTGGCCACCCTGCCTCTCAGAACACACTGCCAACCCAGCAGAATTAACTTGGCTGTACTAATGAAATTGAAAATTTTGTTCATGTAAAACTGCTGATGCTATAGTCAGCCAAATTCTGACCCAAATGCACATAAATTGGCTGGTTGTTCTTATATCACCATAAAGGAAATTTGAATATGAAAGCCTCAGCGTTGAAAGGGACCTTAGCCATCCCTTTACCTAAGGTCTACTGAGATAAAAGTGCAGCCCAGGCAGGTTCCATAACCGCACAAGGCCCAGAGCTAGATGTTGGTAAAGCTGGGAATAGGAGCCGTGTCCCCAGAACCTGGCCCGGGGCTCTTTTATCTCTGAACTTCTTCCCGGGTCTCAAAAACAGCTCCTGTGGCCACCCAAGGATTTGGCTCAAGGGTTGGTTCACAGATTAAAAAAAAGGGACGTCCGCTCAACCCATGGGTCATTGGCAAAGGCTTTCCAAAAGAAGAATTCAGAGGAAGAGAAACGCCAGGAAAGTGGAAACAGGTCACAACAAGGAACGGGGAGTGCTGGGGGTCAGGGGGACAGGAAAGGGACAATGGAAAAAGACTGGATCTGCAGACACGGGTGGGCCTGAACCACTACAGGAAAGCTCAGTTTTTCTATGTTCTTGCCGATAAGGAATCATTAAAATCTGCTGAGCAGGTATGCAGCAGAAGCAAAGTAAAATTATGATCTAACAAGTATGATTTATAAAGAAAGATAAAAATAAATCTCAAAAGTTGTTTTTGAACAGCCACCAGAGAAGATTTGAAGATTCTTGTCTCTGTACCAAGGAAGGTTGGTGGTGGTGGGCAGGGGTGGGGCGGCAGTGGCAATCTCACAAATAAATGCTGGAAACTTTTAAATTTCACTCACTCACTCACTCAACAAACATTTTCTTAGTGCTTACTCTTTGCCAGGCACTCTGTGATGGTAGATATGCAGAGGTCAATAGAACATCCAGTGCCTACACTATGAAGCAACCGTCTAATTAGGGTACCAGAGGCTGAACAGATTATAAAACAATAAATACATCATTATAAATTGTGAAAAGTGCTAAAAAGAAAATAATCAGAAACTGTTTTCTCCAGTGTAGAAAAAAACGGGAGTGGGACCTATGTATAAGAATTTCAGGCTCCTTCGCCGTTGTGTGAAGAGAGTCCCTGCTCGAGCTTGTAATAAAGTTCCTCACTGCTTTTGCATCGAAAAAAAAAAAAAAAAGAATTTCAACCAGCTAGTGCTCTATAACAAATCACCCTCTAAAATGTAGTGGCTCAAAACAACAGCAAACAAAGCTTTTATCTCTCATGATTCTGTGGGCTGACCGGGCAGTTCCTCTGCGGGTCTTGTTTAGGGGTCTCTCATGAGGCTACAGTTAGATGGCTATCAGGCTAGAATATCCAGTCCAATGTGGTTTTACTCACATGTCTGAGGCCTTGGCAAGGATCTCCATCTCTCTCTTTCTCTGTCTCTCCCTCTCCCCTCCCCCCTCCTCCTTCACACAGTCTCTCCATGTGGCTTGCTGAGACTTCTTTAGATGGCAACTACATTCCAAGAGCAAGTGTTCTGAGAGGCAGGAAGGAGAAGCTGCCAGTCATCTTAAAGGCCAGGCCCAGAATTGGCACAGCATCACCTCCGCTGCATTTGGCTGATTAAAGCAACCATGAGGCCCATCTCTGATTCAAGGGCAATAGAAATAAATTCCACCTTCCAAGGCAGAGGGGTGGGGTGGAAGTAACACAGATTTTACAGCCATCTTTAGTCCACCTAAGTGGTCAGGGATGGCCTCTGTGAACACATGACATCTGAGCCAAGACCTGAAGGAGGAAAAGCAGTCACCCAGGTAATAAGCCTGAGAAAAGCATTTCTGATAAAGGGGGACAGCATAGGCATAGATTCTGAGGCAGAAAGAAGCATTTGATGGGTCAAGGAATTGGAAGAAGGCAACTTGTGACTGGAGGAGGGACCTGACAAAGGGAAGTCTAGCCTGGAACTGGAGGGTGGAAGCAGGTGGGTGGAGCCACAGCAATCTTGAGGGCAGATTTATGGGCCAGCTTTCCCTTGAAGAGAAATGGGAAATCATTAGGGATTATAAGAGATGTGTGTTTATGAAGGATCACTGGTTGCTATGTGAAGAATGGCTGGAAAGGAGCAATAATATCCTCTGGCTTAATCAAAGATGCTAAATGATCTCAAAAAGTGACCTGAACTGAGGAGGGACCCCAGACACATGAGCTCCAGTATCCAAAATCCACAGTGATAAACCTGAACTAATTCGTCAGTGATGATGAATTCATTTCCTTATTGGTAGGGTTACTGCCTGAACAACAAAGAGTATGCATAGCCCATACCTACAAAAATAGCTAGCATTAGAATAGAGTAGATCTTCCCTGGTGGCTCAGATGGTAAGGAATCTGTCTGCAATTCAGAAGACCTGAGTTCAATCCCTGGTTTGGGAAGATTCTCTGGAGAAGGGCATGGCAACCCACTCCAGTAGTCCTGCCTGGAGAATCCCCATAGACAGAGGAGCCTGGCGGGCTACAGTCCATGGGATCACAAGAGTCGGACGCAACTGAGCGACCAAGCACAGGGTTACTACAGGATTCACTAGACCACTCTCCTGGATGACAAAGATCATGAATGTCTTGCCCATCACTGTCCCTCAAGTGCATAACAAACCACTGATCAATGACAAAATGGGCTTCTCAGAGAAGGACTGTAAATTTTACTTCATTTATGGTCCAAGATGATTCCTGCCATATAAACTATATTCAAAGAGCAAATCTGAGACATGGAAACAAACAAACCTTCAACTACACCAGAAGCCACTGTGGGATTATCCAGGGATAGGCAATAAAGCCCAGGTTACATTTTGGTGCATAAAATGTTAACTTCTGGTTATTTGGCAGCTTCACCTCCAGAGAAGTTAAATGTTACTTTCTGTGTGATTCAGCACACAGAGGGAATGAGAGATATTAACTACTCCTGACGGTATTTTTTAAATTGTCCTTGGGGACATTTAAGTGGTCCATTCAAGTCCCCGTGATTCTCAGAAGTGCAAGGGTTTTTAAGTTCCAGGAGAGTAAAAGAACAATGTCTCCATGAATGCCTTTCACCCACACATTTTTGACAGATTCATGCTCATAAAAAAGACCCTGAAGGCACCTTGATTTGGCCCATAATCTTTCACACGTACAGGCTGTCAGACCCATCACAGGTTGATATATGCTTACATTTCTACTTCCAAAACAGAAAGACTCCTATAAGCAAGGAGTGGGACTTGATTTATGGAGAAGAACGGAAACTTATGGACACAACTGAAAAGTCATTAGCATGCAAAGCAAATTAGGAAAAAACTCTAAAAGCACTGGGTGTCTCTCTTACCACCATGGAAGCAGGTGGACCCTCCAGTGAGGGTTATGTGACTTCCCCACAGCCTGGCTAATGTAAATGAAGAAACGAACATTACTGTCTTCAGTGGGATTTAGGAAGCACTTGAGAATTTTAACTAAGGCGCTGAAAGGGAAGAGTGCTAAGTCCTTGAAAATACCTCCAATCAAGTCAATTAAGATCTTGTTAGATGCCACTCTGCTTTCACTATGGGTAAACCAAACAGAGCCTTCCGAATCAATTAGTCTCTAAATAAGAAAGATTTCATTTACTACTTCCCTTTCCCAACCCAAGCACAAAAGCATTCGTGAAAACCAGTCTCCATCTCACCCATCCATACAGCCCAGCATAAGTGCCTTCTGCATTCGGTACAGAAGTCCATCTCATCTGTCCTGGAAGTCGGAATTTTAATCATCATAATTTTAGTGTTCATAATAATTTTCCATAGGTACTCCAATTCTATAGTATATGATTCAATCCACCAGAAACCAACCGTTTCTGCCAGCTCAATGCTAAGCAATCCCTAAACATGTTCCGATTGCCTGAGACTGGGACCACTTCCTGTTAATTCATTGCAGGATTTTTCTGTGCCTGTGTTCCAGAGCCAGCTAATCAGAGAGGAAGTTTTAACGCATGACCTTTTCAAAAACCTCTCCACCTCCCACAGCAAAGCCAAACTTGGTTAAGGATTTATTGATAGAGGGCTGGTCATTTACTACTGGTGACCTCCATAGCTTTATTTGGTAACTGTGGCTTTTAGAAACGTTCTCACCAGAATGAAACTGTGTTTATGTCACAATATTGGCAAGGGAGGCGTGATTATAGATTTTGATTAGAATTTCAGTGACAGCCTACCTCCCACTGTCACTATCTAGCCCAGGAAGTCACGACTAATAAATGCATCATTATAAACCATAAAACACAAAAGAAAGGAGGGGGGAGGGGAGGAAGGAACAAAAACCACTCCTGAGAAAGCTATTGAATATGCCAAGGCAAAAGAACTTGGGAAAATGCTGTGAATGAATTTTTTTTTAAACCAATTAAGCAGGTGCTTACATTTGCGAGCTTATCTGAGTTTGCTCTGCGCAAGTACACGTGAACACATTATTCTGGGCGCCTGGCAGCAGCCGGGCCCACGTCATTTCGTGCCGCGGGCCGAGGCCATCCCGCCTGGCGCTGGCAAACACTCCGCCACGCGTTTCTTGTTCGTTGGGTCGCCAAGGCGGCCGGAGCCCCGGGCACGAGGCCCGGTTTGTCTCAGCTGCCGAGCAGCCCCGCGCCGAATGAATCTACATCCGGTCAGCCGCGCTTTCACCGCCGCAACGGATAGCGCCCCCGAGGCTCCGTGACGTCGCCGGGTGTTTGCAAAGCAGAGGAAAATCCCTCTTCGCACCGCGGGCTCTGACCTCACTCTTCCGCGGAGGAGAGCGTGATGCCCTGCCTTTAATCACCCGTGAAGCGGGGCAGGGAGAAGCCCGCGGAGGAGAGGCTGCGCGGAAATCACCCCACCGGGCCTACCAGATGTGACACGCTTTTCACCTTTGGAGGGAAGTAACATTTTGCAGCAGGATTCTACCCTGGCTTGCCTCCAAGGAACAGAACAGAGAGAGAATACCCTTCCTGTTCTCGGCAGACAAGGAGCGTGCAATGCCGCTGGAAGCAGAAGGCCAACATCAATAATGCATGGGGATCCACGGCTGACATTTTTCAGCTATCTGGGTAATTGAGCAGTTGTCAAAATACAGCTCTGAAAGGCCACGTGTGCACAGAGCCGTCACTGTTCCTGAAAGGGCAGGTTTAATCCTGGATGGTGTCCAGAGGACATAGCCAATCCTCCTTTCCCCATAGACACAAATACTGCTACCAATAGACAACCATAACATAGTGTACAGTTAATACCAGTAATAATAATAATGGCTATTCTCTGTCATAGGTATGTATGTATGCACTTCCCTGTTTGCAAGCATGCTATCCCATGATACCTTCACACTGACACGTGCCCAAGGCCACACTGTAAGGGGCAGAACTGGATTTGAACTGAAGCCTGTCATTGACTTGCCCCACTATGGGGTCTCTCAGACATGCCAATGTTTTGTCAAGTTGGGAGGTTAGCTCTCTGTGCCTGAACAATTAACAGCCCTCTGTCCCAAAGCCTTCAGATGATGGTACTGGGACTCTGCGATTACTGACCACTTCAACCGTGTTTAATTAAGCAGCTGTCCAAATAAGAATGAGGAGAGTAGAGAAGAGCCCGCTGCCCAAAGCCATACTTGGAGAGAGTGGCCGTGTGGGACTAGAAAGGAGCCCCCACGGAGAACCCTGAAAGGCACATCTCAGGCCACAATACAGAGTTAATAACTGCAGTCACCATGCTGTGCACTAGATCTCCAGAGCTTATGCATCCTGCAGAGCTGAAACTCTGTACCCTCTGACCAGCATCTCCCCTTTTTCCCTGTCCCCCCACCCCTGGCAAGCACTATGCTACTCTCTGCTTTTACGAGTTGGACTGCTCAGAGTAAACCTCTTTTTTTTTGACAACTTTTTTCAATTTTTATTGAAATATAGTTGACTTACAATGTTGTATTAGTTTTAGGTGTACAGGTGAGTGATTCAGATAGATACAAATAAACATACATTCTTTTTTCACATTATTTCCATTACCAGTTAATATAAGATATTGCATATAGTTGCCTGTGCTATCTAGTAGGTCCTTGTTGGTTATCTATTTTATATACAGTAGTGTCTATATTTTAATCCCAAACTCCTAATTTACCCCTCCCCATCTTTTCCCTTTGAGAACCATAAGTTTGTTTTCTATGTCTGTGAGTCTATTTCCATTTTGCAAATAAGTTCATTTGTATCATCCTTTTTAGAATTCAAAGATAAGTGATATCATACGACATTTGTCTTTCTTGGTCTGACTTATTCCATCCATGTTGCTGCAAATGGCATTATTTCATTCTTTTTATGGCTGAGTAGTATTTCACTGTGTATATATTCCACATCCTCTTTATCCATTCATCTGTCGATGAACACTAAGGTTGAGTCCATGTCTTGTCTATTATAAATAGTGCTGCTATGAACACTGGGGTGCATGTATCTTTTCAAATTGTTGTTTTCTCCAGATATATGCCCAGGGGTGGGATCACTGGATCATATGGTAGTTCTATTTTTAGTTTTTTAAGGCATCCTCATACTGTTCTCTACAGTGGCTGCACTAATTTGCATTTCCACCAGCAGTATAGTAGAGGGATCCTTTTTCTCCACACCCTAAAAGAGTAAATCTCAAGTGTTCTCACCTCATACACAAAAAAAGGGAACTATGTGAGGCGACAGACATGTTAATTAGCATGATGGTAATCATTTAACAACGTATACATGTATCAAAACATCACTCTGTACACCTTAAATATATACATTTTTTATTGATTATAAATAAATATAAATAGAGCCTCAATAGGGGCTTGCCTGGTGGCTCAGAGGGTTACGAGTCTGCCAGCAATGAGGGAAACCCAGGTTTGATCCCTGGGTTGCGAAGATCCCCTGGAGAAGGAAATGGCAACCCATTCCAGTATTCTTGCCTGGAGAATCCCTGAGGACAGAGGAGCCTGGCGGGCTACAGTCCATGGGGTCACAAAGAGTGGGATATAACAGAGCAACTTCACTTTCACCTTCACCTCAACAAGGCTGGGGATGGTGGAAAGGAGCTTTCAATTCTCATTATGATAACTACTTTAATCATTCATTTGAGGGTCTAGGGATCAGACCCACAGTCTCAGAAAGACACAGACAGCCAGGCTGACGTCCCAGACCTCAGGGGAATGTACTACATAGGTTTCACAGGGAGGCATGCTCTCTTCCCAAGAGTTTCAAATGACAAAAAAGGAAAACACAAGCATACTCAGAAACAGAAGTACAATTAAGGACTTCTGAAAAAAACACTGCATATCACAGAAACAGGAAACTCTTCCATCATCCACTCCCTTTTCTTGCTTTTGCCTGGCAGCATTTTTCCTTCTCTCCAAGCAGAGAGGGGATCACAGGAAAAATTTCACTTGCTAGATTCATTAAGGCAGGGCAAAGGAGATACCATTTTCTTGCCTTTGAAACTCCTCTCATTCCTTTCATCTAATTTTTCTCTTACAAGAAGCAAGAAATCAAAACAATATGTTTTCCTGGAATGATATATGTAAATGAAGACAAAATGATGGGAACTGGGATTAGATGCTGCAGAGCTGAAAATAACGCATGGGGCTAAGTGAGCCAGCAGCCTTATTTATGCTATTTATGACATAAATAGCAGTCATAATAAAGTAATAATACTTCTGCATTTAACTCTTTGGGATGGTCCTTTTCTCAAGCTTTCCAAATCAGAGTGCAGAATTATCCTGAGGGCTGGAGGGGCTCTGTCCTCTGTGATTTGTACTCAACCTAGATTAATGAAGCATTCACAACACCTGTGCTTACACTTCTTGCACTGTCATCCCAGCCTTCTCAGGGGTGGTTTGATCTGCATGGGAACAAGCCTCGAAATTCCAGTGATACCAGGGATTCAAAAGGCAATGACCTTGACATACCACAGGCTTTTCTCTCACCACCCAGGAAGCTCAGCATCAAGACTGGACAAAAAACTCTTCCACCCCGGAATTAATCATCATTTCAGAGTTTCCATTACAAATCTTTGTTTAGAGAAGCCTAGAAAAGTAGACCAATCATGGGGTGCTGGAAAGATTTTAAACTTTTACAGATCAAGGCGCCCTTTGAAAATTTGATTTAAAAAATTACAGATTCTGTTTCTACCTATTTTAATCAAATGTGAATAACATGATTTGCATATATTCTTAGGAAGCTCTTTGACCCTCCCAGAGCTCATCCATCCCCTTTTCCCAAAAATCCTGCTTTGGCTTAACAACAACGTGTGTTGCGTCTATGTGTGTGTTCGCTTTTCACAGCACCAAAAGAAAATGTTGCTGCCCTTAGTCACTCACTCGGTCATGCCTGATTCTTTGCGACCCCATGGACTGTAGCCCACCAGGCTCCACTGTCCATGGGATTTTCTAGACAACAGTACTGGAGTGGGCTGCCATTTCGTCCTCTAGGGGATCTTCCCAACCCAGGGTTCAAACCTGAATCTACTTTGTCTCCTGCATTGCAGGCAGTTTCTCTACCTGCTAAGTCATCAGGGAAGCCCCAAAAGAAAATGGTATGAACTAAACAGGGAAAAAAAAGTTAAACATATATTCAAGTACTTCAAAAAGAAGGAATTGCATTTAATGAACAATAAATATATGCCAAGTTCTCTACCAGGCATATGACATGAGCTTTTGCAACTACTCTTCTTCACAGTTGTGTAACAACAAGAAAGGTGTCTTTCATATTCACCTCTCTGTTCCCAGTGCCTTTCACAGTGCTGGTGCTTATCGAATACTTGCTGAGTGAATTCATTATTACTAATTCGTAGATGAGAAAACTGAGCCTCCAAGAGATTAACTTACACAAATCAGACAGAGAATGAATGGTTGAGGTAGAATTTGAACTCAGATCTGCCTGCCCCCTTCCCCCACACCTTGATGAACATTTGATGCGATCTTCTCTGAGACCAAAGCAAAGACACACACAAGAAATTATATACAATGTTGGGGTCCAGTGCTGTGGGAAACAGGAAAAGGGAAGCGGGGGAACTGAGAGTATGAGGGAGGGACAGGTTATAGCCCTGACCAGGGTGGTCAGTGTCGGCCTCTCCAGAAGGTGAGATTTGAGCAAAACCTTGAAGGAGGTGAAGGGGTGAGCTGTGCAGAGGAGCAGGCCAAGGAAAGAAGAGCTAGATTCGAGCCCTAGTACAGTAGCAAGCCTGGTGGGCTCATGGAACAAGGAGCTGGTGTGGCTAGGATCAGGTCATAGGAGGGAGGGTCCCATAACAAGGGACATGTCCCAAAACAAGGACATGTGTCAGTTACTGCAAGGACTTTGGCTTCTACTCAGAATGAGATGGGAATCTGCTGCAAGATTCAAAGCAAAAGATATGTCTGGCTGCTGGCACGAGGCCAGAGCATGGCAGGGGCCAGGGCAAGAATGGGGAGACCAGGTGGAAGGCCACATCAAGTGACTCAGGCAAAAGATGCTAGTGGCTTGGCCAGGTGGTAGCAGCGGAGATAAAGGGAAGCATATTCCCCATATGCAAGAGAAGAATTAAGAATGACTCCAAGGTTTTTGGCCCAAGCAACAAAACTGACATCTGTTTAGGCTCATTCTTCCATTCTAAGAAGGCAAGCCTTAAAAGCCTGCTGTCTTATTCTCAAAGCCTCAAAATCAACCTAGGGAGAAATAATATGATGTTTACAGCTCCCAAAGATGTTTCCTTTTTTCTTTTCATAAGAGAGCTGTTTCTCCATGTAGCCCTGTGACAAGAGGCAGGAAGAACTTCCTTTAAAAGTCTATGTTTTTCACTTAAGTTTTGGAAAGCAAGCTTTGGAGACTATTTCCTTTGTCTGACTCCCTACCTTCATATCTAGGGCTGCATGATCCTCTCCAGGTGGAAGGCTGCAAAATCTTCTCTCCTGCTCTGCTAGACCCCAGGTCAGTACCTGGACTCATGCCTGCTGGCCACAAAACGCTGATGCTTTCAACCAGCTTTCTGAAACTGGGAATTTTAGACAGATGCTGACTTCCAGGTGACCTGAATCTAACACCAAGAGTGAGAAGCTAGGGCTGTCTCCCCTCACCAGGCATTCCTAGTTAGCCTAGGCTGCCAGGCAAATGTCACGCCATCGGCTCTGGACACAATCAAAAGTGAATCTGGAGCTCACTTCCGGCTCACACTGCTCAGCCAAGGAGATAATCCACAGAAAGTGCTGAAGGCTTGGCAGAGGGTAAATCTCCCACTGGCTTCCTTTGAGGGTTTGCTTTTTTAAAATGCTAAAATGGAAAAGCCGAGATGGTAGACAAACTATATTTTTGGAAGGAAAAATTACCGCACATCTACAAGGTGCCTGGCCTTGTGCTGAGTGTTTTCTAGAAGCACCATCTTGCTGAATCTACACAGCACCTGGTAAGTCAGCATTACTTTCCCCATTTTTCTGAGAAGTTTAGAGAAGTTAAGCAGCTTACCCAAAGTGCTCAGCTAGTCAGTACAGATGTCCAACTTCAAAGCACAGCTTTCACAGCAACTGCCTCCAGGATAATAGACAGTCTTCATGTGCCTGGGACTGAGTGGGGTCCTGGGATGCTGGGCTTTCAGTTTTAAATGTGGGAAAAGTGAAAGTGTTCATTGCTCAGTCGTGTCCTACTCTTTTGCCAGCTCAGAGACTATATCCCTCCACGGTCCTCTGTCTATGGAACTCTCCAGGCAAGGATACCGGAGTAGCCATTCCGTTCTCCAGGGGATCTTCCCAACCCAGGAATAGAACTTGAGTCTCCTGCTTTGCAGGCATATTCTTTAGCAGGAAAGTCCAGGGCAAACCACAGCCAGAGAGTCACCCTAGCTGCCCCTTTAAATGAAAATATCCACATGTGAAATGCAACAATTTCACAAATACCTAGACAATTCAGTAGACAAAGTCTTTTAAAACATCACTGAGAAAGTTACAAATACACATCTTTATTCAAGGTAATATGGGCTCCTATGGGGTTTATCTTTAAGAAAAGCAGGTTTCTTTCCCACCCAGTTACAAAACATCTCCTGCAATTATAAGAGTGGAGCCCTTGGTGAGAATATGCTCCAGAACATTAACCCCCAGTTTCCTACACATTTTACCAGGATCCATTTCACCAGCTGATTCCCAAAGCAAGCTTAGTAGTTGTGAGTGTTCCGCAAACCCAGTCCCCTTTTGCATCTGTTTGCTACAAAATGTCAACTAGATTTCTTGCTCTGGTCACTATACATCCCTGACTAATTTACCCAAGGACTCTGGCCCACTGTCTTGCTAAGGGGACATCAATGAATTCGGCTGCTGGGGACAAGTTTCAGCTGCTGAGATCCTAGAACTTGGAGAATTCTCCAGAACCTGGCTTGCACTACTAGTGCAAGCACTGCTCACTCATCATTCTACATCTCTCTACTCATTTCTTATCCCTAGTTCTTTAAAAGACAGTCTAGCCCTCTGTACTAAATAAATTCTTTGAAGGCAAGGACTAGGTTAATTTGTCCTCCAGAACATACAAGAAATGTTTAATAAATGCATGCTGAATCATCTTGTTATTTCATTAAGAACAATTTTCATACTCAGATAGCCTGAAGACTGAAAATCTCCTTAGGAAAGAGCCCAAACAGCCATGATATTTCTGATGAGGCTAAAGTCAGACAACCACCAAAGACTGTTCCCAGGATGAAAAGAGCTGGAGCCCCTCTGTGGGTGCACAAGCAATCCCACCTCCTCATGTCAGTTTCTTCCCTCCAGACAATGGCATCTAAACGTGTCGCTCCCAGCAGCCATCCTCAGCTGGATTGGCCTGCCCTTGGATGCTGTGTGTGCAGCTTGGCCAGAATCACACTGGCCTTGACCTGGGGCTGGGAAGCCCAAGCAGGACAGAAGTGTCTGTTCTCACACAGCCCACTCTGGCTCTCCAACACGAGGGTAGCCTTGCTGCATCCTTCTAATATCCCCAGTATGCTGCTTCCGGCAGGGATGGTCCTCATCAACTGAGGCTGCAGAATTAGAATGCTGCTTCTGGGGAAGCTTTTCTTTCTGCTTTTTGAACTTTAGAAACTAGATGTATCAGACTGTCCTTGTGCAAATGTGGATATGTCCTCCAGGCCCTCATCCCAAATAAGACCTAAACAAACCAGGCTGTAAGCAAAGTGCCTTCAGAAGAGCACAGTCCAAGGCCCCTCACACTCAACCCCTCTCCAGTCTCAACAGATGCCAATCCACATGCCTATCCCATGCCTAGGCCAATATTCCCCATCATAGTATGTTGCACAGAATTACAAACTGGCATCATAAAAATGGCCTTTGAGCCTGGATGGGAGCGTAGTATGGGAGAAAAGGAATACATGTGTGTATATGACTGAGTCCCTTTGCTTTTCACTTGAAACTACTACAATATTGTTAGTTAGTTGTACCCCAATACAAAATGTTTTTGGTGTTAAAAAAATAAAAATTAAAATGGCCTTTGGTCAAATAAGTTATAGAAACACTGGATTACAGAGTATGAAGAGGGTATCTTTACTGGAGGACATTTGAGAACCTTAACATGGTATGGGGTATTATGAACCTCCAAAATAGGTGTAGTATGCAAAGTTTCCCAGACTTAATAGATCATAAAAAAAAAAAAATAGATCATGGGAACCCTCGTTACCTTCTTCTTTGGTCGTTCATCTTAAGGCATTGCTGCTCTTCCAGCATAACCTTGGGAATTCAGCTCTAGCCTCATGAACTCATTTAATCACAGAGCAGGTGAGGGACTTCACCCAAAGCTACAGGGGAGAAAGCATTAATGGTTTTGGAAGATGTTCTTTAAAGCCCTCATCAAAGAGATATAGTGGGCAAGTTTAGACAACTGAATGTTAAACAGAAAATGTATTTTAAAATTTCAAAAACAGAAATCTTTTAATCCTCAGTTATAGCCACAGCGAGCATCAAATACTGTCAAGAGAATAAACCATTCATTCCCCCTGACATCTTATCACATCTCATCATGGTGGAATGAGCACAGGCTTGGGAATTAGATAAACCTATTTTCAAATCTCGACTTTGCTCCTGTTTACTTCTTGAAATCTGACTTGTAGGATTGTTATGAGAATTCAATAAGATAATGAACAGCATCATATAATAAAAATAATTAATATGACTTAAAATTATTATTTTTTATGATATGGAAAACATCCCACAGTGTCTTAATGCAAATAACATATGTTCTATCTATACAGAAGATGGTTCTATACCAAGTTCTGGTATATGTCCTGGTACAGGAAAATCTGTGTTAGTTAAGGTTCCCCAGAGAAACAGAACAAATTGGAGATATGTATGTAGGTAGATGGGCTTCTTGGATGCCTTGCCAATGCAGGAGATGCATGTTTGGTCCCTGGGTTGGGAGGATCTCTTGGAGAAGGAACTAGCATCCCACTCCAGTATTCTTGCCTAGAAAACACATGGACAGAGAAGTCTGGTGGGCTATGGTCCCTGCGGTCACAAAAGAGTCAGATATGACTGAAAGACTAAATAACAACAACAAATATAGGTAGATAGAGACAGATTTATTATAAGATATTGGCTCATGCAAATTGGAATCTGAGAAGTCCCAAGATCTAAAGTTGGTAAACTGGAGACCCAGGAGTACTAGTGGTATAAAATCCAATCTAAAAGCCAGCAGTCTTGAGAACCAAAAAAAGCAGATGTTTCTATTTCAGTTTAAAGGCCAAAGAGCCCAATGTCTCAGATCATGCCATCAGACAAGAGGAGTTCCCTCTTACTCAGCCTTTTTATTCTATTCAGGTCTTCCATTGATTGGATGAGGCCCCCCCCCCCAACACACACACACACATTACAGAGAACAATCTGCTTTACTCACTCTATCCATTTAAATGCTAATCTCATCTACAAAGTCTCACAAGCATACTCTGAATAATATTTTGTCAAAAGTCTGGGCTCCTCAGAGCTCAATAAAGATGACACATAAACTTAACCATCACAAAATCTAAATAAAGCTATAAAATTAACCAGGTTGAGTAAATCTGGGATTTGGGGCAGTCAGAACACCACAGTGCCAAGCAGCAAGTCGGAATGCCAAATGACAACCCAACTCCAGTGCCAAGAAGCCTGAATAACAGAAGAAATCCCTTAATAAATCTAGCTAGAATGAACAGTTTAATAATTTTGTCTGCTGCCCTGACTGACCCCAAAGATCAGACAATTGTGGCTCCAACTTCAATGCCAACCCTTGGAGAATTGTAAATGAAAGAGAAAATGCTCCAAGCTAACAAACAAGCATCCCTTACTGAGAGCAATTTTTTTTTAATCATATAGCCAAAAAAAAAAAAAAATCATATAGCCCTATCCTGTTGGTGCATATTGAAAGAAAAAAGCAATGAAGCACCCCAGCAAACTTTGGCCAGCCCTGAAAAAGTGAACAGCCAAGAAAGCAACTCAGACTGCTGCTGGGAAATGGGTGGGTACAGAGGAAGAACAGTTGCCACGAGCACTAAAGCCTCAGTTAGTTAAACTCCAACTAAGCCCACATTCTGCTGGGATCTTTACACTTCACTTTTGTAGCAGGAATGCACGTCACAAGGTAACCTGACATAAAAGGAAAGAGTAACTAACAATTGCTGAGCACTGATGTTCCAGGCACCATGCCAAGCCCTTTAAAGACACTGACCCACATCATTCTTACCACCACTCTGAGGCTTAGAAATGAGAGAACTGACTTCTGAAGTTAAATGACTTGCTCAAGGTTATATGACCTTGGAGAGCCTTTCTCCTTATGGACAATAAGAATCATATAAAAGTACTTGCCCCTTAGTTAAAGATGCCACGAAACTCAAATTCAAATCATCTGAATATAATCCCTGCATATGGATTTAATTTCAATTTTCCTTACATTCCTATAAGCCACATCAAATTCTCTATGAATCAAAGTAGAAGGAGGATGGGTAGAAAACTGAATATATAGGACATCTGGGACAATGATCCAGATTTATCTGATTCTAAAGATTTTACTCCTTTTACTGCATTAAGTTGGAGAGAATTGTTCAATTAGATTTCTGTTTTCTTGTCCTGTCCCACTTATGCACCCATCAGGACTTTCTAGGGTGATTCTAGATGTGTATATCTTAAGCTTGCAATAGACCTTTGAGTAATTTTCTCTAAAATCATTCCCATTTTATCTCTTCCATTGAATATGCTCAGAGCTTTTTTTTTTTTTTTTGTCTTTGGCTGTGCCCAGTCTTAGTTGTAGCATGCAGGATCTAGTTCCCTAACCAGGGATGAAACCTGGACTTCCTGCATTGGGAGCAGAGTCTTGACCGCTGGACCACCAGGGAAGTCTCTAGGAGCACTTTTTCTGAACAAGTCAGTCCCCTATTCTTAAAATTAAAAACATCTGTTTACTTCCATAAACAAATGTGGAACTCAAAAGATGTTCACTGCCATGGTGTTAGCGGAAAGGATAGTGATGCCTGCAACTCGTACTGATGGACCTACGTGCAGGGCAGGAATAGAGGTGCAGACACAGAGAACAAACTGGGAGACACAGCAGGGGACGGAGAGGGCAGGATGGATGTAGGGAGTAGCACTGTCACATATACGTACGGTGTGTAAAACAGAGAGCTGGTGGGAAGCTGGAGCTCAGCTTGGTGCTCTGTGATGACCTAGATGGGTGGGATGGGGTGGGAAGGCTCAAGAGGGAGGGAATATATATGCATACATATGGCTAATTCAGGTTGCTCTACAGCAGAAACTAACACAATACTGTAAAGCAATTATATTCCAATTAAAAAAATTGTGTGTGGTAGGAATAACGTGGGTTGATGAATGATAGAGATATGAATAAATGCACAGATCTGTGGAAATCAAATATAGCAATTGTTAATTGTACAGTCAAGGTGATAGATATATGATGTTCTCTATACAGTTCTATCACCTAAACTACATATTTGAAATTTTTCACTAAAACTATGGGGGATTCACAGAGAAAAAAGGCATGATGGAGGGTACCAGGGGTTGGGGGAGAGTTTCAGTTTGACATGATGAAAAATCAGTTCCAGGAGAAAATCAATCTGGAGATAAACAGCAGTGATGGTTGCCTAACGATATGAATACACTTAATGCCACTGAATTGTACACTCTTAAAGAGTTTAAATGGTAAACTCTATGTACTGCTACTGCTGGTAAGTCACTTCAGTCGTGTCCGACTCTGTGCGACCCCATAGATGGCAGCCCACCAGGCTCCGCCATCCCTGGGCTTCTCCAGGCAAGAACACTGGAGTGGGTTGCCATTTCCTTCTCCAATTCGTGAAAGTGAAAAGTGAAAGTGAAGTTGCTCAGTCGTGTCCAACTCCCAACTCTGTGTATACCTTACCACAATATAATTAAGTAAGTAAATGTTGTAGGGGTGAATTACTCTGAAAAATTGGTGGAGCAACAACAATGGTTCTTAACAATACACAGAAAGGATAGAACAATAAAAGCAATTTGTAAGTATTTTTATGTAAACATGAAAAACAAAGTAAAATGTATTAAATATCTCCCCCTCATGAAAAAATAGGTTTAACCTATGAACCTATGTGCAAGGCAGGAATAAGTCTTTATTTAAGACTTAAGTCTTTTTACAAAAGAAAGTTATTCACAGATTCTTTGGTTCAATAAAAGAAAGTAACTAAAGGGAGAAAATGTCATCTTCAGCCTTATAAAGAACTCTAGACTGAATCAGAAATCTGGTTTTGCTTCTAAAAACTTACACTCAATATCTATGTGCTATTTTGCAAAACACCATTTTCATGTGTGCTTCACCTCCACTGTGTTACTGTTGTCATCTGGAAGAAAAATGGTGGATTGAGTCATACCTCAAGTCCTCCTCGATTTTAACAGTTTGTAAGTTGCGTCGTTTACATATTTTGTACACGTCTTTATACATTACATAATTAAATAAATACGAAATTAGTTGACTAACAAAGACCAAAAAATGTCTGCTGGATCCCTCTGATTTACAAAATCCATCCTGAGCTCCTGAGCATGGCAAATAAGGCCCTGTGAGCCTGCTGCTTCAGCTCCTCATCTCCCATCACTCTGACCTTTTCTAAGCTACAGTCATGGTCTCTTCTCGAGTGTACCACCCACTGTGCCTTTGAGTATGTTCTTTCCACTGGCTAGAGGTACTCACTCTGCCTCCCTGTCCCCTACATCCAGCCACAACTGGGGTGCATGTCCCCCACTTTACCCTGACTCTTCCTTTAACCCAATTCAACTATCACCGCTTCAGTGAGGTCTCCTGGGATCTTCACCTTCTCATGCCCACACCCTTCATCACCCTCACCACTGACATAAAAGCAGTAGATGTTCTCAGGACTTCCCACAGTTAAGACTCTGTGCTACTACTGCAGGGGAAGTGGGTTCAATCCCTGATCAGGGAATTAAGATCCCACATGCTGCACAGCATGGCCAAAAAAAAGGAAATGAAAACAGCATACCTTCTACTTTCTGCATCTTTATTTTCTTTTTTGTTTCTGTTTGTTGTCTGTCTGGTTTGGTTTTTAATTGAGATATAATTGACATACAACACTGTACTGGTTTTAGGTGTACAACATAATAATTTCATATTTACATGTATATATTGTGAGATGATGAAAGAAGGAAGAGAGGAAGGGGAAAAGGGAGGAAAGCAGGCAACATTTCTGGATGTCCCATCAAACTTCAGGCTGTTTTCCTATGACATTTCTAAAGAAGAATTTCTCATTTGAGGAAATAGGTGGTATAAACTCTGCTATGTTTGATAGGAAAGTACATAGTTCTGATCCCTCCCATTAGTCATCCAATGTCATAAATTAAATTCTTGCCTGGTGGCATATTCATTTACTTTCTCTTCAATTACACATTCTTACCGTATGCTGCCAATCTCTACTAAATTAAGGGGAACGCAAAGACGATGTTTACTTGAACTTTTCAGAAAGCCACATGAATACTTCAGTTTTGCCAAAAGCAGTCTACAATCCCTTTTAGAATTAGACTTTGACATTCTCCTTTCATCTAGACTGATCCATTCCTGACTTATCTGCTTCCCAAAATAAGAAAAGTGAGCTCCAAATATCAAACATTATCTGAAGCAACGCCTGAGATGACCACCCCCCCCCGCCCCCCCTACACACACATGCAGAAGCATGTACAAAGACACACACACATTTGTTTTCTTGCTCCTTTCTCTCTCTTTGCTGAGCAGCATAGTCCCAATATCTGGTCTGGGACCAGGCCTGATGTTCTTATGTTCTCCCCAGCACTTGAATAAACAAGCTGAAGAAAAAGAAAGGAGACAAATATGCACTTAAGAACTGACTGCTCTGCTCACCTTGTGCTAACTAATGGAATTTCCACGTAGCACAATAGACAGGATCAACTAAATGTTTTGTTCACATTCAATGGCACTTCTCACACTGGGATCCCTGGCTAAATACAGGATCATGGTGCTGGAAATTAAGAAACATGACCTAGATCCAAATCCTTTTGCTCCCTGAATATGTTTTTTTCCCTGTTACTTTTTCAAACTTGTCAAAAACTATCACAAAAAGGAGGTCAACGTGCCTCTCAAACATCTGGGTGTGACATCAATCTTCAAAGTTATTCTTATAATGAATTCCCCACACAGGGAATTACTTGAAAATTACGCTAAAAATGTGATGTGAGTATTCTCAGATACCCAAGATACATTTCTTGTTCAAGGACAATTGAAAATTGGTTGGGCACTTCAATTTCTGGATTCTTCTAAACAATAATCTATCATTTCGGGAATTCGTAAAGCACTAAAAGTAATTAGAAAAGGAAAGCCCATCCATCACATTTATTCACTCAGACCGCATTTACTGAGCACTTCCTGGGGACACACCTAACAGATCATGGGTCCTCTGAGGTCTCCTGGGAACAGAGATCCCTTTTTCACCATCATCCCCAGTGGCCTACTGGAGGCTCCACTAGTTTTTGAGCTTGACAAACTGGGGTTCAAATCTTTATTGTGCAACTTAGTGACCATGCCCTTGGGCAGGCTATTTAACCTCCCTGATCTCAGTTTCATCCTCCATAACATAAGTGTAATAATACTGTTCTCAAAGGGTTGTTACAAGAATGAAGTATAAAGCCCACATATAGCACCTGGCATAGTGCCAACCTCAGTCGATGTCAATTCCCTTCCTTCCTTCCTTTCCTATCTGGCAGGAGGCAACTGTTCAGGAAAAAATTGCACTCATTCTTGAAGGATCTGGAGTGACAACTGCTTGTGCAGCAGGGCATGCTGCCAAAAGGAAGACTGGGGGCAAAGGGTGACATTTGAGGTGACTATTTAGCTGTCAGGTTTTCGGTGTGACCTCCTGGAGACTGCTGCCAGAGGCACTGGCCAGATACCTGCTGCCAAAGGCAGGCCATGGAGAAGCTAGTTCATTACGGGCATTTTGCTTCCTGCACATGTATTCCTGAAGACCTCTCAGCCTTCCCTTGGCCTCAGTGGGATTGCTTCACACAGAGAAGTCAGGAATGAGGGGTTTCTCCACGTGACTGAGGAGCACATGACAAGCCGCATAAAACCATATCCTATTTAATAAAGAAAAAGGTTTCTGGGACTTCCCTGGTGGTCCAGTGGCTAAGACTTCAAGCTCCCAATGCAGGGGGCCTGAGTTCGATCTCTGGTCATGGAACTAAATCACACATGCCACAACTACAGAACATGCACGCCACAACTAAGACAGGACATAGCCAAATAAATAAATAATTTTTTAAAAAAGAAGGAAGTTTCTGCCTAGACCAGCTAGAGTCTAAACTAGAGCTAAACTAGAGCTAAACTCTCACTGTTTGCAGATGACATGATCCTCTATATAGAAAACCCTAAAGACTCTACCAGAAAATTACTAGAGGTAATCAATGAATATAGTAAAGTTGCAGGATATAAAATTAACACACAGAAATCCCTTGCATTCCTGTATACTAACAATGAAAAAACAGAAAGAGAAATTAAGGAAACAATACCATTCACCATTGCAACAAAAAGAATAAAATACTTAGGAGTATATCTACCTAAAGAAACAAAAGACCTATACATAGAAAACTATAAAACACTGATGAAAGAAATCAAAGAGGATACAAACAGATGGAGAAACATACCGTGTTCATGGATTGGAAGAATCAATATTGTCAAAACGGCTATTCTACCCAAAGCAATCTATAGATTCAATGCAATCCCTATCAAGCTACCAACGGTATTTTTCACAGAACTAGACCAAAGAATTTCACAATTTGTATGGAAATACAAAAAACCTCGAATAGCCAAAGTAATCTTGAGAAAGAAGAATGGAACTGGAGGAATCAACCTGCCTGACTTCAGACTCTACTACAAAGCCACAGTCATCAAGACAATATGGTACTGACACAAAGACAGAAATATAGGTCAATGGAACAGAATAGAAAGCCCAGAGATAAATCCACGGACCTATGGACACCTTATCTTTGACAAAGGAGGCAAGGATATACAATGGAAAAAAGACAACCTCTTTAACAAGTGGTGCTGGGAAAACTGGTCAACCACTTGTAAAGGAATGAAACTAGAACACTTTCTAACACCATACACAAAAATAAACTCAAAATGGATTAAAGATCTGAATGTAAGACCAGAAACTATAAAACTCCTAGAGGAGAACATAGGCAAAACACTCTCCGACATAAATCACAGCAAGATCCTCTATGACCCACCTCCCAGAATATTGGAAATAAAAGCAAAACTAAACAAATGGGACCTAATGAAACTTAAAAGCTTTTGCACTACAAAGGAAACTATAAGCAAGGTGAAAAGACAGCCCTCAGATTGGGAGAAAATAATAGCAAATGAAGAAACAGACAAAGGATTAATCTCAAAAATATACAAGCAACTCCTGCAGCTCAATTCCAGAAAAATAAATGACCCAATCAAAAAATGGGCCAAAGAACTAAACAGACATTTCTCCAAAGAAGACATACAGATGGCTAACAAACACATGAAAAGATGCTCAACATCACTCATTATCAGAGAAATGCAAATCAAAACCACAATGAGGTACCATTACACGCCAGTCAGGATGGCTGCTATCCAAAAGTCTACAAGCAATAAATGCTGGAGAGGGTGTGGAGAAAAGGGAACCCTCTTACACTGTTGGTGGGAATGCAAACTAGTACAGCCACTATGGAAAACAGTGTGGAGATTCCTTAAAAAACTGGAAATAGAACTGCCATATGACCCAGCAATCCCACTTCTGGGCATACACACTGAGGAAACCAGATCTGAAAGAGACATATGCACCCCAATGTTCATCGCAGCACTGTTTATAATAGCCAGGACATGGAAGCAACCTAGATGCCCATCAGCAGATGAATGGATAAGGAAGCTGTGGTACATATACACCATGGAATATTACTCAGCCGTTAAAAAGAATTCATTTGAATCAGTCCTAATGAGATGGATGAAACTGGAGCCCCTTATACAGAGTGAAGTAAGCCAGAAAGATAAAGAACATTACAGCATACTAACACATATATATGGAATTTAGAAAGATGGTAACGATAACCCTATATGCAAAACAGAAAAAGAGACACAGAAATACAGAACAGACTTTTGAACTCTGTGGGAGAATGTGAGGGTGGGATATTTCAAAAGAACAGCATGTATACTATCTATGGTGAAACAGATCACCAGCCCAGGTGGGATGCATGAGACAAGTGCTCGGGCCTGGTGCACTGGGAAGACCCAGAGGAATCGGGTGGAGAGGGAGGTGGGAGGGGGGATCGGGATGGGGAATACGTGTAAATCTATGGCTGATTCATATCAATGTATGACAAAACCCACTGAAATGTTGTGAAGTAATTAGCCTCCAACTAATAAAAAAAAAAAAAAAAAAAAGAAGGAAGTTTCTGCCTAGACCAGCTAGAGTCGACAGCCATTTCCAAGTAACAGAGTTGATCAGGCTAAAGGCACAGGTCCAGGGGATGCTGGTTAAATAAAATCAACTAAGTTCAGGCTTTTATAATCTCCCCTCTTCCCTCTTTTTTTTTTTTTTTCCCCTCTTTCCTCTTGATGCCCCACAAGAGTACAAACTGGACAAAAAGAATGTGGAGGAGGGACCAGAGAGTGAAAGAGAGTTGGAAGATCATTGGAAGCCAAAAGGGAAGGGCCAAAAGATAGTTTGGCTATGCTACCAGTGCAGAGAACACTGTAGTCAAAGTGCTTATATACCTCTAAAAGCAAAGTGAGTTGATTCACCCTGAAGAACCCTGAGAATATCTGAGACTAGTGAGGTCAAGTTGAGGGATGAGATTGAAGCTGAGGATACAGGCCTTAGCCTGCTTCTTATCACAGGATGCTGGCAGCCAGACAGACATCTCCCATACACTCCTGCCCAGGTAGGAGACTAGAAAATTCTTGAAAATAGAAGAGCTTCAGAGAAAATACCCCTAGGTACTAAGATGTGATTCCAAAAAAAAAAAAAGACAATGAGCTAGAAACCTGCCCAGTTATCCTACAGTAAAGCCTAATAGTTGACAAGCCTAATCCCATAGAGAGGGCTTGCTATCAGCTTTTAGTGCTCTTAAATATGAACGGATAGACAAGGATTGTCATATATTTAAGAAAATCCTTCAACATGATAAGAATCAAAACAAAAGAAAGCTACAGTAAAGGAGTTGCAATACAATGCAGGAAAGAAAAGAAACTTCTGAAGATAAATAATAACTAATATTTGCAGAGTTATGAAAAAATATTGCAGACAAGATACAAGAAGAGGATGCTACTCAAATAACAAGAAAGGGAACAAGAAAGCTATAAAATATTTAAAATACATTAGAAAAATCAGATTCAACACAAAGGATAGAAGATAAGGTTGGCAAAATCTAATACAAAGTAAACTAAAGAAAATGGAAAATCCTAGAAAAGCTTTTTAAATGAGAAGACAATGCAGAATATCAAATATTTGACTGAGCAGAGTCCTGGATAAAGAGCAAACAGAAGGGAAAAAATTTTCCAAGGAATAATACCACACATTTCCCCAAACTGGACACAATTAAAATTCAATCAAAGCTCATATATGTTGAAGAATTCTTCCACAGAGTAGAGCAAAAAAGAGGAAAAAATGCATAAGTAGAAATATGCATTGAGAAAATTAGAGGATCAATCCAGAAGAATGTGAAAGCTCAAAGGGTTTGCACAGCCTGATACAGAAGAAAATTACAGAGATACAAAACATACAACTCCAATCCTTTCCTAAGTGTTTACTGAGTACTTACTATGTTCCCAGTACCATGACAAACGTCAACATTTGGCTCCAAAGCCATATCAACTTGCTCCTTTCTTGTTCTAAGAAGCATTTGGATGCACAGCATAAATGATCACAGTTTATAAAATCTGGCCACTTTTTTTTTTTCCTGTATCCCACATTGTCAAATACCAACCCAGATCCTCTTTTGGCCTGGTCCAGGCCCACAGAGCCAGGCCCACGGGCTGTGCCAGAGCTTGGAGATTTTAAATGGAATCTGAGTCACCCAGTGCAGTATTCAGACGACCACATGCTTCGGTTCCAATGTTCGCGCCTTCTCTTCAATTCAGCCTTCCCCTTGGCACACACATACTCTAATTCATCTAGTTCTCACTCCAGAACTTTACGTAAAATAAGGCCCTTGGGCCAAAGGAACACACAGGGAACTGGCCACAAATACTGTAGAAGCAGAGGATTGAGGGAGACGGAAGTTCAGCCTTGGGACACATTTATCAAGTTCCCACCCTTCTCTGAGCACAGTGTGAGTCAGGGGGTGCAGAATTTAACAAAATGCATTAATATTTATGTATAAGAATTCTCCTCATACTGTTGTTTATGATTGCAAAAATCAAAAACAAAAAGTTGGGACAACCCAAATAGCTGAAAATTCAGAATAGGTTATCCAGACTCTAATAATAACAGAGGGATGGGTTTATATACAAGGATAGATGTTTATTGCCATGCAAGGGGAAAGATCACAAAATAGTGTATACCCTTGATTCCACTTTTGCCTTTTAATAAAAGTGCAGAGAGCACATCTAATATGTCTCAATGAGGGTTTCTCGACCTTGCATCTATTGACATTTTGAACCAGATAATGTTGTGTGGGGCTGCCCTGTGTGTTGTATGACTTTTAACAGTATCCCTGGATTTTACCCACTAGATGCCAATAGCTACTCCCAAGTTGTGACAACCTAAAACATGTCCAGACATGTGCCAACTGCACCTGAGTAGCAAAACTGTCCCCAGCTGAGAACCACTGCCCTGAATAAAGAAGCCTAGGAGGGCACACACTGTCGATCTTGGTATTTACCAGTCAGCAAGTCTTCCCCGTGGCTGTCTCTGCTTGGTGAGGTAACAGGTGATTTGTCTTTTCTTCACTACCCAGTGAGGCTGTCCTCTGAGGAGTCTTCAGATGTCTAAGGCTTAAACATGTATTTCTTAAGGAGTTATTAATATTTTTTAAAATACCATGTATTCAAGTTGAAATAAAAAAACTCGACTTGGTTAGTAAAGTTTGTTGATAAATCCAAAATGAAATATACCAATTGTGTGCTTGGATCTTGAATGTCCATACTTAGATATACCTGGAACAGAGATGAGTTTTAACTCAGGAACAAAACAGAATTTTAGAGATGGAAGGGACCTCTGTGACCCTCTAGTCCCCCACTGCCTGCTCACCTCCCCCACCTCGACCCTGCCCACTCTGCTCCAGCCCGCACACCATCCTCTCCGCAGTTCCTCCACCAACTCCCTCCTCCAGCCCTCTGCCCTGGTCCTTCCCATGGCCTGAAGGTCCTTCTCACAGGCCTGCCTGGCTCACTCCCTCCCCTCTCTCAGGACTCTGCTCAAAGTCACCTTCTCAGAGAGGCCAGGGCTGATGCTGTATCCTCTCCCATGACTCCAGCACTCTCCAGCCACTGCTTTCCCTGTTTGCTTTTGATTTTTTGACATTTTTTCCCCATAGCCCTTCTCCACATGACATACCCTACATTTTATTTATTTATTACTAGCTATAGAATGTGAGCTAAAAACAACCGGGGACTTGTGTCTGTTGTGTTCGCTGCTATATGCCCCGCGCCTAGAACAGTGTCTGGAACATGCCAACAAACCTGAATATCAGGCATGCAAATTCACCAGCAAGGGTACACATGTTCCTCCAAATACAGTCATCTATGACATGAATTAGCTTTCTTGAGGCCACGGAGAATGGGTTCTGGCTGGGGAAGTGTGTGTGCATTCTTACCCATGAGCTCCATGAAGTACTGAGTCACAGCACTTGCATGATCTGCTTAGCTCTCCTGGCCCTGCAGGGAGGGAGCGGCAGAGAACTGACCACTGCCTTCTGCAGGGCTTCACTTTCAAGACAGATGTGAGTGTGCACAGGACAGAGGGACAGATGGCCAAACAGAATCACTAGACCATCACATGGGAGGACAGTAACAGGTTCGGGTCATGCATAAAGCGAGGGAAGTATATTTTACAAGCGCAAGATAAGGACATCTTTGGGTCTGAGATGAGGTGTGCCACACCCAGGTCAAGAGGAATCAATGAAGGATCATGAAACAAAACTGACATGACAGCCTGCCACCAGCCAGTGTTACAGTAGGTTCTCTTACTACCCTTCAGGGTAAGGCTATAGATAAGTAAGTGAAAATGTTAGTCACTCAATCGTGTCCAACTCTTTGCGACCCTATGGACTGTTACCCACCAAGCTCCTCTGGCTGTGGGATTCTCCAGTCAAGAATCCTGGAGTGAGTAGCCATTCCCTTCTCCAGGGGATCTTCCTGACCCAGGGATGGGATTGAACCCAGATCTCCAACACTACAGGAAGATTCTTTACCGTCTGAGTCACCAGGGAAGCCCCAAAGATGAGGAAACTGACGCTTTAAAAAGTCACTCACCCACATGACAACAAACAAGTGATAGATCCAGGTGTTATGTCTTCAAAGCTCATGAACTTTCTTCAAAATAATATCTGTTATCAAAAGTTTAGAACAGTGCCTACATGCTCAGTTGCGTCAGACTCTTTGCAACCCCATAAACTGTAGCCTAACAGGCTTCTCTTTCCATGGAATTATCCAGACAAGAATATTGGGGTGGGTTGCCATTTCCTTCCCCAGGGAATCTGCCTGATCCAGGGATTGAATCTGCGTCTCATGTCTCCTACATCAGCAGGCAGTTTCTTTATCACTAGCACCACCTGGGAAGCCCTAGAACAGTGCCTAACACATAGTAAGATACATAAGTTCAGTTCAGTCGCTCAGTAGTGTCCAACTCTTTGCGACCCCATGAACCGCAGCACGCCAGGCCTTCCTGTACATCATCAACTTCCGGAGTTTACCCAAACCCACCTCCATTGAGTCGGTGATGCCATCCAACCATCTCATCCTCTGTCGTCCCCTTCTCCTCCTGCCTTCAATCTTTCCCAGCATCAGGGTCTTTTCAAATGAGTCAGCTCTTCACATCAGGTGGAGTTTCAGCTTCAACATCAGTCCTTCCAATGAACATCAGGACTGATCTCCTTTAGGATGGACTGGTTGGATTTCCTTGCAGTCCAAGGGACTCAAGAGTCTTCTCCAACAACACAGTTCAAAAGCATCAATTCTTTGGTGCTCAGTTTTCTTTATAGTCCAATTGTCACATCCATACATGACTATTGGAAAAACCATAGCCTTGACTAGATGGACCTTTGTTGACAAAGTAATGTCTGATTTTTAATATGCTGTCTAAGTTGGTCATAAATTTCCTTCCAAGGAGTAAGCATCTTTTAATTTCATGACTGCAATCACCATCTGCAGTGATTCTCGAGCCCCCAAAAATAGTCAGCCACTGTTTCCACTGTTTGCCACTATTTGCCATGAAATGATGGGATCAGATGCCATGATCTTAGTTTTCTGAATGTTGAGCTTTAAGCCAACTTTTTCACTCTCCTCTTTCACTTTCATCAAGAGGCTCTTTAGTTCCTTTTCGCTTTCTGCCCTAAGGGTGGTGTCATCTGCATATCTGAGGTTATTGATATTTCTCACGGCAATCTTGATTCCAGCTTGTGCTTCCTCCAGCCCAGCGTTTCTCATGATGTACTCTGCATATGAGTTAAATAAGCAGGGTGACAATATACAGCCTTGATGTATTCCTTTTCCTATTTGGAACCAGTCTGTTGTTCCACGTCCAGTTCTAACTGTTGCTTCCTGACCTGCATACAGGTTTCTCAAGAGGCAGGTCAGTAAGATACATAATTCAGCATTATTTTCATTATAAAGTTCTTATGCTGCTCATGAAAAAAGAAACATGATAATTAAGGAAGAATGGATCTTTCCTTTGAATGACCAAAAGAAGGCTACAGCTACACATGTGTCTCACCAGGTCCCACTTCCCTGATCCTTTCTGTCATTACCCCTACCCTCCCCACCCCTTCCCTCTCTCTCTGCCTAACTTAAAGTGAAATACCAACCTCACTCCATACATAGGGTTACTGGCCCTCAAGGTGTCAGTGCTGCTGACAACTGGCAGCCTTTCAGGGCCTGCCATCTTATTAAGCCCCATAGATAGGTGGTATTTTCCAAACGATTGCATTTAAAACCTCAGAAACAGGTGGGGAAAGTAACAAATTAGCATATTAGAAGACAACTTTAACTGCCTGAGAGGAAACTTAAAAAAAAAACCAAACTCCTTAAGCTCCCCAGAGAAATCTCAAAAACTCCAGAGCACCTCCAAGCATAGCTGCACATTTGCCAGTAATAAAACATCTCACGTTGAACATCCTCTCATTAAGTGAACAAAGCTGGAGGGTGCTATTGGGAGATGCGGAAGGAAGCAGTGATCTGACACAAATTAAACTCAGAGCAGGGCCTTTCACATACACTACAGCAAGAAAAAGAGTTTGTAACCAGATGGCAAAACCAGGCTTCTGAGAATAAGCAGTTTGATCCTTCTCTGTCCCATAGTAAGCTCAAGAGCACTCTCCAGATCAGGCTCAAAAGGACAAAATCTCTTAAAAGTCTGGGAAAATGTAAGCCAATATAATCAGAAAGTTCAAAAATCACATATGACCAGTTCTGAGTCGGGATGGAGAAAGATTGAGGGCAGGAGGAGAAGGGGACAACAGAGGATGAGATGGTTGGATGGCATCACTGACTCGATGGACATGGGTTTGGGTAGACTCCAGGAGTTGGTGATGAACAGGGAGACCTGGCGTGCTGCGGTTCATGGCGTTGCAAAGAGTCGGACACGACTGAGCAACTGAACTGAACTGAGTGCCAAGTCCATTTTCAAGCTTGGAGCAGAGAGGCAGGTGTGACAATAGGATGTTTCTGAGACACCAAAGATGGTACATGTGATTATAGATCCTGAATTCTTCTAACGATTACCCCATTCACAGCATTTTAAAGACACAAAATGAGTGCGGGGTGTAGGTTACCTCTAACTTGTTGGAAGCGCTCTCTCATCACGGGAAGTAGTACAGGGATTAGAGGTGGAGTGAGGCAGCAGGCAAGGTGAGCTGAGTCACAACCTGAGGTTGTAGAACCACAGTTGGGAGATGGGTTCTGATGCAGCCCCAGAAGTAGTAGGAGCCACAGCTCACCAAATCAAAGTCAGTTTGGGAAACCGAGGTTCAGGCCAGGAGACCTTTAGACCACAATCAGGCAGCAATCAGAATTGCAGGGGGAAAGGTCAGAGCTAAGGAGACAGGATGAGAACAAGAACAGCTCAAAATGAGGGACGTGTACTACCACTCTTTAAAGGCTGGGATCTCACCTTTATAGGTCAGCATATGAGTGGCACAGGGGCAGAAAGGTAGACAGAACATGATTCAGGAATAAACCCCTATGAATTATCTGCCGGACTATGTTACAAGAAAATACTGATGGAAAAGCTGGATTTCCTTGATGTTCTCCCAACCTCATCTTGGTAACTTCTTCCAATACTGCTTGAACTCATTCATGGCTAAAATATTATCCTTCAATCATGAAACCATGGTCTCTGTTCCCAAAAGATGAGTTATCAAAAACAGAAACTTTCTAAACATCCTGGGGATAATAAGTGAATCTCTGTTTTAAAAAGAATGTGTGTCCCTTAAGGTGGCTATGAGGCTTCTCATGGATTCTCCCACAATTTCGGGTGCTCACCCTGGGCTGCTGGAGAGCCCCCCACTCAGCCTTCCTCACCTTCGAAATGGTGTTCTCTATGCTTTCTTCCACTTCCTTAGCTTATTTTAATTGTCCTCCTCTGTTTCCTCCTCTCCTCATGCTTCTTCCTCCTTTTCCTCCTCTTTCTCTTTTCACTTTTTTTCCTTCTAAAGCTTATGTATAAATGACATACATTTATCCCTTGTGGCTCAGCTGGTAAAGAACCTACCTGCAATGCAGGAGACCTGGGTTTGATCCCTAGGTTGGGAAGATCCCTTGGAGAATGGAAAGGCTACTCACTTCAGTACTCTGGCCTGGAGAATTCCATGGACTATACAGTCCACGGGATTGCAAAGAGTTGGACACAACTGAGTGACTTTCACTTTCACTTTATAAATGTTTTACAATAATCCCAACATATTTCATTGACTCAGCCATCCTTTACCAACCAACTGAAAAACCTTCTTCATTACAGATAAAATTCATATATACTTGGGTCCATTTCTGGACTTTGTACTCTGTTTTCTTCATCTTTGTCTACACTTGAATCTCTACACAAGCATTTTAATCATTATAGCTTTATATACATATTTCTAATAGTGAAAATCTTTCTCCATTACTACTGTGTTCTAAGAATAATTATCTTCTCTTCTACTTATTTAAAAGCTTGAACTTAGAAATGCATATAGCCAATGTTACAATTAAAAATATGTTAAGAGGGTAGGCCTCATGTGTTCTTATCACAATTTTTAAAAATAATAAGAAAAGGGAAAAAATGGATATTACCTTCTAAAGTCAATTTATTTAATAATGTAATGAATTTCTAGTACTGAACTATCCTTGCATTTCTGGCCTACACTTTACTTGGTCATGATACTACTAGAATTTGATAATGTTCCTAGAATTTTGGGGATCTATATTCAGCAGTGTGATTGGCCAGTAGTTGCCTCTGCAATATAATTTCAAAGAAAAATCATAACCACAATTTACAAAGTTGGTTCACTGTAAGTCTCACAACTTCTAAACTCTGTGAAGTTAAATAGTCCTATTGAGGAAAACTATGCCAATGAGTCTAGGCAATCTGCCAAACATTAGGTCAACTAGTGCAATAACTTAATCTTTGTAAGATACAATAATAAACACAAGTATTCTACCAAATTTCCCAAATTTCTTTGCCTTCTTATCTTCTTCCTTGTCCCCAGCTCTCTGAGGAGAAAAAGGATGAAAGCTGCACAGACACATTCAGAAGACAACAACCATCAGAAGAAAGAACTACACCCCAGAATGCTTTGCACAATGGAAAAAATGTGACTTAGAAGTCCATCATCCAAAGCTGCACGTGACTAAGGGACCAAGATGGCAGGGACAAACTAGCATGGGTAAAAGAGGCTGCTAAAGTAAAAGTGTAAGAAAAGTTCAGGAGCTTGGGGTTATAAAAAGATAGAATGAAATAGAGAATAATCTAAAAAATATTGAATCACTCTTATTGCACACCTGAAACTAATATAATATTGTAAATTAAATATATACTTCAATTAAAAGTAAATAAAAAGAGAGAGAATGAGGGTTTTTTCCCATAGACCAAGTCTTTAAAATCCCTAAAACATTACAGAAGTGTAAGTCAAGAGAGTTTTGTCCTTAAATGTGACATTTTCCTGGGACGGAACTACAGGGTGCTTTGAAACTTCAGGGGATGTTTGAGAAGCATCAACTCAATCAATGCATCCCCCTTTTTATTCCAGCATCTATGTCTGCTATGGGGTGCCCCATGCTACTCAATCTGTAGGAGATTTTGGCACACTTCTTTTCTTCCCAAAACAGAGCTGTACCCATCTCATTGCCAAAGGACACTCCTAATGTGCTCAGCAAACCCCAGAAGATAATACACCTGCTATTCTCAGGGGATGGGAGGATCGTGTCCTTGCTGCTTCTGATTAAAGCCGATGTGTCATAATAACGAAGAAGCAGGCAGGGGTTTGTCAGATTTATTCCAAATAAACACCTTAATGACTTCCCCAAATGGCAGGGGGGATGCTCATAATGGGCACATACATATGTAAAACAGCAAAAGAGAAGGTGCCAGAATTTTCCTGCCACCTGTACTTCTTTCTCCTGATTCCACCACCTGGGGTGAGAGGGATGATGAGCTGTTGGAAACATACAAGGTACAGTAACCTTGGAAAGCTGGGAGTTGAAGAAGCAGTGAGCTGGAGAGTGAGAGGAAGCCAGAACAAGAGAGGTGGATCTGACAGCCCTTTCAGTCCACAGTCCCTGTTAGGTGATGTGGGTCCTCTTTGGCTATTGTTTTGGGCTATAAAACTACAGAATTACAAAACTTGTGCCCCTTATAGCTACAGAGTTATTTCTTCCCAGAGCTTCAGTCACATCTCTGGACGAGTTTATCAACAGCACCCTACAGCCCATTTCACAGCAATAATCTAAACATTAAAATGGAGTGCTAGCACTCCTCATCTCACTTGACTTCCTGGACCATATGGGAAAGAGTATTCTTGTTTGCAAGTTATTACTCAGCAATGCAAGTGAAAACCTCTACTTCTCTGCTCCTGGGAGAAGGCAGATGTAAAATGTAGAAATCAAAACCCTTACTTGTTATGCATCTGGACGCCCATCAGAGGGAAAACAGCCTTGAAATTTCTCATTCCCTCGACATGCTCAACTTTTCTTTCTATCTGACCATTCAGAGAGATTTTGTTTCAAAGGTTAAGAGGAAAATACTGATCTCAAGCTGTTCGTCTGGCTGGGCTTTCCAAACTATTTGACCAAGAGTTATTTGACCAAACTCTGCTAATAATAATAACTATAAGAAAGCCATCTCCCATGTACATGGAACTTCATAGTTTGTACGATGATTTCATGTACATGATTCCTCTTGGGTCTCAGAGTCTAAGGGTACGGGTATATTATGTTCTTTTATACATAGTAATAAAACTGAGGCCCATAACAGTTGTGTGTGCTAAGTCACTTCAGTTGTGTCCAACTCTTTGCGACCCTGTGGACTGTGTGGCCCACCAGGCTCCTCTGTCCAAGGGGTTCTCCAGGCAAGATGAGTGGAGTGGGTTGCCATGCCCTCCTCCAGGGGATCGTCCAGATCCAGGGATCAAACCCCGGTCTCCTGCATCTCCTGCCAATTCTTTACTACTAGCACCACTTGACAAGCTTGCTAAAAATTATTATCAGAGTTATAACAGCAACATAAAACTTCTAACTCCAGCATAGTACTTCTTCATCTCTTTGTATCTTAAGTATTTGACTTAAGTATTTGAAATTTGTTATAACAGTTTGTCAGTTCACCACACAAGTGAGCAGACACATGGCACAAATACATCTATTTGTACCAGGATCTTTAGTGATGCCCCCTTCTTCATTCCTGATATTGGTCATCTGTCTTCTCTGTTATTTTCTTGATCAGACTGGCTAGGTCTATTTCTTGTCATAGGTTGTGGCCAGGAAAGTTCAAAATGTACTGCTCCCCTTTTCTCCCCTAAATGAGCAGAGATTCTGGAATAGTCTGAGTTGTTGAAAAGTTAAATTGGTACCATGCTTTGAATTTGGGGGGCAGGAAGTTGTGAACTCATTAGCTGAAAGAACAAAAGCTATTCTTCCATTCTCCACTCAAGAGGAAGCTGGGTCCTGTGGCTTTAAAGTCTGGGTTCTGTTACCCTCAGGGAAAAGTTAACAAGAGAGTAATTTAGGAAAGACAGACCAAAGGAGGACAGGATGGACACTGGGGCAATGAGAAAAACAGACTTGCCCTTTCCCTAAGGGTTGGATTCCCAGAGCCTAGGAAGTCATGTGAGTGTGTTTGGGAAAGTGAGGGATACTGAGGAGGAAGTGGGGAGTTGCACAGCATCACATGGTCAGTGGGAAGGGATCCTGGGAGAATCCTCACATGCAAGCCTAGAAGCAGAATCTGACATACATGAAGGACAGGTGTCAACTGGAGCATGTAGGAGCAGATAGGAGGATACTGATACTGGTGACCACTGTGGACTGAAGGACAGGCCTTTCCTCCGTTTCAGAAGGCACATATAACTGCTGAGGTCCTCGCATGATTCAGGAGAGAAGAAAGAGAGCCCCAATAAAAAGAGACATTAGATTCTTCCCCAACCATAGCTAGCAGGGCTTAAAGCCATGTTTGATTTCATTTAAAAAAATAAAATAAAATATGACAGTACTCTTACCTTGCGGTCATAAAGCATTGTGCAGTTGCCCTATATTCTTTGTGATACTATGGTGATATGGCTGATTTCTTATCTGACCCAGAATTTCTTCTATAAGGACTCCCCCAGAATGGGGCGTAGCACCAATGCTAAGTCAAATAATGTGTGAGAGGGTCCATGGGGACAGAGGAGCTGAAAAACACCGCCTCAATGGCAAACTAAAAGTCAGATTTTATTTTCTCCTTCTCCCTCCATCACTGAATCCTTGCCTTTCACAATAACTATGGATATACTTGGACATCCTTTGTTTATACTAAAAATTCTATGTCTCCAAAAAGCTCAAGAAGATTCTCAGGAAACTGGAATAAATGAAGGGAGACTGCAAACACTCAAGCTCCTAAGCCAAAACTGTCAGCTGGAAACATACGAAGTGACATTGAAAAGCCCCAGGTTAAGCCCAAGTCTTAAATGCAAGTCTAAGCTTGCCTCACTTAAGGCTCCTACTGGAAGCTGACAGAGGAATCTCAGAAAAGCAACAGCTTCATAGGAAAGGCTCCAGTTTTCTTAACAGCCTGAAACTGACTCTTTGGTGAATAAGAGTAAGTCTGTCTGACTTTCTTCAGCCAGGACATTGGTTCTTTTCTTCCTTGGAACTCAAATTGCCCTTCTTGGGTCTCAAGGCTGTCAGCATTTGTGCTAGAACCACAACTCTGACATTCCAGGGTCACTGGCACGGCAACTGCAGGTCTTGGGGCTTGTCAGCCTCCAAAGTCACCTGAGCCAACTTCTTCTAATCAACCTCTTTCTATCGATGCATACATCCTATTGGTTCTGTATCTGCAGTGAACCCTAACTAATTAATAAAGAGATTAATGCTGAAGACCAACTTAAGAGCTCTACAGAATGCAATGAAAGTACAGTCAACCCTCCATATCCTTGGGTTTCACATCCTTTAGTTGAATCTCACAGATATGGAGGACTCTGTATTTATTATACTATGCCGTTTTATATCAGGGCCTTGAGCATCTGTGGATTTTGGTATCCACAGGGACTCTGGAAACCAATCCCCTCTGGACACTGAGGGACCACTATACTTTAACATAATAGTAACTCCTAATGAAAGAGCAGATCTAATGAAACAAGAAGAATCAGACATAATAAAAGAAAACTTTCCTGGGTCAATCTGCAAATGCTATGATTGTCTACCAGGAAAACTCAAAAGAAGACCAACAAGAACTCTGAAAAATATATATATATAGTATTTTAAATGTCCTATATAAAACAATAATCAAGACAATATAATATGGAAGGTGTGTTAGTTGCTCAGTCGTGTCCAACTCTTTATGATTCCATGGACTGTAATCCGCCAGCCTCCTTTGTCCACCGAGTTCTCCAGGCAAGAATACTGGAGTGGGTTGCCATTTCCCACTCCAATGGAAGGTGGGGGTCTCCTAATAGCAATAGTAAATGCAAAATATCTAGAAATAAGCATAATAAGAACTATATCCAAAAAATGATAAAACCATCTTGAAGAACATAAAAAATAGAGAAAAGCATTAAGAAATTTGGCTTTGTAAGAATTATTACATGTCAGTACCCAACATAAAATTAAAAGTAAACAGTATATGAGTCAGAAATTGTAAGATGTTAATGACACAAAATCAGAGTACAGTCATAACTTTTACAATTCACTGAGATAAATATGTATTATAAGAAACACATATAAAAAAGAAATTTAAATAGTCTATAAAATTATAATAATGTTTGTCATCATTATTGTTTTAAAATAGAAATGAAACAATAATAATGTTCTTCTGCCTCAAATTGGTGTCGATTTTCTTTAAATAATCTTAGCCTAAATGGTAGAATATGGACAATCTCATAAACTATAGCTATAGTATCAACTGGTATGATACTTCTGGGAACAATCTGGCAATGACCTAAAGTCAATGTACTAGTAGTACAGGAAAGGCTTTTTGATAGAATAATTCTACACCTAGAAATTCATTGTAAGGAAGTAATTATAAGGAGGTGGGAAGGAGTGTTTATCACAATATTACACATTATGATTAAAACTTAGAAACAACTTAAATGGCCAACAACTGGGAACTTGTTTCTAAAACTTTATAATTTATATAATCATTAAAAGTGATGTTGCAGATAGGTATTTGCCACATAGATCTTTTTGACATAAAACCATTTTTCTTCCCTCCTCTCTGCCCCATCTCCTCACCCTTTAAAAAAAGAGTTGACAATGGGGAATACATGTAACTCCATGGCTGATTCATGTCAATGTATGACAAAACCCACTGAAATGTTGTGAAGTAATTAGCCTCCAACTAATTAAAAAAAAAAAAAAAAGAAAGAAAAATAAAAAAAGAGTTGACATAGAATACCACTATCAAAACTGTGTTTAATCCCTCAGTTGCACTGGAGTTAAAAAAAAAATGGTTGAGACCATTGTACTGAAGATGCACATCTACTGATATGGAAAGACACCCCTGATATATGATTCAGCAAAGAAAAAATTATAATTTGCTTCATAATTATAATTTATAATAAAATTGAATTACAAACTATAAAATTGTTTTTGAGAAACACATATGCACACAATAAAAATATATAAAAGATATTGCAATGATTATATGTGACTATTAAAATTATTTTCAATTTTTCTTAATATTTTATACTAATTTTAATATACTAATATATACATATTTGCTTACTAATTTCAGTATATTAAAGAACATGTGACATAATACTTTTGCAACAAGAAAACAAATTATTTTTAATTTGTTAAAATATAATAATAGCTCTCAAGTTCCTTTTTTATCAGTGTTACAATAGTAGTGATTTGTCAAAAGAAAAAAACACTTAAACTCACTCTTGCTTTTCCAATTGCCTTGCTGTTAAATAGCTTTCCTCTGATTCAAAGTGTTTTGCACTTACTCTCTCAAGTCATTCCACATTAACTTGAAATAGCACAAAAATCGTCTTGTAATAGTATAACTTCTTTATTGCTTTCATTCAAATACCCTAAATTGTTTTAATGCGCTTATATTTTTTTCTTCTTCTCCTGAGTTAAGACAGAAATAATCTTCCCAATGACTCTGTTATCTCAGTTCAGGATTAAAATAAAGCACACATTGTTCCAACATAATTAAGCTTAAAGTTCTTTTATATGGAACTTTATGAAGTTAGAGAATTATAAAACTATGATTCTGACCTTACAAACTTTTTCTTCACTGTTACCTGTAGACAACGTACCTCAGACAATAATAATGAAAAGGTATTTCCAATACACAAGCCCAATACCAAGCTGACCACTCACTTGGATTAAATAGTTTTAACAACAATTTCTCTTTCTGGTTGCTATTTGTTCTTATTTTCACAAAATAGTGTTAACATGTGCCATTAGGAAAGGCAGAGCCTACAGGAACAGTTTCTCACTCACATTCACGATGTAAATTTCTTTCTCTCTCAACACAGAAGCTACCTACCTATCTACCTTCCAAAGGCAAAATATCACAGTGTTTTCCTGAAAGAAATGTAAACTAGCAATTCTCTATTACAAAGTATAGAAGCTAAGTACCCAAGACAAGGTAAATATGTCGCAAATTTGGTCAAGATATGAATATTCATGAAGGATTTCCTGCTCTCCTCTCCTCTCTTCCCTTCGTTCTCTCTGTCTCCCTTCCCCACTGTATTCTGGGGAAGAGTTCCTAAGTAGGAGTTTGGATACTCGAGTATTACAATCCTATTAAAGCTATTATTCGTATCTGTAATTTCAGCATAGTGAATTTCCCTCATTAGACCCCCTTTCCCTCAAGTGCAAAATGATCACAGTCCCTTACTTCCATAACTACTTATGGTCAAGTTCCATTGGCCCTGCGGCATTCACCGTCAACCTAACCAACAGAAGGCAGACTCCCTATGCCCCTCTCGCCTCCGTGACCACCTCAGGTGCAGGAGATAAAGAAGTCCTTAAATGGTATCACTGTGAATATTATACTGAAGAAAAGGAGAGAAACAAGACTCTGAAAAATGAAAGCCTCTCTCCCCTTACACCCTCTCAGCTGGGCAAGTGATGTAAGAAGTACAAGAGAACCTCCTGAGCTCATCTCTGTCCAGCCCCCATTATACTAACAGTGGTAGTAAGTGCCATTATTATTGCAAACTTTTGTCTGGCATCTTGTATTCTCATTCCTGTTTCATGTTCTTGGTTTCTTCAAGTTGAGAGGACCAGGATAAATCTGTGTGACTCAAGACTGCCACATTCCACCACCAGATGCTGGAATTTTCCCACAGATTATGGACCTCTTTGTATGGACAGGTTATGGTTTCTCTGCATGGATCTGCACACAAGCCTTCCCCTTGGTGTCTGAGGAGTTTCACTTGTCCTTCAAATGTCACAAATGAAGTATTTCCTTTCAAATGCTCCCTGAACCCTTTACACTCATTCTCAAAGTGAGAGCCCTTGGTACACACCCTGTTTAGAGCATTTCATCATGCTGGATAGCACTGATCGCTTTGACTCTCTGACTCCACCTGTCTTATAACATAAGGTATGTACGTAATCGCCACTGTATCACCCTGATCTGGCCCCGGTTCAAATTCATGGTAGATTCTCAGCAGGGGGAATAATCTGTTGGCTAGATGATTGGTTTATTGGATGGGTGAACTAAAAATCTGAAATCCTTTAATGCTTAGATAGAAGCAAATGCTGTCATCTGTACATGAGAGCTGAGCACTGGACCCTCATTAATGAATTAGTTACCTTAGGAGGCCTAAAGAAGCCGCCACATGAGAGTCAATGAGTCTATTTAAAGCTAATTCATTCCCTCTCTGCCTTAGAATAATTCACTTTAACTGGATTTCAAACTGATCTGATAATACTGTTGATGATAAGATACCTTTCTGGGTCTATCTTCTCCTTCTTCTGATTGCCAGTGCCCTAGTTCAGCTTCTCCTTGTCTCAGTCCAGACCACAGACATTTCCTTCTTGTCTTCACTCACTCAACAGTGCTTTATTTAGCGCTGCTAGACAGTGTTCCAGACAGTGGGAACATTGCAGTGAACAAGACAGATATGGACTCTAACTTCGTGAAGTTTATAGTAGGGACAGACAAAGAAGATCCAGTGAATTTGAAGATAAATGTCATCATCTATCTTCTAGCTTAGGACTATCTAAATGTCATAATCTGGAGAACAAGGGAAAATTTTTTGAAATAAGTTAAAACAGCTCAGGGGCTTGTGGGAAACTTCCAAAGGTCTATCATAGTTTGATGTGACTGTATGTTCAGTTGCTCAGTCATGTCCAACTCTTGGCAACCCTATGGGACTGTGGTCTGCCAGGCTCCTCTGTCCGTGGAGTTCTCCAGACAAAAATGCTGGTATGGATTGCTATTTCCTCCTCCAGGGCATCTTTCTGACCCGGGGATCAAAAATAAATAAATAAATAAAAAGGTCTACCATAAAGATAACGATAGAGTTCCAGAAGGAGCACTATGCTCGGTCGCTTCAGTTGTGTCTGACTCTTTAAGACCTATAGACTGTAGCCCACCAGGCTCCTCTGTCCACGGGAGTCTCCAGCAAGAATACTGGAGTGGGTTGCCAAGCCCTCCTCCAGGGGATCTTTCCAACCCAGGAATCGAACACTTATCTCCAGTGTCTCCTGCATTGCAGGCAGATTCCTCACTCACTGAGCCACCTGGGAAGCCCAGAAAGAGAAGAGAAAAAAAATGGGCCAGAAAAAACAATACACAAAAATGGCCAAAACCTCCCAAAGTTAGTAAATAATATATGTACAAACATATATATATACAGATTCAGAAAGAGTGTATTCAAGAAAACCACATTATCTAGCACATAATACTAAGTGTTAAAACAAATGATAAAGACTTAGGGCAGATAATACCAGCAAAGGTAAGCCAGAGAGGAAACTGAACGTCGAACTCTAGGATACCCCTGAAATGGAGAGGTCAAGAAAAGGATGAAGAGCTGGTAAAGAAGACTAAGGAAAAAAAATGGCCAATGAGTTGTTTTTTAAAAAACCAAGAGAATATAGTGGTCACATTAGTGAAGAGAAAAAGTGTTTTAAGAAAAAGGAATTGGTATATGCACTGTGAATACTACATATAAAGTCGGTAACTAATGAGAACCTACGATACAGCTCAGAGAACTCTACTCAGGGCTCTCTGATGACCTAACTGGGAAGGAAATCCAAAAAAAGAGGAGACACACGTGTGCGTATAGCTGATTCACTCTGCTGTACGGGAGAAACCAACACACCACCGCAAAGCAACTAGACCTCAACAAAAAATAATTTTTTTAAAAAACTTTTTAAAAAAGAAGAAGGAATTGATTAATTATGTAGCATGTAGGGGCATGGACCAAATGAGATGAAGGCAAAGAAGCTGCAATCAGCTTTGGCAACAGGGGAATCAGCAGGAACCTATTCGAAAGCAGTCCCGCAGACAGGGTAGAGAAAAAAGTACAACAGGAAGAGGGGAAAGAAAGAAAGGATGGCAAAGAAGAGGGTCAAGGACTTCCCCCCTTCACTCTGATAACAGAGAATTTCTAAACTGCAAAACTCATTATGCCTTGCTCCTACGTTAAAACCATTCAGTGACCTGAATACAGGAATCTAAACTCTTCCCCCAAAAGAGTTTACAGACTTTTAGACCGTTAGTTTACAGACTAAGGGTCTTAAGGGTTACTTCCCAACATGCCAACCTAGAAGGAATACTAAAGCATCAAGGGAAATGTGATACAATAGAGAAAAGTACAGTACCAGAACTCCTCTCATAGCAAGTCCTCTGAGAAGTTGTTTAAAAAACTCATTTGGGGTAGTGATGGTGAAAAGTTAGACTTCTCAAGGTAAATTCTGAAGGAAGCACAGAGAGCCCTCTATGGTCAACCCTGATAATTTAACCCTAATTTATTTATCAGTTTTTGCTTCCTCTGCCTCCAGAAGTGTCGAGCACATAGCAAATGCCCAATAAATATTTGTTGAAAGAATGAATTGATTCAAATGCTCTGTGTTACTTCTCTCTTGATATTCTCTCTCATTAAGGGACTCTTTACAATAAAAAAATGATTATTTGCTTACAAAGAAAGAGAGGCCAAACCAAACGTGTATCAATAACAGTTGGCCAAAGTTGCTGAATTGCTGATCCATGTTGAGGAGACATCAGATCAGTTCTTTATTCCCAGGATAAATCTATACTGCATCACTCACAATATATACAAATATCAAGTCATTATGTTGTACACCTGAAATGTAATATTATATGTCACTTATATTTGAATTCTAAAAATCTCTAACACATCGTAGTTAAACAGAGGAAGTGTCTAAACCAAACATAATCTAAAATGTCTGTCTCCTTTTCCAAAAAGTTATCTTCACGTGAAAAGACACGCAGAGTTCACTTGTTTAATTGGAAATAGTTTGGTGTTGTTTATTTAGCACTCGTTAATAGAAAAAGGACCGGTAATGCTGAAGAAGCTGAAGTTGAACGGTTCTATGAAGACCTACAAGACCTTATAGAACTAACACCCAAAAAAGATGCCCTTTTCATTATAGGGGACTGGAATGCAAAAGTAGGAAGTCAAGAAACACCTGGAGTAACAGGCAAATTTGGCCTTGGAGTACGGAATGAGGCAGGGCAAAGGCTGATAGAGTTTGACCAAGAGAACACACTGATCCTAGCTAACACCCTCTTCCAACAACACAAGAGAAGACTCTACACAAGGACATCACCAGATGGTCAACACTGAAATCAGATTGATTCTACTCTTTACAGCCAAAGATGGAGAAGCTCTATACAGTCAGCAAAAACAAGACCAGGAGCCGACTGTGGCTCAGATCATGAACTCCTTATTGCCAAATTCAGACTGAAATTGAAGAATGTAGGGAAAACCACTAGACCATTCAGGTATGACCTAAATCAAATCCCTAATGATTATACAGTGGAGGTGAGAAATAGATTTAAGGGACTAGATCTGATAGACAGAGTGCCTGATGAACTATGGACCAAGTTCGTGACATTGTACAGGAGACAGGAAACAAGACCATCCCCAAGAAAAAGAAATGCAAAAAAGCAAAACGGCTGTCTGAGGAAGCCTTACCAATAGCTGTGAAAGAAGAGAAGCCAAAGCAAAGGAGAAAAGGAAAGATATTCCCATTTGAAAGCAGAGTTCCAAAGAATAGCAAGGAGAGATAAGAAAGCCTTCCCCTCATGTAAATCCATGGCTGATTCATGTCAATGTATAGCAAAAACCACTACAATATTGTAAAGTAATTAGCCTACAACTAATAAAAATAAATGGGAAAAAAAAAAAAGAAAGAAAGCCTTCCTCAGTGATCAATGCAAAGAAATAGAGGGAAACAATAGAATGGGAAAGACTAGAGCTCTCTTCAAGAAAATTAGAGATATCAAGGGAACATTTCATACAAAGATGGGTTCAATAAAGGACAGAAATGGTATGGACCTAACAGAAGCAGAAGATATTAAGAAGAGGTGGCAAGAATACATACAAGAACTATACAAAAAAGATCTTCATGACCCAGATAACCACGATGGTGTGATCACCGACCTAGAGCCAGACATCCTGGAATGTGAAGTCAAGTGGGCCTTAGGAAGCATCACTATGAACAAAGCTAGTGGATGTGATAGAATTCCAGTTGAGCTATTTCAAATCCTGAAACATGATGCTATGAAAGTGCTGTACTCAGTATGCCACCAAATTTGGAAAACTCAGCAGTGGCCACAAGGCTGGAAAAGGACACTTTTCATTCCAATCCCAAAGAAAGGCAATGCCAAAGAATGCTCAAACTACCACACAATTGCACTCATCTCACACGCAAGTAAAGTAATGCTCAAAATTCTCCAAGCCAGGCTTCAACAACACGTGAACCGTGAACTTCCAGATGCTCAAGCTGTTTTAGAAAAGGCAGAGGAACCAGAGATCAAATTGCCAACATCCACTGGATCATCGAAAAAGCAAGAGAGTTCCAGAAAAAACATCTATTTCTGCTTTATTGACTATGCCAACGCCTTTAACTGTGTGGATCACAATAAATTGTGGAAAATTCTGAAAGAGAAGGAATACCAGACCACCTGATCTGCCTCTTGAGAAATCTGTATGCAGGTCAGGAACTGGACATGGAATAACAGACTGGTTCCAAATAGGAAAAGGAGTACATCAAGGCTGTATATTGTCACCGTGCTTATTTAACGTACATGCAGAGTACATCATGAGAAACACTGGGCTGGATGAAGCACGTGCTGGAATCAAGATTGCCGGGAGAAATATCAATAACCTCAGATATGCAGATGACACCACCCTTATGGCAGAAAATGAAGAGGAACTAAAGAGCCTCTTGATGAAAGTGAAAGAGGAGAGTGAAAAAGTTGGCTTAAATAAAGCTCAACATTCAGAAAACTAAGATCATGGTATCCAGTCCCCTCACTTCACGGCAAATAGATGGGGAAACAGTGGAAACAGTGGCAGAATTTATTTTAGGGGGCTCCAAAATCACTGCGGATGGTGACTGCAGCCATGAAATTAAAAGACACTTACTCCTTGGAAGAAAAGTTATGACCAACTTAGACAGCATATTAAAAAGCAGAGACATTACTTTGCCAACAAAGGTCCATCTAGTCAAGGCTATGGTTTTTCCAGTAGTCATGTATGGATGTGTGAGTTGGACTATAAAGAAAGCTGAGCACCAAAGAATTGATGCTTTTGAACTGTGGTGCTGGAGAAGACTCTTGAGATTTCCTTGGACTGCAAGGAGATCCAAGCAGTCCATCCTAAAGGAAATCAGTCCTGAATAGTCATTGGAAGGACTGATGTTGAAGTTGAAACTCCAATACTTTGGCCACCTGATGTGAAGAGCTGACTCTTTTGAAAAGACCCTGATGCTGGGAAAGGTTGAAGGTGGGAGGAGAAGGAGACGACAGAGGATGAGATGGCTGGACGGCATCACTGATGTGATGGGCATGAGTTTGAGTAAACTCCGGGAGTTGGTGATGGACAGGAAGGCCTGCCCTGCTGCAGTTCATGGGCTCACAAAGAGTCAGACATGACTGAGCAACCGAACTGAATTGAACTGAATAGAAAAAGGAGGAAGCAATTACACCTTGGAGGCTTTTTGAAACTCAGTAGTTATAAAGGCTTGCATTTTCTTTATGGTGTTCACCCCCACTTAGAGAGTCATGTATTCATTCATTCATCCATTCATTCATCCATTTTATTCCTGATTATAGTAATCCAGGATGGGGCTTGAGAATATCAGTGTTTTTAGAGTAAGTGTCTGGTTCAATAAAGATCCTGCAATATACCGAACACAATATGTACTGTGAAGGGAAGTTTGCTTCCAGAAACCAGCTTTCATGCTGCAAGCAAAGATGCATAGCAAGCAATCCATAGCAATCTAAAAATAGACCAAGATTTGCCTCCAGCCCCAGCACTTTCCATCTTCAACTCTCCATTAGGAAAAATGTTTGCATCACCTGGTTCTTCAAGAGCTATACAACTTAGCACCCTTAGAACCCTCACTCCATTTTCTGGACAACACAATCAAATTAATCCCTGTCACATGCTTTGCTTGGGCGTCACCGTTATTAAAAAGCAATGTGGAGACTGCCTGGAAAAAAGTTGATTAGCAACCACAGTTAAAGAAAGGTCCTAAAACTAAGTATCAACTAAGTGAGGGCTGGCTTCCTCGCCAGCTGTTGCATCCCCTGTGTCCACGGAGACGAAACAGAAGGGGAGGTGACAAAGGCTGCTCAGCACCAGAGTAACTGAAGAAAAGACCCAACCGTCACTTCCCACTTCCATGTCGTCATCCAGCTCACTCCACCGGTTACTCAAGCTTTGTCCACAGCAGTTCAAAGACCGTTTCCTCTTCGGAAACAATATTAATAGAGAACACATTAGAGAAGAAAGACATCTCAGTCCATTCAGGTAACCATTTTCTACTCCTCTCCTCCACTTTCTTCGACATCATCCCAGCATGTACATAGAAATAGCTACTTACGGTAAATAAGAGGCTTGCATTAATCCGTTAAGTGTTTACATCTCTGACTGAAGAAGGAAATTCTATTATAGCCTATGTACCTTTAATATAAGGTACCTTTCATGTCAAGATCCGCCAGCTCTTTCATGATTATTTCTGAAGTGAGCCCCTTTATTTTGTATTTTGCAACTTCCTATGAGAGTTTAGCATGGCCACCTGTCAGTTATCTCTGCAGGGGAAACGTTACAAGGTATAGAAAAGAACAAAGGTAGCCGAAGATATGATTAGCATCAAATTTTGAATCAGAAGTTCAGTGTTCAAATTCTAGTCTTATGACCTTCTGAAACACTTGTTATGTGTGTGTATGTATTCAGTGTGAGTTTTATTAAGCTAAATTCAAATAAGAACTAAATAAAATTTTAAAAAACATTAGCTGCCACTAATGTATGTTACACAGTGGTAATTTAGTCTCTTGTATAATAGTAACATTATTATAATACAGGATAATTTAACAATAGAATATTATCCTATTGTACAGGAGAATACAATAACTTATAGGAATATTAAATGAAATAAAAAATATGAATGGGACATGCCTATATAATGTACTGTTAGGCCAACAGATAATTAAATCAACAGATGGTCCAAACTTCTTATTTGAACTAATGTTTTCCCACCAAACCTCCACCCAAGACATTGACAAGCTGTTATTTTTAACTATTTGAACTTAATATACTCTCTTTTTCCCATCTTCTGGCTGATGCAGATGTTAGCAGCTGGGGAATGCAGAGTACTAAGCAGACCAAGACAGAGAGAAAATAGTAAGATCAGAGACTATCACTCCCAAAATACCCAATAATTGAGGTTTGCGGAAATGACTGAGTATGAAAAAATTAAATACTAATTAATTAAAACTCATATTATAAATTTAGGCACACTGAAAATCATTAATTCTACTTCACATGTATCAACTAACAAAAAGTTTATGGTAAGACCTTCTAAATGTCGACCCGTAAGTCATGTTTGTTTTTCCCCCAACCAATCAATATACTCATCAAAATATTAAGTCTGTACATAAACATTGGTAATCCCGAGTCTCTCCTTCAGAATTTTAAAACTGGAAAGGTCTGGAGGACAACCTAGTGCAGAGGTGTCCAGAAGAACTCTCCGCAATGGTGGAAATGTTATATAATTGGCACTGTTTAATGTGGCTATTGAGCACTTGAAACGTGCCTAGCACAACTGAGGAACTGAATTTCTAACTTCATTTAACTGCAGTTAATTTTGATGTAAATAATCACCTCAAGAAATAATCCCAGGGTTGGTTCACCAGAAACCATTTGGCTATGCTTCGGGGACAGACTCCTGTATACTGGTTGGAATTCAAGCACAGGAAGTAGTAATTTTTTAGATAAGCTTTAAAGAGATTCCTTCAAACTCTAAGATTCTGTATCAAAGAGTGAACCAAATGACTAATTTAGAGGGGAGGAAGAGAGATTTACATTTTAATCAATCTGGCAATGACTATCCTCATATCCACAATACCCTTGTTTGTTGAACCTGCAAAAGTTTGACACATTCAGATGCTCTTCCTTCTTAACAGTATTCATATTTTTTTCAGGTAAGGGAGGCTAGACCAGCATTTGCCTCCAGATGGATCCTGATTGGTCTAAACCAGTTTATGGTGAACCATGATTTAGATACAAATCTGTGATGTAATTCTAATCAATGAGATGTTAAGAGTAGTCACCTAGGATAGGAAGAACAGAGATGTGCTGCTTTTGAATATGGTTTCCTCATCTTAAGAAAGACTGGAAGAGAAAATTCATCTTCTGTTGGGACTGTCAGCTATGAATATGATCCCTAGAATTCAGCAGCCATATGACTGTGAGGAGAGCTTCTCTGAGGACTTACCCATCCTGTGAGGACAACAGAGTAGAAAAATGGAAAGAACCTGGACTTCTGATGACCATGTTGAGCCTCTGAAACAACCAGTCCTGGAGTAATCCTATTACTATTCTTCTATTTATGTGAAACAACAAAAATATTCTTTTGATTCTTTCGGTCACCTTGAGATGGATTTTCTGTTTTTTTCACCAAAAGCAATCTGATGCAGCTGCCATCTATTAAATATCAGGTAGGCCCATTACAGGAATCTCATCATTTAATCCTTGCAACAACTATCCAAAAAAATTTCAGTAACTCCACTTTGCACCTGAGAAATCTGAGGCTCAAGAGACATACAGCTGCAAAAGCCACTTTATTATAAATGGCAGTGTCAAGATTGAAACTCAAGTGCCATATGATCCTACAATCCCCCTCCTGGACATATATCAGGACAAAACTCTCATTCAAGAATATACATGTACCCTAATGTTTATTGCAACACTATTTACCGTAGCCAAGACATGGAAACAACCTATACATCCACAACAGATGAATGGATAAAGAAGAAAGAAGATGTGGTGGATAGATAGATAGATAGATAGATAGATAGATTTATGCAATGGAATACTATTCAGCCATAAAAAAGAATGAAATAATGCCATTTGCAGGAACATGGATGGACCTAGAGAATACCATACTAAGTGAAGTAAGTCTGAAAGAGAAAGACAAATACCATATGATAACACTTACAGATGGAATCTAAAATATGACACAAATGAATTTATCTATGAAACAGCAACAGCCTCACAGATATAGAGAACAGACTTGTGGTTGCCAAAGAGGGAGATGGGCAGGGGAGGGCTGGATTGGGAATTTGGGATTAGCAGATGCAAACCATTTTATATAGGATAGATAAAAAAACAAGGTCTTACTGTACAACACAAGGAATTATATTCAATATATGTGATAAATCATAATGGAAAAGAATAAGAAATAGAAAGCATATATATGTATAGCTGAATCACTTCATTATATGGCATAAATTAACATAATACTATAAATCAACTATACTTCAATAAAGGAAATTTTTTAAAAAAGATTGAAATTCAGGTGTGCCTGATGCCAAAGCTCATGCACCTCTCTTCCGGTTCCCGCCTCTCAGAACTATATGTCCCACTAGGCAGGTGACTGAGCAGGTAAGTCTTAAAGGGGTCTGCTTCCTGCACTCAGCTGCATTACTTTTCACATCATCTGTAGATTCTCACATGTAGAATAAAGTGATCCATTTAGATGATCTCACCCAACTATGATTATAAATGGAAAACAATTAGAGCTGTGACTCATTTCAATTTTTATTTCAAAAGCATTCCCTTCACACTTTTCCTGACAGCTGAGAAAGTGGGCTTTGAAGCGAGAAATGCCACCTCCCATCAGACATTCTGAGGTTCCTCTCTGATATCCCTGATGCTCTTAGCTAGTGGGGCAGGGTCAGGGGAGGTCACTGTGGCTGTTACAGTGGCCAAATACACCCTCCTGCCCACTTCTCTCACCAACCAACAGAACACCTCAGCACCTTGGCCTACCACAAAGAACGGGAGCAATTCTGGAAAGCTTAGGCACCTCGCCACTGCACCCAAGAGTGAGGATGTGCATTCATGAATAATGGAGGCAGTAATGAGTCAAGCAGCGTTTTTGCAGTCATTAGCCAACTCCAAGGTGTGCTACTTCACAGATGATTATATGCTAATAGGTTCAGTTGCTTGCTTTGCTTTGATTTCTCAGGATGGACTCTCTCTTACCTGTGGGATAAAAATTTGCAAGGCTCTTCATTTAACTGTCAGAGAGATAGCTTTTGAGGCCATGATTTATGTCTATCATTGAGGCACCAATTTATTTAGGGCTTTGAAAGAATTTAAGTGGGGAAGCATAAAGAATAAGATGCTACAGATAAAATTAAGTAGATATTCTACCTTTCAGGGAGCTTAATTCCATCTGCCTTGAGCTGGCCTTAGTGAGTGGTGTCCAGTGAAAAAGAGTATGGAAAGGAGAAAATATGGGATTCCCTGGTGGCTCAGACACTAAAGAGTCTGCAATGCAGGAGACCTGAGTTCAATCCCTCAGTCGGAAAGATCCCCTGGAGAAGGAAATAGCAACCCACTCCAGTATTCTTGCCTAGAAAATCCCATGGATGGAAGAGCCTGATGGGCTACAGTCCATGGGGTTGCAAAGAGTTCGACACGACTGAGTGACTTCACCTTTCAAAAGAAAATCGTAACATTACAGTAGAAAAATTTAGCAAGCCCTACCTTAAACAAGTTTACTATAATGAATTATATCATGTGACTATCAATTTACCTTCTGATACGATGTCATGAAGACCGAACTTTACCTCTGTGGTCTTCCTCCCAAGAACCCAGACTAATCATAAGAAAAATATCAAATAAACTCACACTTAGGGACATTTTACACAATATCTGACCAGTACTCCTCAAAACTGTCAAGGTTCATCCAAAACATAGAAAAACTGAGAAACTATTACTGATGAGATGAGATATGAAGGAGACATAAAATACAAATGCAATGTGGTACCCTGGCTGGGACCCTCAACAGAAAAAGGACGTTGGTGGAAAAACTGGTCCAATCTGAATAAAGCTTGGAATTCAGCTAACAACATATTACTGTTAGTTTCTTAGTTCTGACAAAAGTTATCCAGAAATATAAAATGTTAACATTAGGGGAAACTGGGTGAGGGTTACATGGAGACACTCTATCATCTTTGCAATTTTTCTGTAAATCTAAAACTATTCCCAAACAAAAGGTTTATTTAACTCCCCACACCAAAAAAAAAGAAAGAAAGAAAGAAACTGGAGTGGCTACCCTCTTTTCTATTAATACCTACCCAAGAACACACACATATCCATTCCTAATTCTGTGTGCACCTACACCTCTAGCAATTGGCTTCTGGCTGAGAATGAAAGTAGGTTAAAAGGATGTAAAGGGAATAGGGAAAATTTAGATGATAAGGAGGAAAAATCTACAGAGAAGAAAGGGGGGAGGAGAAGTGGGGAGAAGAAGGTATAAAGATAATGGCACTAAAGGTTTTAAGTTGGTTGGGAGCAAGAAGCAAAATAAAGTATCAGTGCTACCCATGTAGCACTACATGGTCCTCGCAGGTGTCAATTCACTGCCATCTTATATGTTTAGGGCATTTTGGTCAGAAATGTCAAAGGGCGCAGAAATGATGAGATACACCTCTCTGGCAGGAAGGTGCAAGTGACTAGCCAGAGGCTCACCAATTCCAGTTCCTTATCCAGGGCTTACACAGAAACTGCATTTCCCAGCCATCCTTTCTTTTAGACTGGTATGTCAAGACTCAGTTCTGGCCAGTGGCATGTAGATGGGGATAACATGTGCTACTTCCCAGTCTAGCATCTATAACATCTCACACCATTCACCATTCTCTCTCCTTCTCTCCTGCTCTCTGGAAGCCAAGGCCTCTGAGATGACAAAGCCACATTATGGAAGATGCCCAGATTCCTGAGTTTCTTCTTGGAGGTGGGCAGACAGAAGAGATGTTCAAGCTGCATAGGATGGTGGCCAAGTGAGAAGTAAGGCCTCGCTGTGTTAACCCACTGAGATTTGAAGCTTGTCTTGTTTGCTAGAGCAGCTCGTCAATCCTAATACAGAACATATATATGAATGACCCTGATGACTAAAACATTCTAGGGCAGTGCCAAGTGTGGAAATGGGAGAGGGTAGCACTCATCTGTGGCATCAAAGGATGACAGTTAATAGTCTTGCAGAGCTGGGAACTGAATATCCCAGGTGGATAAATCTAAGAGAACTACCAAAACAGAACACAGCAGGGCACAGTCAACTGGAATATGGTTCACTTTAGCTGGAGCACCATAGGGAAGAATGGGAGTCCTGGGAAATGAGCCAGTGAAAGAGTTCATAGCAAGACCTAAGTGCTGCTTAAAGAGAGATCTTAGGGGCTTAAGGCTTGCAAGCAAGGGTGTGATGGGAGCAGATTTACAGGATCATTCTGATCCAACATGCAGGATGAGCTGTGTGTGAAAGAAGGCAGGCAGGAAACCCCATGAGAAGTCTCCTTCAGTAGTCCAGTGGGAATGGCATGAACCAGGGAATACGAAAAGGGAAGAGTCCTGAGAAAGATTCCAGACTTGACATCCCATCAGCTGGGAGGAGTTATTCAGCTGTGCCAGACACAGGATCATTGATGGTGATTTATATAACTTAGAATCATCTCTTTAGCCTCTCTTTTTACCATCCCCATGTGCTAGGCTAAATTCCTCCCATCTAGGGGCTAACATATATTTTGCAGCTGTCAAGGACAAACAGTTCTCAGAAAAAGAGATTAAATAGGTTTAACTTGTTACTCAACAAGTTGTTCCCATCTTCCTTTTATCCACAGTCCAAGACTCACAATTTAAATGGTAAAAGGCACTTTTTCTCTTTCTTTCTTTCTGTCTTACTTTTATCATTTCTCTTTCTCTAGTAAATTCAGATCAACAAATATTTATTGTCTATTCACAGCAACTGTGCAAAGTGTTAGGAATATACATTTAAATAAGAAAGTGCCTGAAATTAAGTATCTCATAAGTAAGGGGTCAGAAATTCGGATGCATGTGTAGCAAATGTAAGACAAAGTGCAATGTCATGTGTGACCCTGGACTACAGGACCTCAAATAGGACACTCATTCTGCCCAGGCAGGATGGAAAGGCAGTGGGGATATTTGACCTGGAAGGAGACAGATACACAGAATACTGCTGAGCTGAGAGATGGGGAGGAGCATTCTAGGCCATGACCAAAAATATGTCACGGTAAAGGGCTTGCCAAGATCGGGGACAGTAGAGTCTAGAATATTGGTCAGGACTTTTGGCAGAAACTGAATTCAAACTGACTTAAGAGAAACAGACAGAGACATCAGAGTGGCTCATAAAGCCAAGCTTCATCCAGCTTCCCGTGGATCCAGGGTCTCAGGTCATGACTCTGTGTCCACCTCTCCGTGTTCCTCCCTTCTGTGTCAGCTTCGTACCCAGGTAGCCTTATCACCATGGCACCAACATAGCCCCTGGAAGGACCAGACACATCCTACCAGCTCCCAGTGATTACTACACAACCACAGGTTGGTTCTGACTGGCCCAACCTGAGATGCCTGCCCATCTCCAGTCAATCCCCATAGTTGGAGGAATCCTGTACTTCGGCCAGTCAGGCATGGGAGACAGCCAACCCAGGAGACTGAAGGTGGCGTCAGCCCCACCCAAGCCAGGTGGGCAGAAGGTAGAGGAACAGAGCTTCCCTAAAGGGAATGAGGTGGTCGTTCTCACACAAGAAATAGCACATTCTGGGTAGGAAACAAATGTCACTGCAGTCGGTATGTATGAAGAAAAATACAGGGGGTAGCATTGGCAGGAGTGGTGATGTGGCAGGGTGGGGGAAGAAGAAGGATGAAACAAGGACTTTATCATGGATCGTTTTTATGCCAAGGAACATGGATTTTATTCTCCAGGCTACCAAGTCTCAACTATTTTCTCCCACAACATAAATGATAGATAACACCGTCTTGCAGCCATATCTGGGGTTTATTCACGATTTTTCCATGCATTAGCTCTCATTCCACTCTTATTGTCTCATGCTAGACACAATGATACAGTAAACCTTGCTCTAATTGGTTTTTAAAGAGTAAAACAAAAACAGAATAAATTATTCACAGACTTCTGCTCTCTAATTATTAGTGGTAACAAATTACTTTGATTCAACAATGTTTCCCAGTGCCTCAGATGAGCACAGATGTTGTAGGCAGTGGGGAGCCACTGAAGATTTTTAAATGTGGGATGGGTCAGATGAGGAGATTCTAAAAGCAAAGAGGCCAGTTGGGAGGCCATTATGGTAGAAAGGTGAGGGGTGCCAAGGACTTGAGCCAAACTAATATCTGGAGAGGATGGAAAAGGAGAAACTAATTACAGAGGTGTTGTATAGGATGCAACTACTTACTGAATGGAGAGCAGCAACAGAGGACGCTTCAGGTTTCACTGACAGCTTCCAACTCATCCATTCTCGCCCCTCTGCCCCTTCAACCTTCACTTGCCTCCCAACTATAACACACACACAGAAAAAATCAAATGATGGGGAGTAGACACGGCGATTCCTATCGATAACAAGCTCTTCCTCTCAGGCTCAAAAGAGTGCTTCTTTATAACTGCTTAATAACTGTACTGTAAAATATAGAAAAATTGTAATTTGCAACAGTAATTGTTGGTGATTTCATGTGATTATTAACGATTGTGTGGGCATTGATAATAATAGCTATAATTACAGTTGCTAATTATTACAGAATTAGTATTACTAACAACTCAAAACAGTGCTTCATGTTTTACAGCACTTTACCACCTATACACTTTCATTTATCTCCATTTATTTCATTTGAGCAATAATTCAGAAACAAGTATTACTTTTTAAATTAATTTATTTATTTTAATTGGAGGCTAATTACTTTACAGTATTGGAGTGGTTTTTGCCATACATTCACATGAATCAGCCATCGGTTGAACATGGATTTTATTCTCCAGGCTACCATGTGTCCCCCATCCTGGACCCCCCTCCCACCTCCCTCCCCATCCCATCCCTCGGGGTCATCCCAGTTCACCAGCCCTGAGCGCCCTGTCTCATGCATCCAACCTGAACTGGCGATCTATTTCACATATGACAATATACCTGTTTCAATGCTATTCTCTCAAATCATCCCACCCTAGCCTTCTCCCACAGAGTCCAAAAGACTGTTCTTTACATCTGTGTCTCTTTTGCTGTCTCGCATATAGGGTCATCGTTACCATCTTTCTAAATTCCATATATATGCGTTAATATACTGTATTGGTGTTTTTCTTTCTGACTTACTTCACTCTGTATAATAGGCTCCAGAGAAACAAGTATTATTGATCTAATTTTCACCAGCTTAGCAGAATGGCAATAGATAAGCAGCAGGGGCAGGGTTTAAAGTCCAGATTTATGACTCCTAGGACCGTGATTTTTCCACTTGGTTCTGGTCCTCATTACTAGCAGTAACAATTAATAATAATAATAAAAAAAGTTCTCAGTCTCAGAACTGCATCAACATTTAACTTTAGATTTTAAGCTACTTACATTTTCCCAAAAACAAAATTTAAATCAGGAGGAATGCAGTATAGGTAGTTTGGGGAAAGTAGAAGCTAATACTCAGCCCAAAGGGCAGATGGCATATGGCTGCCAGGTGGTTTGATCCAACAACAACCCTGTCTCAAAGTTACTCCATCACTAGAGCACCACAAGACTATCCCCAAAGTCTCTACAGCACCAGGAACTATCTGCCTATATTTCTGTTACAGCCCTAATCCAGAATGCCCCAGAAAATGTGCTTTAGAGTATGTGTTTTCTATTGCCCCCTAGGGGATCAGGATGATATTGCAAGATACCTGAACAGCGCTCAGGCTGTTTAAAAACCCTGCGGCTTCCAGATAAGGCAGAGTGAAGTTAATAACATTTTTTAAATTCATTATACTTCCTAACAACATGCCCCAAACCCTCTGACCACTACACTTTTGTGAAAGTTGATGCCTCTTACTGAAATTTGCTCTTTCTTAATAAAACCTAACCTTAAAAATAGCCACATAGCTAGCCTTAAAGGCTCAGTCAAAGGACAGTGCTCCAAAAAGCTTTGCTGAACCCCCTGCTGGTGGAATGATTCTCTTCTCCAATTCCAGAATTCCCAGAGCATTTTGCGCCTTAGTGCAGCCTACTCTAGAGCACACACTGACTCACACATCCCTACTTCCACTGATGCTGCCAACAGAAACATAAAGCAACCCACAGGTCTCATTTTCCAATAGCCACACTTTAGTAACTAAAGAGGAAGTAGGTGGATTAACAATATATTTTATTTAATGAATATATCCAAAATATTATTTTAATGTAATCAATATTAAAATTATCAATTAACTATTTTACTTTTTTTATATATATCAAGTCTTAGAAATTAGTGTATAGTTTACTCTTGGGGTTTTCCTGGTGGCTTAGATGGTAAAGAATCCGCTTGCAATGCAGGAGACCCCAGTTCAATCCCTGGGTTGGGAAGATCCCCTGGAGAAGGGAATGGCAACCCACTCCAGTATTCTTGCCTGGAGAATTCCATGGACAGAGAAGTTTGGCAAGCTAGAGTCGCAAAGAGTCAGACACGACTGAGTGACCAACATTTTCACTTTTCACGTTACTCCTACAGCATATCTCAATTAGGAAGCTAACTTTTCATTGGAAAACTTACTTGTATTTAGATTTCATACAATGTATTTAAAATGCATATTAACACACTCAAATTTTTCCAGACATAATTTTCAATGGAAAACATTAAGAGTTTCCCAGCAACTCAGTTATTGAACAATCTCTTTTGTCAAGCTTACATTTAAATTCATCAAAATTAAATAAAATTAAAAATGTGGTTCCTCAGTAGCACTAACCACACGTAGGAAATGGCCACCACATTGGATAGCACAGCCATCTGTTGTTGTTTAGTTGCTAAGTCATGCCCGATTCTTTTGTGACCCCATGAACTCCAGCCTGCCAGGCTCCTCTGTCCATGAGATTTCCTAGGCAAGAATACTGGAATGGGTTGCCATTTCCTTCTCCAGGGGATCTTCTTGACCCAGAGATGGCACCTGCGTCTCCTGTATTACAGGCAGTTATTATGAATGAAATAATAACTGCCCAGAATCAAATAAAAATAAATTTTTAAAGGTGGAAAGGTCTCATCCATAAAATCCTTTCTACTACTAGATTACAACCTCATCAATAGCTTACAGGGTTTTATTCATCACTGTATGCCTGGCATTCAGGTCACTGCTCTGCACATAGTAGTTACTCCATAAATGTCTGCTGAGTAAACGAATGAATGAATGGTTCCTCTTAGTGTCACCCACAGTATCAAGCAGAACACTTTGCATGTATGACAATAATTGTACCTCTTATTTACATAATACTACTCAGTTTATTATGCTCATCAGCTATTCATCTTCACAAATACGCACTGAGAAAGATACTATTTTCACTTCTCAGACAGAAAACAAAATTAAAACAAAATTCAGAGAGCTTAGTCTCTGTGTATAAGGTCACTTAGTAAAAGGCAGAGCCAGACTTTGAACTTAGATTTTCTGACACTCAATTAAAGCTCCTTCAAACTGACAGCTGCTCTTTAATGATCAGCAAATGTTATATAATTGAATTCACCGCAGAGCAGAAAGAACGCTCAGTACAGGTGGAAGAGTTTTCTCCCCGATGTCCTGTATCAATAGATAATATGAATATCAAAATTACATAGGGGAAGATATGGTTGCTTCCTAAGAGTCAAGGCAGAGCATTTTAAGACCAAAGAGATTATAGTTAATACCCCTTTGATAAGAAAATGCCAAAAGTGCAAGCGAGTTAGAACAGTGTTGAGAGAACATCAAAGTCACCGACAGCCAGAACATCTCTTAGAACACACTGTTCATCTGCGCTGTCCCACAAATCTGCCTAGGGTATGAAAATCTAACCCAAGTAAATGACCCTAAATCCACAACAATTTAACACAGAGATGTCCCTCACAACACTGCGCACATTAAATTTGCAAAACACTGGAAAAACTTCAAATATCAACAAATGGTTTACTAAATCATGGTACCTCCAACTAAGTGACAACATTTCAAAGTTTTTGATGCTCATGAAAGTTTAAACACGGAGAAATGCTGGGTGGGTTATAATGTTAAATCTTAGAACATGATACTGCGTGATTAAAGAGAAGTTAAACGTATTCATAGAAGAAATCAAATTTTAACAATTTGAAAAGAAAGAAAAATGAATAGCATTTTCCTCTTTTCCCTTTTCTATGAGCATAGATCACATTCATAACAGAAATATTAAAAAAAAAAAAACTTCCTTTAAACAAACAGGCAAGCACAGCTCAATTCCCCCTTGCCCACTCACCTACCATGGATAATGAAGCCTAAGTAAAGGAACTTTACTACTTTTTGTTTGGAACATGGGCTTCCACTTGTAATCAAGGAGATAATCCTTTTCCCTGAGGTGTTGGTCTAAGCTATTGGGTGGGTCAAGAACTATTGTCACCCTTTCAAAGGATGGGACAACTGCTGGGCCAGTCTAACTTGATGCCCAAGGTCAAGTAGCTCTGCGGAACTTAGTCCAAGCCACAGATACACTCTTTTGTCACAGCAGAGCTGCTCACATTCCCAAAGTACACTGGCTGGCTGCCAGCGGACCCACCTCCCACTGGGCCACATCACTGTGGGGCTGCCTTGTACACGTGGATGATCACCTCCCAACTCTGGGAGGTGTTGTTCACACTATGTTAAGAGAATCAGCCACACTGTATCCTCAGTGATTAAGAGACTGGAACAGGAAATGCCCTTGCAGCAAGCCAGAAGCTGGGGAAGACCACGCCCAAACCCTACAAGGCTTCCCTCTGGCTTGTCTATGAAATAGACCATCCATCTTCTAAGTCTGATAGGGTTTCCCCAGGAGGAACAATGGCTAAAATGCAGAAGGATCCTTGCCAAGGTTATCAAATCTCACATCCTGCTGATGGGCATCCAGAGGGACAGGCAGAACCATTCAGATTCAACTGAAAGGTTAAATTTAATTCAGTGATTAATCACTTGGATTCTGGAGACAGAACTGAGGTTCAAAATCCAACTCTACCACTTGAGAGCTAAGTGATCTTGGACAAGTAATTTAACTACATTTCAGTATTCCCACCTGTAAAATGAGCATACTAGTAGTAGTACCTATCTCAAAAGATTATCATAAGGATTAAAAGAACATTTAGAATAGAGCCAAGTCCTTGGTGAGAACCATAAAAGGTCACGGTTTCCTCCATTTGCAGTATTGGTTAATCATCTCCTAGTATCAGGGGACAAACATTTGCACTTCACCAAGCACTGTGCTGAGCTTTACACACTGTACTGTTTTTAATCCTCACAAGAGCCACGAAGTATAACTACGATTATTTCCATTCTACACATGAGGAAACTAATGCTGGGGCAAGGGGCTGAGAGTTAGGGTTGGGATTAAGTAGTTTGCCTGGGTGACGTATGCCAGAGGCCCCAGTGAACCCAGGTCTCTTGGGATCCAAAAACAAAGGGCCTTCCCAGGTGAGGCTCAGATTTAGAGTAAATGTATTTTGGAGAATCAGTATGTGTCTGTATCTTACTTACTTGTTAAGGTTTATTTACTCGGTTAACTGTTCTCTCTGTGGTACGGGTTCTGCTCTACTCTATGTACATCATTCACACAGGATTCTCTCTTCCTTCTCTCCTTTGCCTCCAACTTCTCCCCTCAGAAACACTTTCTGACTCTAGTCTCTGTGCTCCTGTTTCCAGACAGGGGTTAGGGAGTGGGGTGGAAAGCACGCAGGCTTTGGGGCCAAAAGAATGCAGGCTTAACTTTGGCCCTGCTCTTTCTCAGTTGCATGCCCTTGGGCAAGCCATTTGATTCCTCTGAATCTCACTTTGCTTGTGTGGGCTTCCCTAGTGGTTCAGATGGTAAAGAGTCTGCCTGCAATGCAGGAGACTGGGGTTGGATCCCTGGGTTGGGAAGATCCCCTGGAGGAGAGAATGGCAACCCACTCCAGCATTCTTGCCTGGAGAATCCTATGGACAGAGGAGCCTGGCCGGCTACAGCCCGTGGGGTCACACAGAGTCTGACATGACTGAACAACCAACACACACTTTGCTTGTATGTAAAAGAGAGATGATATTGACATCTACCAGGAGCCAATCAAAAAGTGACTGTACTGCTCCTGTGAGTACTATGTCATCGAAAGACACAAAAGTCATCAGCAGTGGCACTGTATGGCTTCAATGAAAGGACAAGGCATCTTGAAAAAAAAAATAGTAATAATAGTCAATTCAAAGTTGTTAGATAAGAGCACCATCCCACTCAATCTAAGGGTTGGAATTGCTGGAAGAAGTCCCAGTGAAAGGGGGACCCAGGGCTCCTCTTCTGGGACAGTTCATTAAGAGTCAAGGAGTCCGAACCTCACTTTGCTTGTATGGGCTTGCCTGGTGGTTCAGACAGTAGAGTCAGCCTGCAATGCAAGAGAGCCAGTGTTTCCATTTCTAGTTGCCTGCCCTTGGGGATACAGCTTAAAATATGGGAATTTCTAGCTGCATGAGAATTTTTACCAAAGCATTCCTGTAAAGAATGAAAAACTTGGAGACAACCTAAACATCCAACATATATTCACACAGACACACACGCGCATGCACATTATGTGGCAACTTAGGAAAATGCTCAAAATATTCAGTGAAAAAAATTAGGATATGAAACTGTATCCACACTATAATTATGACGATAAGAAGAAGGCTTAGTTATAAAGACTTCAGGAAGAATGCCAAAATGACAGCAGGGATTGTATTCAGGTTTTTTTTTTTTTTTCTTTTACCCTTCATCAAATGTTCAACAAGGTAAGTATATTCTTTTTATGACAAAACTTCATCCTACAAAAGATGGATAAAGGGCTGGTGACTAAGACACTGAGGCAAGGTCCCACAGCGAGTTTACTCAGAAAGTGGTGAAAACACGTCAGCCACTGAAACCACAGCAAAAGTAGTCAGTGCCCAGCAGCCTTCTGAAAACTTCCACCCATCACATTCCCCAGAGAAAACACACACATCGCCTGCATTCTGTTAAACTGGCTTTTGGAGAAACACAACATAAGGGACATTTGGTGACACTTCAGTTATCTAAAATGGCACGGACATATGGCATCTCAAGGGGTGGGAGAGCTCATTCAGTGATGATTCCAGAACTCCAGACATCCGCTCCAGATACTATAATACTAAATACTATAAGGATAAGGGGGCAAAGTCTACCTGGCAACCATGGTCAGGAAAGGCCCTGATGCTCATCAGAAAAATGGTGCCCTGTGGAAGCAGCTTACGCCAAGGCAATGTGGACGTAGGAGAAGGCAGGAAGGGGATCCCGCAGGCAGAACGGTGGTCCCCAGGCCTGCAGCACTCCACAAAACCAAAGAAGCGTTCAAACCACACAGCTCTCTGGGCCCCACCCCAGGGATGCTGGTTTAAGCAGTCATGAGTATACTGTGCAGCTTGGATAAAGAACCACTGAAATAGAAAGTAGATAATAAATCTGAAGAGAATAGAGATTACTAAGTGCAGTAAAAGACAAGGTTTTCAACTGGGAGAAAATGAAACTACAGCACACAGGGAATTCGTCTGTGGTTGCTCCTGATGCCACTGATGTCGTTCATTAGAAAGGGGAAATCATTTTGGAATTTGTTTGGTTTACGTTATCTTAGATCACTCTCTCACACATACATACACCCACCCCTCAAAAAGTTGAGCTTGAGTCAAATAACTGAATTCTCAGTACTAAAGGACACATCTAGTGATTGATAATTTATCATTTAAGCTACAATTAATTGAGATTTGGGACTACATTAAATGTTTTTTTAATCTTTTTTTAAATGACTGTAGACACACAATAAGTTGCAAAAACAGTACAAAGTGTTCCCTGTACCCATCACCCAGCTTCCACTAATGATAACATCTTATACAACCATAGTGTGTGATCAAAGTCAGGAAGTTGACATGGACACAATACAGTTACCTAAACTACAACCTTACTCAGATTTTGCAAGTTGTTATGCTAAGTGTTTTTACATACACTTTTCTTATTTCATCTTCCCATCACTACTGTTTCCATTTTGCAGAAAGAAAACTGAGGCCAAGAGAAGTCGAGTTACTTTCCCAAGGTGGTGAGTGACAGAATTGGGATAGAAACTCAGTTTTGCCTGATGCTAAGTCCCAGTTCTAAAACATCTTCCTCTACCAGGTCCCCGTACCAGGTTCATGGCCACCAGGTTCACTTGCCAGAGACAGCGCTCTGGAAAGACGGCAGGGGGATGCTGGTGACAAGCTCACCGAAGAGGCCTATGGATAGCAAGTATATGAACTTGCAGCCAGGAGAGCAGTGAGTCTTAAGCTTTCCAGTTCTCCAGCCCAGCAGCTAAAGCTGCATTTTCAGGCTGAGCTATGTACTACAGGAGGCAGGGACAGGCAGGGAATAAAGCCCAAGCAGGCCAGTTGGTAATGAAGTAAGAGTCAACCCCAGGCATGAGGAAACTGCAGGAAATGAAGGGAGTAGGCTGATGCTAGCACTTCACTGGGAAGTAGGCAAGAAGCAGGAGCCTAGCTGAAAGCAAATCCACACCAGCAATAAAACCAGAGAACCCAGACCCACTCCACGCTAGACCAGGGAGGCAGTGTGGTCTAGTGGTTATATGTGGGTTCTGGAGCCAGAATGTATGGCTCTGAATCCCACCCAGACCTACCAACTGGTGGTATGACCTTCAGCAAGTTAACTTCTTTACATCTCAGCTTCTTTGTCTGTAAAATTAAAGCAAAAAAATTATAAAATTTCCCAGGCTTGTTGGGAAAATTGAATAGACAGCATGTAAAGCATGTTGGAAAGTGCTTGACACAAAAATCTTCAGTCAGGTTAGCTATTGTTATTACATACAATGGGACTAGACAAGAATTAAGAGGAAAATGATAGAAACTTGAGAGAGGGCAAGGGTGCCTCAAAGGTCCCCGCTGTCAGAGTGGCTTTTCAGTACTAAAGGACACACCTGAGGGGCAGCCAGATAAAGTGAACCTCTTCACACAACACAGGGCCTACAGCTAACTGCACATTACCTACTGCTATAAAGCACTTGCTGATACCAGACACAGTAACACTGCTTGACAAGCATGGCCCCCTTGACTTCTCACATGTACCCCTTGAAGAAACAATTTAATTCCTTTAAATAGATGAGGAAATTGAGGCTCAGCTTAAATTGCCTGTTCAACGTCACAGAGCAGATTAGGAATGGAGCTGGGATTAAAATCGGAGCTCAGGCATTCCCACTATACCCATCAGTGATAAGATGCAGTAATTCTTCGGACCATGGGGTTTGGAATAGACATCAGATGCTAGACTATAAAAGCTGAAAGCAAGGAGCAGCACAAAATGGCAGAAAGAGAGGGAGAGAAAAGACTTGGAGACTAGTTAGAAGTCCAGACAATACATTCAGACTCCTTTCTGTGGCTAAGTAACGCCTCCCCCAACACACTACATGTCACTGTCAGCTCAGTTCAGATGATCAGTCATGTCTGATTCTTTGCGACCCCGTGGACTGCAGCACACCAGCCTTCCCTGTCCATCACCAACTCCCAGAGCTTGCTCAAACTCATGTCCATCGAGTCAGTGATGCCATCCAACCATCTTATCCTCTGTCATCCCCTTCTCCTCCTGCCTTCCATCTTTCTCAGGATCAAGGTCTTTTCCAATGAGACAGTTCTTCATATCAGGTGGCCAAAGTATTGGAGCTTCAGCTTCAGCATCAGTCCTTCCAATGAATATTCAGGACTGATTTCCTTTAGGATGACCTGGTTGGATCTCCTTGCAGTGCAAGGGACTCTCAAGAGTCTTCTCCAACACTGCAGTTTAAAAGCATCAATTCTTTGGCGCTCAGCTTTCTTTATGGTCCAACTGTCACATCCATACATGACTACTGGAGAAACCACAGATTTGACTAGACAGATCTTTGTTGGCAAAGTAATGTCTCTGCTTTTTAATATGCTGTCTAAGTTCATCACAGCTTTTCTTCCAAGAAGCAAGCATCTTTTAATTTCACGGCTGCAGTCACCATCTGCAGTGATTTTGGAGCCCAAGAAAATAGTCTCTCAGTGTTTCCATTGTTTCCCCATCTATGTGCCATGAAGTGAAAAACCTGGCTTAAAACTCAACATTCAAAAAACTAAGATCATGGCATCTGGTCCTCTCATTTCATGGCAAATAGATGGGTAAACAATGTCACTCTCACCATGCTGTAATTTCTTGTAATTCCAGTGGCACCAACAGATTCAGGTCAAAAAAAAAGCCTTTCATCAAATGAAAGGACCCCATGGAGTCCCTACTGGCAGGACAGGGGATTACTGCTTGGATTTGCTGATACACTTCTTTACATTCCAAGTCAAACTTATTTCTGCCTCTTAGGGTTGATGCATTTTACACTAAAGGACTGTCCATACCAACCCCTTTGTGTCCTTCCTCTCACAAATGGCCCCTGTGGGCTCCAGGTAGGATGAAGATATAATGGCTCATACAACATTGGATGAAAGAAAAATCCAGAGTCCGTATTGATACTACAATACAGAAAAGGAGCAAGAGAAGGAGGAAGGGGAAAACTTATTTATCATCAAGTGCCATTTAATAAATAGAAAGAGAATAATAAAGCCAGAAATTATCGTTGATTCAGGCAAGAAACATCAAGTGATGCTAAAACCATCACATAAAGGTTTTTTAAGAAAGAGATCATCATGCTTCCCTGGTGGCACACTGGATAAGAATCCACCTGCCAATGCAGGGGACATGGGTTCCATCCCTGGTCGATCCCTGACCCAGGAAGATTCCACATGCCACAGAGCAATTAAGCTCACGCACCACAACTACTGAGCTCTCTGTCTAGAGTCCACATGCTGCACCTACTGAAGCCCACAAGCCTGTGCTCTACAACAAGAGAAGCCACCAATGAGAAGCCCATGCACCGCAAGAGAGTCGCCCCTTCTTGCTGCAACGAGAGAAAGCCCTCACACAGCAACGAAGACCCAGAGCAACCAAAAGTTAATTAATTAATAAAATAAAGAGATCGTCTACATCATCTCAAAGTTATCTCCTCACAGATAACTTATTACCTACAAAGGGCAGACTGTGGACATGTTGGGGCAAACAACCTTAATGAAATAATCCAAGTTAACATCACCAGTAATGGGACAATCGACAGTGCTCTTCCTACTGCTGCACCAAGGACACAACATCCACATCACTTATATAGTAGTCCTGTCACCACGAATAACCTGAATATATCACAAGGCAACGATCAGACAATTCCAAATGGAGGAACGTCCTGCAGTGCAAAAAACATGAGCCATTTGCTTCAAGATGTTGCCATGAAAGACAACTAAAAAACTGCTTCAAATTAAATGAAACTAAAGAGTCATGACAATCAACCTAACATGTGCTTCAGGAAAGTGTTCTAGATGAGAAAAATGATTGCCATAAAAGACATTATTGGAACATTTGGTGAAATCTGAATGTGAGCTGTATATCAGAAAATAGTAATATATCAAAGTTAAGCTTCCTGAATTTGGTAATGATACTGTGTGAGTAAATGGTCTCATTCTTAAGTAATACAAGCTGAAGCTAAAAGGCCATAATGTCTACATGTTAGGGTTAAAAGATTCAGAAAAAACAAAGGTAAATAGATGCTAGACTGATTAGATAGCAAGCAAGCAAGTGACTCTAGGTGGAAAATAGACAGCTGTTCATTTTCCTATTTTTACAAGTTCTATGAAGGTTTAAAAATTGTCAAAAATCATTTTTGAAAAACAATATATTTAATAGGTACCTACCAGTTGGCTTAGAGCTAGACACAAAAGCCCAGTCCAGTGCTACCCATGGAAATTAATGACAAAGGAAACTCAACCCTGACGTGGCCAGACATGGTCAAAGATAATAATTAGCAGAACAGTGAAGAAACACAAAATTTAATAAATGTAATTCAGCCCCCTCCATATATCCCTTTTCTAATTCTCAATCTGGATCATTTTCAAACAATGAAACTGATGGACAGATCAAGGTTTTGGATCCGTAATCCAAGTTTGCTACTTGATTCATATCTTCCTGTTTCTGACTTTGCAGAGTGTGCACAAGTTACACTCTTGGACAGTTTTCACTGTGCCTGCCTCCAAACACTTGACCCCATCACCTGAGCTTTCATGTCTGCAGCTCTTGTTCAAATAACCATCCTTCCCCAACCAAGCTGGCCTCTGGAGTCTAGAGGTAATTCATCTTAGCAAATTCACCTCTAGCTGTACTTAACAGTAATCAATAAATGGGAACAGCTAGACTATAGTTTTGGGGATGTCTAATCAATAACCATTAGCCACTACTGCATTTAGAAGTAATAGAAAAAACTAGTCCCTGTTCATATCCAGGAGGGAAAACATATTTTCAGAAGTTTCTTCCCCAGGTTTTCCATGCCCTTCCTCCATAGGTGTTTAAACCCCTACTGTTTTCCAGCTCCATTATTCCACCTCTGCTGCATGCCAGGAAATGTTAGTTTTGATGTGCTGTGTAAAGAGGACCAAGGCATGAAAATATAAATCCTAACACTGTAATTTAATCAGAAAAAAATATGCTGTTTTCTTTCTGCTTCCCCAAAGATCTCTAAAGCCTCCAAAGATCTCTGCCTGGGATAAAACTGAACCTTCTTCTGATGGTAAAAAATGCCCTGCCATATTTGGCCTCAGCTTTACCTTTCCAATACCTCACCCTTTCACATGCCTTAGACACAAATCCCACAGTTTCATCAACACATGTCGTGTCTTCCTGTCTCCCGACCCTGGCTCACACCATTCCTTTCGCTTCCAATTTATGTCCATCATGATCCTGTTTCATGGTTACACCAAGTGCCATTCAACACAGTCACTGATTGCTGTGAGGTCCAGGGGGTGGGGCTATGTACTGGTTCAGTTCACCTCGTGTGGTTCTAGCATCAGGCATGGGATATGACTGCAGAACATCCACTGAACACCTGAATGGGAAGACAGCATCAGTTATGAGAAAGATTCAACGAGAAGGAAACCTTCCTTTCCTGCTAGCAAGGGCAGAAATCCTGCCCTAAGGCTGAAAATGGGAAAAAAAGTTTCTACGGAATAAAACACAAGGTCACATTTTGTGTGACCTTGTGACCTTGTGTGACCTTCACATATTGTGAAGTTCATAATGTAAGCCAAGGTCCCCCACTGCCAAAGACAGGGACCAGTCACCAATCAAGGGATATCCAGATGTGCATTACTTCAGGGCACAGTTTCAAAGGGTTTTGCTTTGTTTCTATTTAGGGAACCTTAATTTTACCACAGAAAAATTAGGTAAAATCATTCATCACTGAAAGTTTGTAAGGCATAACATATGGGGCTTTTCAGGTAGTTCCCAGGGTAGGGGCCCATATCAGTTAGGTCAATCTGTCTCTTTACCTCATCCGCCATCAAGACCTAGCCCAAGGCCTGGTCCCAGGGAGGAGGGGGTTATAACATAAGAGATGCAGGGAGCCAGAGGCCCAGTTTTTCACACTTGGGGATTATAGGGAGAAGGGATACCAAGGCAGACAAGGCAGGGGTGAGACTTCATCTTCTCTTTCTAGAGGGACATCCACCCATTAAGCAGAAGGTCCATATTTGTGGCCAGTAGAGTCAGGTAGAGGAAGACCAGGTTTTAGTTTCCCAAATTGTCTCTTGGGTTCTGTGTGGTTTGGACAGGCCCCAGAGGTCCCCACAAGCTCCTGAGGCCGAACCTCAGAAGTTACCTGAAATCATGACTGGGAAGTTAGCTCATGAGGTTGACATGGGGCCCAAGTAGCCAAGGACTAAACGCCAGACCATCTGACCCAGAAGCACCTGAGAATCATGACCAGACCTCAGTTGGATACAAAGCACTGCCAGAGAGAGACGGAAGGCCTTCCTTCATTTAGAGAGAACTTCAGGGACTCCTTGTACACTTCAGGTCTCTGTGTGACCTATGACAGACGTTCCTGTTGCTCATGAGGAAGCACGGGAGGCTGGCCCAGACTGCACACTGGCAGAGCGATGGAGACACAGGCTCCAGGAGGATCCCAGCCCCTCCCCCACCAAACAGTTCTAAAGACACCTCTCCCCACCACTCCTCTCAGTGGGATTATCCTCAGATGATTGACTTACACTTTGCTAAATGTGCTGCCAAAGGTTATTCTGATTTAGGCATATACTGAGGGGTTGAGAACACCCAGATGAGCACCATTTGTGTTGATGAAAACCTGGCTTCCCCAGTAGCCTGATGAGAAAGTGTCTGGCTTGAAAAAGGATGTGCTCTCAAGTGGAAGTTAGCCCTGGAGACTGGTCCACTGGCTGGCAAACCATCTATACAATGTCCAACATTCTTCAGCATCTCCCTGCACAAATGAAACAATTATATTTGGGGTATAATTTTAAATGCTCCCTTCTTGGGCTGTAGTTTCTTTAGTTAATCTCAATGTTTTAATAACGTTTCTAATGAGCAATAAAAGTACAAAACACTAGAAAAAAATTGTCGCCTGCCCCACGTTCATCTCACTACTTAAGCCCATGGGGAAGATGCAGCATCAAATATAAAATATAAAATCAAGTAGAGAAACTGGCTCAGGATTTCTAGGCCAGTAACCTGGAAGCTGTGCCCACAACACAGAGCGAGCAGTGGTGGGCTAGTTGAGGATCACAGCATAGTGGGAGACTGCCTCAGCCGGGGCCCTAGAAGAAGCAAGTACCAAGGAAGGATTAGATATGCAAAGAATTTATCAGGGGGAAACATCTGAAAGAGAAAATGGGCAAGGAGCCAGGGAGGTAGGGAAAGGTGAGATGCAGATCTGACTCCCAGTGAAGTAGAGAAGGGGGAAGGCTGGGTGGCAGCCTCTTAGATCACAGTGCAATTCTAAAGAAAGTTCACGGAGGTCATTGAGGAGCTCTCAAGCAGATGTCCTTGTCAGAGGAGACCCATGTCTCCCAGGAATGGTCACCCTGAGGACCCCTGGCACTCTCAGTCATTGCCTGAAAGTGCCCTTAAGAAATACAGACAGAGCCATCACAGGGACAAATACCCTCATGCAGAAGCCAGGGCCATTGGTGAAGCACGTTCCCTGTGGTCAGAGATAGGAAAGGTGCATTCGTAAGGCCACCACAGAGACAAACTCCTTCTTTCCCAAAATACCAATGGAAGGACTAGGGAGAATGCAGATGGAAGTGTCTACATAATATATGCTTTGTCAATTTCCAACACTGAAAAAATTGTGTATAAAAACTTGCTTATAAAGAAAAGCCTAAATATCAATATTTCCCTTGTGGGAAGGCAAAGTTGCAACAGAAACTCTACTGAGTTTTAAAAAAAAATCAGAATTCATTCTTTCATTTTTCCCCTTTACAGACTGAGCAAGAGTCTACTGCTTAGGATTAGTGAAGACTAGAGAAGAAAAATGTCAACTCCCAGGAGGGAGCACAAGTCACAGAAGTTGGGGTCCCAGAAGTTCCCAGTGGGTGACCAACATATGGTGATAGAGAAAGACATGTGAGCAGACTTCCTATGAGCTAATTGGGAATTTTAACCCATGACTCATCCCAGGGTGGGGTCCAAAGCTACAGGGGACGCTACCCCATGCCACACTGTATCACCAACCAGATTGCACATTTCCTGAAAGTAATCAAGTCAGAAACTGGCTTCTTGGCCACAGGCCCTGGTGGAAAAATGACTGCCAAAAGCCAGAATGAGGATGAGTTCAAAAATGTAATTCTGCAATGAAAGCGTAATCCATTAAATGGGATCTGACAAGGCCTTAATCTCATCTGTGGCCAAGGGTGCTGGCTCAATGTAATTCTGCTCTCTGGAACATATTCTCAATAAGCTATGTATAGAATCAGCAACACTTTTGCCGGAACCCAAATAAGTCCATTCAATGTGGGAAGAGAAGCTCATTAAGCCCCCAGTGATTCTCCAGGGAGTGAACGTGCTCTTCTTCCAAATGCAAAATTCCCCAAACCCAGCAACTCTGCCTATGTTGAGTCACATAATTCAAGGTAAGCACTAATAACTGAGATGGCCAATGCACTGTTGACTTCAGAATTTCCACTACTGCCCACAAAGGCAAGACCAGTGGCTAGTCTTGCTCACAAAGTACCTATTAGGCCCATATTCCCAGCCTGGGGCTCACTGCACAGTCCAGTCACAGAAGAAGGGGTCAAGGTGTGGAGGATCAATCCGCTCCTAAAGAGGGTTTTGAAAACTGGGAGAGAGAAGGAATTAGGGTCTGTCTTATTCATCATTCACTTAATCCTACCTATAGGGCCCAAGGCCATTATGTTGTTATTTCACTGTTTCCATTTGTAAAATAAGGCAACTGAGAATCAAAACCATAACTCAAATCACATAGTTTAGAAGACAGTATGCAAATTCATGCCTGTGGTATTCCAAAGTCCATGCCTCACTCCTCAGAGGGTGATCCTTGGACCATCACATTACTTGGGAGCTTGATAGATTCACAGACTACAACCCAGATCTAATGAATGTGGATCTGCATTTAATAAGATTCCTCAAGGAATTTGTTGGACACAAAGTTTGTCTTAAAGGGCTCCTACCCAAGAAGAATAAGTGGATTAAAAATATAAATTTGGACTAGAAAAAGGATTTAGTGCAATAGAACAGGGTCAGTCTCATAGGATAAGCCTCACTACATATCCAAATTGCATATCCAAATTAGTAGAGCCAATCATGCCATCTTTATTTCACCAACAGTAAACCCAGAAGCAAGAAAGTCAACGTGACGTGGTGATAGTAGAACACGTTGGAGAGGGTAAGGCTTTGGAACCAGGCAGACTGGATTGAAATTTCCAGCTCTGCCTCCTGCTGGATGACTCTGGGTAAGTTAATTGATCTCTCTAAGACTCAGTTTCATGACCTGTACAACTGGAATAGCAAAACTCACCTTGTCTGTATTTGAGAAGACTAAATGAGCAGACAAATGTACGGTTCCTAGACACAGTCGATGCTCAATAAATATTGGTTTCCTTGACTTTCAGTACAATCTGGGCCGGGTCCCACCTTTGCAAATATGCACACTAGAAGCTGGGGAGAAAAAGGATGCTCAGCAGCCAGCTCTTTCCTGTTCCCTTGGGTCCTCTGGTGGTAATTCCTGAGGTTCCTGTCACTAATCAGACTGGCTGGACCAGTCTGTCTTCCTTAAGCTCCAGTTTCAGCATATTCTCTCATCTCTTTTAAGAAAACCCTGAGTAGAACAAGGTTCAAAGAATAAGGGGTGAGGAACAAGGAAGACAGACATCTGGGGTACAGTTCCCAGGAGTGTCTACTTCCCAAACAATGCAGTCTTTTTATTTAGTTATGGTTCCCGCTTTCTTCTTCTCATAAGTCTCAGTCTTAAAAGCAGACTTTTTCATGCCAGAGGGTTCATGAGCTTTCAGAGCCCACAGTGTCTGCACCTGGAGCCACAAAACCCAAGTCTGATATAATTCACACTGTGTGTATTACTCAAAGGCGTGGAGGAGCAGGAGACGGCTGCCAACCACTGCCTGCAGGTGTGTCCCCAGACGCTGCCTGGGGAGGATGCCCCCACCTACCACGTACACTCGTTACAGAGGCTGATGGAAGAGGTGCCCTTGGGACAGAGCATCTCCTGTAGAAGGAAGCAGCTGAGCGTCAGGGTCCCAATGAGGGTCCCTTGGTCTGATTCCCCCAGGAACAACTGCAGCACTGATAAACAGGCATTTCCTTGCCCAGACAGAAAAAAAAATGACCATATTTTGAGGCCCCAAATTTCCAAATGCCCTCCATGTGTGAAGAAGGAGAAAGAGAAGAGAGTAAGCAAAGTTACCCCTTACCCCGTGTTGCTCGGTGGTAACACTCCTGCAGGGAAGCTATGAGGGCAGATGATGCCAACTCATGAGAACCACATGCTCCTCCACAGTAAACACACCTCTGCAGAACTGGGCAGGATGTTCACAGTCACATGTCTGGATCCCTTAACTGGGTGTGGAGTTGTGTCTAAGTGTGTCCAAAGCACACACGCACACATACACACAAGCCATGGTGATTGAGAGGCTCTGAATTTCAGAGTCAGAAAAAAGAACCCAACACCTCAATCTCAGCAAAGGAATGACTATACTTAAGTTATCTTAGGGTTGAGAGCACTGATCATGGACGCACCCCTGAAGTTTAGAAGTATAACACACCAGTCTTCCTGGATTTCCCAGATTCACTAACATTGGAGTCAGCAATTCTCACGTTTTTTCACTCCTGGAGTAAATGGTGAGGTGGGGGAACAAACAGGGATATATTCCTATCAGCATTATTTACAATCCAGCTATAACTCACTCCTCTAAAATCCAAAGGTGTACAGAAAGCAAGCAGCGTTATTACAAGGGCAACCTTGATCTTGCTCAAATTTATTTCTCAATAAGCAAGCTGTTCCCACCTTTGGCTTATAATGATTTAGCTGCAACAAATTTCACAGCTGACGTGACTACCACAGTTAAGGACCACTACATTAGAGAATATTTACCCCCTAACATGTCTGTTGGAATCAACTATCTTCCTTGAAAGAAAGGATGGTTTCAGGATAACACAGAGTTGTATTAAGGAGACCAATAAATGAATAACAAATGCCAATACCTTTCTGGCTCCCACTGCTGAACAACTGACATATATACACCTGCTGTGTAAATATGCCTACCACACCAAAAGCACTGCAGAGCACTACACCAACCACACCAAAGCACTACACCAACCACACCAAAGCACTGCAGAGCACTACACCAAAGCACTACAAGGAACCAGAAGTAAATCTTGATCTTAACAAACTTATAACTTAATCTCTTTCTGGAACTGAGACCTTGGCACATAATATAACTAGTGGATCAAAAGACATTCATGGCCATCAGTACAATTTCTCTATTAAAGAGACCAGAGGGGATGCAAAGAGAAGGGATGATGGTAATGGAGTTGGGTTAGCAAACAAGATGTTCTCTTCATGAGAGCAACTCTTCAGCTATTCGTTGAAGAAGACCATGAACCTGGCTTGGGGTGGAAGGCATAGCTACCAGAAGACAGTATGCGAAGGGGCTGACTCCACCAGAGATGCTTGGAGATGGGAACACACAGACCACAGGAGCCATTCACCCTCCCTTCTTCCCCCACAGTCACTTGCAGAGAAATGCAGGTTCATTCTCTCTACTTGAGTGGGTTTTATTTTATTTAAACCTCACAACGCAGTAACCAAACCCTTATGAGGAATAAGAAAAGCATTTGCCTTGCAATTCTAGTCCCGCCACTGCATCAGTCACGTTATATAAAGAAGTCCAACCCCCTATTCATCACTCCTTTTCAGAACTCATCCATAATTCAATCCACACTAAGAACCTTCGCACAATGAAATGGCTTTTACTGGGTGATTACATACATCACCTGCATGCAAAGGAGAGCACAGTTTTCAAACATATTTCCTGGACTCCAAATCTTGTCTGATTTGTCTATGAGGGAAGAAAAGGGAAGTTCATGCATTCTACTAGCCATGTGGAGGGTATGAAAGTCTTATACAATGCAAAGAAAAATGAAAGCAGTAAAATTAGGATAACAAGGGAAGGGGGGAAGGAAGGCAGGCTGGCAAAATCATTAAATCTTCATTTCTGATAGCAGTATGACTATGTATTTCAAAAGCGAGTTGGAAAGACCCACTGAGGGAAAAAATCACTTCTATACCACATCCATGCTCAGACTGATTTTTGTTTAATACAGGTGAGACAGTAAAGAGAGCCATTGTGACAAAAGTGGAATACAATATGACAAGAAAACACAAGAGGCTTGAGAGAAGAGGATGAATAAGAACAGAGTCGGCAGCCACCTGGGAAACCACACAAGAAGATCCCCACTTCATTTCAGGAGCCCGCAGCCCTCACATCGCTCACAATCAGAAACCTTCCCCCAGCAAGGGACGCTAAAGGCACCCGCCTGAATTCATTCCCACCACACGCTTTTTCTCTGCGTGCTTATCTCCATGCTTCAACCTCCTTTGAAGCAAAAGACTCATTAATCCCATTCAAATTGCCAATATCAGTAAATTCTCTGCCTCAGCATTTAAATGCCAATACCAATTAAGTACCAACAGCAACTTAACTACTGATACAGTCCTCACTACATTCAGGAAATCCAGCCACAAGTCCAGCGAGCACTAATTCCAACACTACCTCATCAGTTCTAAGTAAGTGCAAAGAAAGGAGGTAATTTTCTGGCCATGCTGACGATGCATCCAACTGGACTGAAATCACTCCACACGCAAACAAGAAGGAACAAACTGAGTTGCAATCCACCAAACCTGAAGGACGTTTTCACCAAGGCTTCCGGGCTATCGAGCGGAGGCAGTTCATCAGCAAGGATTTCCTCAGGTGGCCGGGGGTCATGGACAATCGTAGGCCGTGGCTTCTCCTTGACATTCCCTGTGAGCCCGTCAATGAGAGAGTTCCAGAGACAGTTCTGCGACTTAGACCCTGAAGCACGAGGGGAAAAAAAGGGGTGCAGGTGAGTTACCAACCAACTCCCTGTCTTGCCTTGCCCAACTCAGGATCTTCAAAAGCAGAGCAGGAACACTGACATATTTTTCATGATCTCCACCAACATCAGAGGGCTTCAAAAGATTTTAGTTCAGGCAACTTATGGAGTAACCAGGATTTTTTAAATTTATATACAAAAATAGGTTCATACTCTTGAGTATCTTAATGCACAGCTAAGTATTACGAATACATATTCTATTACATTTCAGTGGGAATCAACTCTAACTCCTGACAGTTATCAGTATTCACTGATATGTTTATTCAGCAATTGGAAGTATACAAAGGACTACCATTTTAGAGAACAGTAGGATGTTCAGACATCTTCTCAGGTGTTACTACTGGTAAAGAACCGCCGGCCAACGCAGGAGACATAACAGACGCAGGTTCAGTCCCTGGGTCGGGAAGATCCTCTGGAGAAGAGGATGGCAACCCACTCCAGTATTCTTGCTTGGAGAATCCTATGGACAGAGAAGCCTACAGTCCTTGGGGTCACAAAGAGTTGAACACAACTGAAGCAACTTAGCATACATGCCTGCAGGATGTTCAGACACAAGTCTCTCCAAGAATTTATCTTGCCTAAGACCCAAGTTTCAAGACTCTATTCTGTGGAGACACCCACCCCAAAGAGAACCAGAACCCACTATAGGCAGGTTCATTCTTCTGAAAGCTCAAGACTCAAGGAAAACTACACTGAATGTTAATCAATATCCTACCCTAGAAACACTCCGAACGTATGAGATGAATATTAAAGGCAGACATGAAGTAGGTACAGTGCCACAAATTAAGGTCTGATCAGCCAGGTAGTCAAGGTCAATATCAACAACGATAAGTTATACCAATATCAGGTACCCTTGATATGATGGGATGAAAATGGCACTTTACCCCCATAGTCTTTCTCCCCACAATATAGAACCCCATGTATTAAGCATGTTTCTAGCTTCTGTAGACTGTTCTGTAAAACACCTGTGTTACACGCATACCCCAGACATGCTCTGTTCTGGAAAACCAGATCACATCCCTGAGTCATCCTGCCTTGGCCTCCTCCCTCCCTCATCTCCCCCTGCCCCAGTTCTCCAAGAAGAGTCCCCTTCCCAGGGGCATGCTTTTCATACATAAACCAACCAAACCAGAGTCCACAGCCCGACACTTCCCTTACCAAGCTTCCATGTCCTGAGCTACTAGCCACCTGCCCCGATGACCCCAGACAGGTACCAGACAGCTAGGGACAGTATCTATGACCCAGAGCCCACTGAAATTATTCAGACTAGCCAATCCTAAGCCTGCTTACCTGGCAGAAACATTCCTTACTGCAGAAACCACATAAAGACCCTTGCCAAGAGTTCCTTCCTCCCTCTGTCTCATGCCAACCCCAGTGCTTCCAGCATGGCCTCTGTGGTATAACATGTACTCCCTCTCAGGGGATCTGTGAAGATTAACAAATTATCTTTTCAATGGCAGTCATCCTCTGGCCTGGCCATACCTGAATAATCATAAAAGCTATTAAAACAACCTAGTTATAGGGAAAACATCAAACAAATCTCAACTGAGAGACATTCAGCAAAACATCTGACCAGTATTCCTCAAAACTAGCAAGGTTATCAAAAAACAAGGAAAGTCTGAAAAACTGTAACAACCTAGAAGAACCTAAGAAGATTTGATAACTAAATGTGGTATCCTGACCAGCTCCTGAAACTCAGAAAGGATATTAGGAAAAACTAAGGAAATTTCAATCAAGCATGTACATTAGTTAATAATAATGTATTATCAATTTTGACTCATTAACTGTGACAAACATACCATACTCATATAAGAGCTTAATAATAGGGGAAACTGAAAGGGGGTATATGGGAATTCTTTGTACCATCTTTGCAAATTTTCTATAAATCTAAAAATATTCTAAAATTAAAATTTATTAAAATACAAATTGATATTTAAAATAAATAATAAAAATGGTTATTAGTTTAAAAGTCTATGAGCAAGTAATTTTTTTAAGAGACTGAGGGCATGACTATTATCATTACCCAATTACCATTGGTCAGTGGTTATGCTCCTCTCAGAGGGAAGAAAACCTTTATCTTTGCTCAGATATAATGTCACGTCTCCAAGTCATGCACCCATGGAACTGTGTCCATGGAGGGGACTGGCTTTTCCTATCCCATCCATGCAGAAGAAGGATAATTTTGTAATTCATGCAAAGATTCATTATGGGGCATGAGGAGGTGTGCGTGGAGGAATAAGGAGCAGTTTCAGCTAAAGTAAAATGCATGTGATGGGTGGGGTAGAGAACAGGCCCATATGCTCACAGGAATGTCTCCCTGACCAGCCATCCATAGCCCACAACATAAGAAATCACCACAATTTACTGGGCCTGAAGGCTGCAGTTAAGATCAAAAGAACTTCACACACAGAAGGGAGCATCTCACAAGGATTCCTGAACCTTCACCAAGGGCACGCATGAATCTAAAAACAATCTTTTTTTAAACTTTTTTTAAAAAATTTATTAATTTTTGGCTGTGCTGGGTCTTCACTGCTGGGCTTTTTTCTAGTTGCAGTGAGTGCGGGGCTACCCTCTACTTGTGGTGTGCGGGCTTCTCACTGCAATGACTTCTCTTGTTGCAGAGCCCAGGCTCTAGGGCACATGGGCTCTAGGGCACATGGGCTCAGTAGCTGCAGCTCCCTGGCTCTAGAATGCAGGCTAAATAGTTGTGGCCCATGGGCTTAGCTGCTCCATGGTATCTGGGATCTTCCTGGACCTGGGATCGAACCCATGAATCCTGAATTGGTAGGCAGACTCTTAATCACTGAGCCACCAGAGAAGTCCTGAAAACAACTCTTTTAATGACCATGGTCACAGCTGGCCTCTTGGCAGGTGTCCCACAACCAAACTGCTTCTGCGTCAATCAGGAGAAAAGTAAAGCACATGAAGGGCAGAAAACAGAGCCCTCAAACTCCTGAAATGCATGACAGCCTTTCCCGAAAGCTGCTTAGAAGTCCTCAACACATATCTTGAGACGATCTGGACCTATTAATGAAGGTCTGGTCCTATGTTAACTAAGTTCTGGTTCTAGGAGGGAGATAAAAGTGGAAGCCTGTTTTCTTAAATTTGACCTAAGCGAAGCCTTACAATAAACTCCCTCCCCATGTCCCTTCCTTCTTTCATTTACTCATTCAGTATGTGTGTGCGTGCTCAGTGGCTTAGTCGTGGTTTGACTCTTTGTGACCCTATGGACTGTAGCCCGCCAGGCTCCTATGTCCTGGAATTTCCCAGGCAAGAATACTGGAGTGGGTTGCCACTTCCTCCTTCAGGGGATCGTCTCAGCCCAGAAAGCAAATCCAAATCTCCTGCATCTCCTGCATTGGCAGGCAGATTCTTTACCACTGCACCACATGGGAAGCCCATTCATTCAACAGACACATTTTGATTTTCCTCAATATGCCAGGTTCCATTCTGGGCTCTAGAAATAGAAAAATGAATGAGACTGGTTCCCTTGGGAAGAATCGGCCCATATGCAATTACAATAAATAGGCAGATTCCTAGATGTGAGATGTATAAAAACCTACTTATTACATTCTTATGTCTTTGGTTGTTTGCAGACAAATGCTTTCCTAAATTATGTTATAGGTATGCTCATCACATTAACATAAAGGTGTTCCCCATATCCAAAAAATACCACCTATAAAGTACAAGGAATTGGTATTTTAATAAATCTTCCAGTCATCTTGTGAAAGACATAACTACATGGCATAGTTTCCTCATGCTAAAATTATTAATTCTTAAGTGCATAGTTATAACACACTAAAATTTTATAACTTATTTTGGCATTTCCTCATTTTTTTAATATGCTGGGAAACTTAAATGGAAGTGGCCTGTTTCTCTTGACCTTTGAGAGTCCAGAGAACAATTACTCTCTTGGGATAGTCTTTGATTTCTTTTTTGTTTTGTTTTGGTTTTTAACTTAAAAAGGCAGAAAAGATAGTTTTTGCTCAAAAAAAAGAAGAAAAAAATGTTGGGATCCAGCAATTCAGAGGTCGTTCCAGTGGGGAAGTGTGCGAGAGTCTAGAATTGGATGATTAGCCAAAACACAAATTGGCCATGAGAAAATGAGGGATCTGGAAAATCTTAGTGATAATGAAGGAGAATTGGGTGGATTTAAGATGTAGAATCAGTAGGATTTGGTAACTAATTGGGTGTAGAGGATGAAGAAGAGGGAAGTAGCAAGATGAACTGAGGTTTCTGCTTAAGCAGCAAGGTAGACTATGATGATGCCATTAGAAAATGCTGAAGGTGGAGCAGTTCATGGGCCTAGAGTTGAATCAAGTTCTGCAAAGTTGCATTTCAAGATAGAAAATATAAGCAAAGATCTCCTCCATATTCATGAAGAGGAAGCACACAGATGATGACTATGTGATTCAAATGAGAATACTCTTATTTCAGCAAATACTTCTATCGTGACTGAGATAAGAAAATTTTTCACAACACAATAACATAGGGGAAAAAATTACCCTTCTCACTGAACCCAAACAATAATTTAAAAAACTAAAATAATAATAAATATTTTAGAGAAGGGCAATATCAAAGCCCCAGCCCTGTCCTGGAGTGTTCCAGCCATTATCTGACTTGATAGAAGCTGTAATTTAAGTAGAACTTGGGCTCCATCCACAAGGATCTAATTATAACAGCTCATTAGTGTCTTATCATCTATAACCTGGCCCTACGGCACAAACCCAAGGGAGATCCAGGAAGCTGGCATAATGTAAAGCATTATGAGGAGAATTTTGCTGTTATCTGTTTCAATCTCTTTCTGAAGGTAAATTTTTGACAACAGTCTGCTTTAGGTGAACAACACAGCACAAAATTGGAAGGCTTCAAAACAGTGGCTATGCCTGGGGAATGACCCCACTGATAACATGCCAACCATCCACGGAGCGGGATATATTAATATTTTTGTGACCCCAATACTCCAGGAAAGTGTGGAGCACTCAGAGCTCTGTTGGATGCTTCAAGACAGATGGAAACGTTTATTACACCACCCCTGCCCTCAAAAACTCTGGAGAGGCAGAAAAATGCAAGGCAGCCTCTGACTGCTTCAGACTAGAGCCAGGCTTTGGGAAAATGAATTGGTTTTCCCCTACCCCTCCCCAATAAACATGGTCGAGAGAAATGGTTCAAGACTTTGAAATGGACAAAAAAGTTCAATGGGCATCCCGTCTAGTTACTTTTTGAACTCCATGAGAAGGGGAGAGAACTTCTCTGATTCTCCACAAATGCGGGCAGAGCCATCTCCAGGGACACTGGAATGGTCTGCTCTGGCAAAATGAAAAATAAAAACTTCCCTGCTCTAATTTATTTTCAGTTGACTTTGAAAGCATGAAAAATCCTTCTGACTAAGTAGAAGCAAAAACATGGAAACAGAGTCACACAGGTCTCTCTCAATAATATCAAAAACCCCATGAGGGAAATCATAGATAAACTAAGCCTTCAGGATACCAAAAATACTGTGGCTCAGGTGCAGGAAATGAGCAACTCCATTCAGCCCACTCCATCTCATCTGCTTATGCTCACACCACTCCCCTCCCCTCCCCGTTTCAGCTTTTGTCTCTCCTTTGACTTGTTCCTGCCTCTTATCCAATGCCCATAACCTCCTCCTTTCCTGTTATACCCCCTCCAACCCTGCCATAAATCTTCTTTCTTCAGAAAGCCAACTTTTTGTGTACCCTATGAACACTTCAGATTGATTATAAACCTTCCAGAATCACAAAATCAGCATCCACACCATTGAGCTTATCAGAAGAACAAGTGCTCAGATCCAGACGTAACCAACATTCGTTCAGTAATTGCTGTGTGCTGGGCATTGTCATGATGCCTTCACCAGCATTACTTCATTTAATCATCAAATCAACCCAAAGGAGGTAATACTGAAACATTACTGAACACTAAGACATTAAGACTCCAAGAGAGCAAATCACCTAGATCACAGAGAAGACACAAATTGCTTTGATCCAAAATTCTCATTCTCCTAATCCAGGGCTCAGAGTGATACACCACACTGTGTTTTACTTGTGAGTCAATAAATACACACATAGTGTAGATCAAGCAAAATGCTCTGCATTTTTTACTATGAAAAAGATACCCCTTACATAAGAATAAAGATATTCCCATCTGACGCTAGAGAGAACCTTCTGCATGTCTGCTTCCCTGGTGGCTCAGAGAGTAAAGGATCTGCCTGCAATGCAGGAGACCCAGTTTTGATCCTTGGGTTGGGAAGATCCTCACGTCGGGAAGATACCCCTGGAGGAGGGCATGGCTACCCACTCCAGTATTCTTGCCTGGAGAATCCTCATGGACAGAGGAGCCTGGCGGGCTACAGTCCATGCGGTTGCAAAGAGATGGATATGACTGAGTGATTTTCACTACTTCACTTTAAAGAAGGAGGTTCAGGCTGCAGGGAGACATGAATAATGCAAGATGAGTTTAATGGGTTAAGATAAGACAAGAAGGCAAGAAAGTGAGAAGACTCTAAATCCAAAATAACTACAGATTCATTTCATAGTGTGTCTAATGATGGCAGCTTGATAAACTGCTGGCAGGAGGAGCCCAAGGTGATGTGGTAATCCCATTTAAATTTGACAAGTGACTTATCAACTTGGTTCCTAATAAAAAAAAAAAATACACAAGCACTATGCTGGCAGACGGCTGAGAAGTTACAGTCCTATAAAAAGAGAGAGAGAGAGATTTAATTCTCCAGAAAAGTGGAGAAAAAAAAACCCTTGAAAACCTTCAACAGTTCTCAAAATATCTGTGACATGGCATTCGTAGACATTCTTTCCTTTTGGGAGTATAAAGCTCCTAAAATTCCCAGGGAGTAGAAAAAGTGGGGCTTAGGTACAGAGGTCTGGAATGAACCTAATAAAGCCCAGATGAAGAGTTTTATGCTCACGAAAATAAAACGCTACTGATGGTATGGAAGGCAAAGGATTAATAATGTTTTGAATATCTTTAAATCAGTTACACAGGTACTGCTCTATTATTTTCAAAATACTAAGTCTTGGTTTTAGAAACATTTCACAAATTCTATCTTCTGTAATTTCAAAGAGATTGGAAAATTTAATTCCATTTCAGATATCATACACCCTGAGATTGGGAGGGCAGCAGCAAAATAAAATAATACAACTTGATCTGTGATGACATATTCTAAATTCTCAAATATGTGAGGATTTATTTCTGAGTTATCATATTAACCTTTTTTAACAACCAAATCACATTATTTTACTTATTTTAACTTTATATGTATCTGATAGTGCAAGACCTCCTCCTTTATTTCGGCTTCTCAAGTTCAAAAGGAGACATGTCCATAGAATTTTCTGTTGTAGTTTTATTATATATTTTCTTTTATAAGCTAGTTGTCTGAAATAAAATATTTAATGGTAATGACTTTACCATCTATTAAGATGATCATGTGTTTTTTCTTCTCTCTCTCTCTACCTGTCTGTCTCCCTGTCATCTATTAATGTGTTAAATTAGTAGCAAAATGAGAGAAGGAAAAAAAAAACTATTTTCCAGATGGAATCAAGTTTCCTCTAGGGAACTTTGTGGTGAAAATATCTTGATATGACAGAAGTTGGTTGGAGGAGGGAGAAACAACAAAAAAATAGTTAAATTATTCTTCATTCAAAATGAACAGAATTTAGAGAAGGGCAAGAACAAAGGGGAAGGGGGAAAGGAGAGGAGAAAGAGAAGGCAGAGCAATACAGCCGCAAGCTGGAACCATATTTTGCAAAAATAAGTGAAGAACTTTCAAAGAACATAGAAGTTTGACATCCATGCTTATGTTAAATACTATATGGAACTGCAATGTAATGACCACTCTCTAAGAGTAAATATCTCACACACAGGTTGCTTTGCGAAAGTGATTGGGGAGAGAATTCAAAAACTGTGTCTTTTGTTGTCTAGAAAAGAATAAATCGATATCTGCAAGACAGAAAGTGTAGGAAAAATTCAACAGACTCAGGAAAAGATAATCAGAGATAATAAGAAGAAACATAGAGAAACCCCTGAAAAATACAGATTGAATTTTAGAGATTGAAACAGATGTGGGGTGAGGATTTGAGATAACCATGCATTGGTCTTAAAAGTCATGTCTATATGACATCTGAAATATACTCTAAAGTGTTTCTTAATACTGAAGCCACCTTGCGTTACTCAAATAATGCATTCTACTTGGTCATATTGCATTGTTATTGTAGTATACTTAAGAGATTTGCATTACTAGAATTCTATTTAAGACTTTTTGCATATTATATACATAAAGGAAATTAGCCACTAATTCTCTTTTATAGTCATTATCATGGGAATAACCTATTCCCTGATATCTGAATAAAATTGCCTATAAAACTCTTGGGATCCAAAGTATGTCTAGCAAAGTCATCATTTTACAAACTTTTGAATGTCTTCTTTTGTTATAGCTGCACTGAGAATATCTATTTCTTCAGAAGTCAATATATCCCTTTAGAAACTGCCATTTTGTAGAAATATTCAATTCAATTAGCATAGATTCCTATGACATTTTGTATTTTAATCTTCACCTATACAATAATAATAAGAGGATGAGATGGTTGAATGGCATCATTGACTCAATGGACATGAGTTTGAGCAAGCTCTAGAAGTTGGTGATGGACAGGTACGCCTGGCGTGCTGCAGTGCATGGGGTTGCAAAGAGTCAGACACAACTGAGCAACTGAACTAACTGATATACTAATAGTTTTGAGTATTTCTTCACTTATTTATTTTCTTTTCTGTTCACCTTCCAGAAATGTTTTGTCCAATACGGTAGTCATTATTCATATGTGATGACTAAATTTAGATCAATTAAAATTGAATAAAATTACATTCAGTTCAGTTCAGTCACTCAGTCGTGTCCGACTCTTTGCGACCCCATGGACTGCAGCACGCCAGGCTTCCCTGTGCATCACCAACTCCCAGAGTTTGCTCAAACTCGTGTCCATTGAGTCGGTGATGCCATCCAACCATCTTATCCTCTGTCATCCCCTTCTCCTCCTGCCTTCAAACTTTCCCAGCATCAGGGTCTTTTCAAAAGAGTCAGCTCTTCGCATCAGGTGGCCAAAGTATTGGAGTTTCAGCTTCAGTATCAGTCCTTCCAATGAATATTGAGGACTGATTTCCTTTAGGATGGACTGCTTTGGCCTCCTTGCAGTCCAAGGGACTTTCAAGAGTCTTCTCCAGCACCACAGTTCAAAAGCATCAATTCTTTGGCGCTCAGCTTTCTTTATAGTCCAACTCTCACATCCATACATGACTACTGGAAAAACCATAACTTTGACTAGATGGACCTTTGTTGCTAATTTTTAATATCCTATCTAGGTCGGTCATAGCTTTTCTTCCAAGGAACAAGCATCTTTCATGGCGTCAGTCACCATCTGCAGTGATTTTGGAGCCCAAAAAAATAAAGTTTCTCACTGTTGCCATTGTTTCCCCATCTATTTGCCATGAAGTGATGGGACCAGATGCCATGATCTTTAGTTTTCTGAACGTTGAGCTTTAAGCAAGATTTTTCACTCTCCTCTTTCACTTGCATCAAGAGACTCTTTAGTTCTTCTTCGCTTTCTGCCATAAGTGCGGTGTCATCTGCATGTCTGAGATTATTGATATCTCTCCCAGCAATCTTGATTCCAGCTTGTGCTTCATCCAGTCCAGCATTTCTCATGATGTACTCTGTATATGAGTTAAATAAGCAGGGTGACAATATACAGTCTTGATGTACTCCTTTCCCAATTTGGAACCAGTCTGTTGTTCCATGTCCAGTTCTAACTGTTGCTTCTTGACCTGCATACAGATTTCTAGGGATTAGATCTGATAGACAGAGTACCTGAAGAACTATAGACAGAGGTTCATGACATTGTACAGGAGGCAGTGATCAAGACCATCCCCAAGAAAAACAAATGCAGAAAGGCAAAATGGTTGTAGATGAGGCCTTACAAATATCTGTGAAAAGAAGAGAAGTGAAAAGCAAAGGAGAAAAGGAAAGATATACCCATTTGAATGCAGAGTTCCAAAGAACAGCAAGGAGAGAAAAGAAAGCCGTCCTCAGTGATCAATGCAAAGAAATAGAGGGAAACAACAGAATGGGAAAGACTAGAGACCTCTTCAAGAAAATTAGAGATACCAAGGAAACATTTCATGCAAAGATGGGCACAATGAAGGACAGAAATGGTATGGACCTAACAGAAGCAGAAGACATTAAGAAGAGGTGGCAAGAATACACAGAAGAACTAAACAAATAAGACCTTTATGATCCAGATAATCATGATCGTATGATCACTCACCTAGAGCCAGACATCCCAGAATGCAAAGTCAAGTGGGTCTTAGGAAGCACCACTATGAACAAACCTAGCAGAGGTGATGGAATCCAGTTGAACTATTTCAAATCCTAAAAGATGATGCTGTGAAAGTGCTGCACTCAGTATGCCAGCAAATTTGGAAAACTCAGCAGTGGCCACAGGACTGGAAAAGGTCAGTTTTCATTCCAATCCCAAAGAAAGGCAATGCCAAAGAATGCTTAAAATTACATTCAATATCTTATAATAACCTCCAGTAGAAAAGAATCTGAAAAAAGTATATATATATAGAAGTGTAGATGATTTACAATGTTGTGTTAATTCCAGGTGTCCAGCAAAGTGATTCAGATATACCTGAATCACTGAAACTAACACAACACTGTAAATTAACTATACTTCAATTAAAAATTAAAATTTAATAAAATTAAAAATTTACTTCCTTAGTTGCATCAGTCACACCTCAGATGCATAACAGACACATGTGACTAGTAGGTACTGCATTGGACAGTGCCAATATAAAACATTCTACCATCACAGGCTTTCTGGAAAGTGCCGTTCTCAAGGTTACTTTCGTTGCCTTAAGGAGCTGGCTCATGAATCTATACATTCTACTGCTTTTCTCATTTCTAATTCATTTGTTTTTGCTTTTAGGTTTACATTTTCATTCCCTCTACTTTGAATAAGTTTATATTCCTCTTTTTTCCTTAATTTTTTTTCAGCAGAGTATTTGTATCTATAGCTTTGGTACAGGTCACCAGTTTTGGCATGCCAACTTCCCATTGACTATCCTTTCTAAGAAGCCTGCAATGAAAATTTTTATTTTCTTTTTTGACCCAGAAGTTGACTGTTTCTGAAAACGTATTTCAAATGGTTAAAGTATTTTTGGTTGTTGTCATGTAAGCGTCTTGGCTTTTCTTCTTTCTTCTGTTTTCCTTTTTTCTTTGTTCCTTTTTTTCCCTCCTTCTTTAACTAATTTTTTCTTTTTACTTTCTATATTTTATAACAATATAGTCAGAGATTATGCTCTATGTAATCAAATCTTGCTTTAGGTTATTTACTGATGTTCATCAGTCATCCAACACAGGGTAATTTTTGTAACTATTTCATGGGCACTGTATTTAAAGAAAAGATTCACTCTATGTGTAGAAAACAAGGTATACAGCTATCACATCTGCATTGTGGACTACAACCTTTATCAATAGAAAATGACTCAGCTCTTTATTTCCTGAGTTCTGCTTTTCACAAAGTTCAACACTGCCATAGTTATCTCATTTTTCCTTGTGCTTGCCTGAAACATTCTTGCTTATCATTTTTTTGTTTTAGTTTTGCCTTTTGAAATAATGCTGTTGTTCAGTTGCCCAGTCATGTCCGACTCTTCATGACTCCATGGACTGCAGCACTTCAGACCTCCCTGTCCCTCACCATCTCTCAGAGTTTGCCCAAGTTCATGTCCATTCCATTGGTGATGCCATCTAGCCATCTCATCTTCTGAGGCCCTCTTCTCCTTCTGCCCTCAATCTTTCCCACCATCAGGGTCTTTTCCAACGAGTCGGCTGTTTGCAGCAGGTGGCCAAAACACTGGAGCTTCAGCTTCAGCATCAGTCCTTCCAGTGAGTATTCAGGGTTGATTTCCTTTAAAATTGACTGGTTTGATCTCCCTGCTGTCCAAGGGACTCTCAAGAGTCTTCTACAGCACCACAGTTCAAAGGCATCAATTCTTCAGCACTCTGCCTTCTTTAAAGCCCAAGGCTCACAACTGTACATGACCACTGAAAAGACCATAGCCTTGATTATACAGACCTTTGTCTGCAAAGTGATGTCTTTATTTATTGAAATAATACATAGTTGTAATAATTGGTAAACTATGACAATTATCTTTTTTTTTTTTTAATTTTTGTATTGTTTTATTTTTTAAATAGCACCCACCATCCAACACACACTACCGTTATTTGTCTATCACCTCACCGTTCCTCGAACCTGGGCCTCGTTCACTGCTGAGGCCTTAGCACCCAGCAGGCTTTGCACACTCTAACTGCAGTCTCGGCTTCATGGGGCTGTTAGAATGAGTAGCTTCATTCAGTGAATGCACTACCCTACCAGTGTCTTCCTGGAGTGGGGTGGGGTCTGTGCCCGTCCCCCATGCCCAGGGGGCTGGCTATAGCCACTCTTTTCTCGCCAGGGCCGGCCTGCTGGCTTCTTTGACGCTGGAGGTGGCGGGAGGGGCGGCCTGCCCTGGCTTGCCTCAGCTCTTCGAGTAACGCCTCTGCAGCGATTCCCGGTAGAAGCGGAAGACGTGTGTGGAGGCAGTTTGGGCCGCAGCCAGGCACTGCTGGAGCTCGGCATCGGAGTAGAGCCCCTTGGTAGTGGACATCAGCAGCTTCCGTTCCACGCTGTCAAGAGCAAAGGTCAGGACTGCCCGCGCCTCCTTTTCCTGTTTAGCAGTAGGGTCTAGCATGAGGGTCCCATCAGAGTCCAGAGCACAAGTGACCCCACAGAAGAGGGCCCGCATGGGCACACCGGCGTCCACCAGGGCCATGCAGGCAGCATTCAGGCAACAGGCCAGGAGAGAGCCAGCATCGCTAACGACCTGCAGCACCACAGTTATGGAGGTTCGGGGGTGCAGCGCTCCCAGTACCACCGCTTCGCATGTGTTTCTGATCAGCCGCTCCCGGCTCTTCTCCGCTACGCCAGGCAGACCAGTCTTCGGCCTCAGGATCACTTCCAGCGTGGCCTTGTTGAAGATCTCTTTGCTAACCTTCACCTCGGCTGGCCCGTACACGCCGGCCAGGACGGAGGTATCCCCTTGCAGAAAAGAGGCAGAGCCATCAGGCCGGGATAACAAGTTCTGTTCGCAGGCAAAGTGCCGGAGGCTACAGCCGGGGCCCCGAGGGCCGTGCTCTGTCCCAGAATCAGCCCGGATCTTCGATTCAGTCTGCATTGCCCCCTCCATCGCCCCGGAGCCCACGTGCCGACAGTTATCTTTAAATTTAAAAATATACATTCTTATATTCTTTTTCTCTTATTATCTTACTGTCAACATCAATAACAACCCAGTTTCTATTACTCCTGCCTGTATGATATGACTAAATTAGCCTTCCTGGCCATTGAACTCATTCTCTGTGATGGCCCACACTCTGTCTGTGGAGTGTGTTTCTCTCTGAATAAATCCACTTCTTACCTATCACTTTGTCTCTCACGGAATTCTTTCTGTAATGAGACATCAAGAACCTGAACTTTATTGGGTCCTGACACCCAGGTCTGTGATCTTAGTAATAATCCTCCCACTTGTTAGCCTATGAAATTACCCAGCCCATAAAAGCTACTGCTACTGCTGCTGTTAAGTCACTTCAGTCGTGTCTGACTCTGTGTGACCCCATAGACGGCAACCCACCAGGCTCCCCCGTCCCTGGGATTCTCCAGGCAAGAATACTGGAGTGGGTTGCCATTTCCTTCTCCAATGCATGAAAGTGAAAAGTGAAAGTGAAGTCGCTCAGTCGTGCCCAACTCTTAGCGACCTCATGGACTGCAGCCTACCAGGCTCCTCCATCCATGGGATTTTCCAGGTGAGAGCACTGGAGTGGGGTGCCATTGCCTTCTCCCATAAAAGCTAACTATGCCACTTTTTGAGGCCTCTGCACTTGCCCTCTGCAATGGCCCACACTCTGTCTGTGAAGTGTACTTCTCTCTGACTAAATCCACTTCTTACCTATCAACAACAACAACAAAAAAGTAGCCTTCAAATTCTTCTGTTCTCTTTCACTGATGTTATATGAATTTTTATATTTTATTTCTAAATTGTTATTTTAATATTAAGAAGTTCCACTGTTAAGAACTTTGCTTAACATTACATTTTGCCTTCCAACTTTGTTTATCCTTAACTTTGGACTTAAGGATACAATTACCTGGTTTTGGTGCTCAACAGTTCTTTAACATAATAATTTATCATCTAGAGCAGCACTGTCCAACACAGAGAAGCCACGTGTATAATTTTAAATTTTCTGGTAGCTATATTTATTAAAGTCAAACAGGTAAAATTAATTCAATAAATTATGTTCTTTAAGTCAATAAATCCAAAATATTATATTTAAACAAGTAACCTATATAAAGTGATTAATGAGATTCTTGTGTTATTCCTTTTTTCTTTAAAACCCAATGTGTATTTTATACTTACAGATCTCAGGATTAGCCACATTTCAAGTGCTCAACAGCTACATTTTATGAAACAGGACAGCTCTACAGAATTTATTTTGATTCACGTTTCAGTTCGCTTAAGTACATCCTAAAATAATTCTTTCCAGGAATGACATGTTGGTTAATGAGATACACATGAACAACAGCTTAGGTACAGATTTATTGAATTTACATTAAACTCGGAACAATTTCTCAATTATCTTCAGCTGTTTATATGCTGTAAAAGGGAATTAGGAACCAAGCTGACAGTGGTTGCTTTTCCTTTATAGGCAGATATTCTTCTTTATCTTTGTATCTCAAAAATTTTGCTAGTATATATGTAATTGTGGGTTACTTTCATTGATTTTTTAATTTTTTTCTCGAACAGAAGCCCTTTCAATATGCAGACTCAAACCTTACTTTTTTCTGTTCAGGCAAGCTGCCTTCAACTTTATCTTTGATTACTGCTTCTGTTCCAGTTGAATGGCTTCAGTCTCAAAATATCTATGATTCATTAATTTGTGTAGGTTTTTTCCTTCTCTGACCTCCTACTACTATCTTTTCTCGTTTTCAGTTCTTCATCCCTTTCATCTGTAGTCTGACACACCATTTCTCACGTTTGTCTTCCAATCACTGATTAAAATCTTTACAGGGTCATTCCTACACTTCAGCATAGATTTTAATTCCTATGTTTCATATTTACTTTCTTTGCATTGTTACTTTTTGCATCTCAATTAAAAATCAGCCTGCTTTTCTTCTTAACAGCTTTCTGCTCTTATCATAGGGACTGTGTCTTTTGCCTCTTATGAAGAATGCAAAATAGCATTTACATTTTTTCTTTTAGTTTCTATATTAAATCATTTTTCAGAAGTCTACTTTTTCCCTCAGTCTCTAGGATGGGGTTTAATTTCCCTAGTTCTTCATAATTTGGAGGTGGGGGGAGGGGGTTTGACCTTAGTTTAACCATTCTGCAATGCAAAAAGATTGATACAGAACTTGTTTCCTAAAAGGCAAGGCATGTACGTCACTCTAGGTTTCATTCACTATCTACCTGGGCTGCCTGGTTGCTCAGCAGGTAAAGAATCCGCCTGCAATGTGGGAGACCTGGGTTTAATCCCTGGATTAGGAAGATCCCCCCGAGAAGGGAACGGCTACCCACTCCAGTATTCTGGCCTGGAGAATTCCATGGACTGTATAGTCCATGGGGTCACAAAGAGTCGGACATGACTGAGTGAATTTCATCTGGGCTGCCAGATAAACTCAGCAGAAAGAACCAAGAGTTAAGACTGACATTCATATGCAAACAGCTAGTTTTCACAATAAGTAATACATAACCCAAGCCTAAAGAGAACAGTAAGAACAGGGCCCAACCTGCTTCAAAGCAAAGCCTTGCATTTGTCTTTACCCAATTGATGGACACAGCTCCTACATAATTTTCAAAGTCTATTTAGAAATTCATGTGGTGCAGTGGATCACTATAGAGTGAGACCATCAATTCCAAGAGGAAATTTCTCGATTATTCTTTGCCACACATCAAAAGAATGAGTCTGTTCAGCAGAGTAATGATGTAGACAAGATTAAAAGGAGACTGTTTTCAAGAACTTTGACAGCATTCATTTAGTATGCTAATTAAAAGAGAAACTTTATCTATTAAGAGTGAAGTCTACTTGACAAACACTTTGTTAATGGTTAGGGTAACTTAGAAGTTTGAGAATTAGAAGAGAGTATTTTTTTAAGTTTTCTATAATTTAGACTATCATTAATTCAGACACCATCACCACCCCCCATAATTGAGTAAAATTTTTTCAATGCATAACTACCTTGAAGTATGCTAATGTCTGCAAAGCATGCAAAATCCAAGTCTTACCATCTGCTGGATGATTCATTTGTAAATCTGCCTAGTATTCCTTTGGGAAGTTCCAGGATTGATTTTTTAATCTCATTATAAAAACTTGGTGGGAATGAATTCAGTCACTTTCAACACATAGGAAAGTGTTCTGAGCACTTGGAACAATGTGCCACGTTCATCCTTGTTGTTTGTTTAGTCACTAAGTCACATCTGACTCTTTGCAACATGTGTAACTAGTATGTATACTATGATCAAAAATATGAATGTTTGAAGTAATTGCTTGGAGATCTGGAGTTTTAATTGAGAGTTCCAGAAAAACAGAAGCATATTTATTAGTCACAGAGAAGAACTCTTTCTAATTTTGGCCCAAACTAGCCATTGCTGGTAATAAAGTAAGAACAATGGATCATCTGGCTCCTTTAGGGAAAGAACTGTGATCCACTCATGTTTACATTCCTGCACTCAAAATGTCCTTCAAGGTTAACTTTTTTTATCTGCTTCTTAGATATCTGCTTCTGAGGCTGTAAAACTGTATTTAAAATATGAATGAATCTCTCATCAATCTTTTCTTCCACGTGTTTTAATTGTATCATGTAAGAGTTTTCTTCAGCTTCTCACCCAATTGGCATTACATCTTGACCTCTCTTCTTATCCTGCTCTGTATTAGGGAACTTAGCTTCATAAAATTTACTGACTTGGAACCTAAGCAATCTTTCACAAGTTCCAAGAACTGCAGCTGTGAGCATGAGAATTTCAACAGAGTCTCCAGGACTGTACAGATGCAGGAGGAGCTGTTCATAGCTGAGTTTGCAGGATGATGTCCTTGGAATTGCACATTTCACAGTCCTATAGGCCATAGGTGTCCACCCTGGGCTTCAGCCCAAGACTTAGCCAGGGCCTAATGACACTATGGCAGGAACCACTGCACTGTCAAAGGAGGGGGAGCTGACACAGTACTTGGCACACAACAGGTGCTCCATAAATATTTGTTGAAAAAGAAGGCATCACAGGAAGTTGTGACTGGAAAATCATGGGAGTCCTGTAAGTTAAAATGCATCTGACTTCTTTCTAGTGAGGTAACTGACTTTGCATCCCTAAGAGCTGTCCAGGCAATGAGTGGGATTTCTCCCCTTGTTTGGAATTGTTACAGTGTCAGAAAGCATTTTACAGGAGGCTTCCTGTGTGCTGTTTTGGATCTGTCAGGAATCCTTTGGTCCTTATTAATTCCTGAATATTCAGGAATTAAGAGGAGAGGCACGCCTTTCCCAGGGCTGAGGAATCCAGGCATTTCCTTTGTTAGTTTCTCATTATGGTGATAAGTACCCTCTTCTCTCTTTAATAGGGATCCCCTTGTGTTTTGTAAGTCTGGAATTTTAATCTTTATCTTTGCTGAGAATAACTACCTTGTAAGACAGTATATATGCCCACACCATGTTGATTAAAACACCTTTGCTCCATCAGAGCTTTGGTCCCCGTGTCTCTCTTTCTTTCTCTTCCTCTCTTTCTCTTTATCTCTCTATTTCTGGCTGATTCCCTGGAACGCGAAAGCTGGCTGCGTAACCCAGGGAATATTAGCCTCTTTCCTTCTTTCACTTTCTCATCGTAGACTCCGGACCACGAGGTTCCGGTCCACTGAAGGACCAACAGTTACAGATCCAGAACATTCCCATTCACTCTGCTTTCAGTCAAACTGAACAAATATTTATTGAACATTTATTATACACTGTCTGGCAAGGCATAATTTCTGCCTTCAAGTAACTCAAATCTAGTAGAGAGACAGTCAATAAAAAGCTATTTATAGGGACTTCCCAAGTGGTCCAGTGATTAAGACTCCATGCTTCCAATGCAGGGGCCCTGGGTTCTATCCCTGATCAGCAAACTAAATCCCATATGCTACAACTAAGACCTGGCACAGACAAATAAATAAATAGATAAAACAGTTATTTATAATATAGATAATATATCATACTAATATGATAGCAAGTAATAACTGTGTAGAAGTGTATAGATAACAAACAAATGAGGGAGTGACTATTTTGTCCTGAGGCTCAGACCAGGGTTTATAATAAAGGTGCCTCTGACCAGCTTTTGTTGTTTTTTTCATCTTTTTTTTTTAGTTGGAGTATAATTGTTTTAAAATGTTGTGTTAGAGTCTGCTGTACAATAAAATGAATCAGCTATATGTATACATATATCCCCTCCCTCTAGAGCCTCCCTCCCATCCCTCATCCCACTCCTCTAGGTCATCACAGAGTTGCTTTTTAAATTTCATTTATTTTTTAATTGAAGGATAATTGCTTTACAGAATTTTGTTGTTTTCTGTCAAACCTCAATGTGAATCAGCCATAGGTATACATATATCCCTCCCTTTTGAACCTCCCTCCCATCTCCCTCCCCTTCCCACTCCTCTAGGTTGATACAGAGCCCCTGTTTGAGTTTCCTGAGCCATATGGCAAATTCCCGTTGGCTATCTATTTTACATATGGTAATATAAGTTTCCATGTTACTCTTTCCACCCTCTCCTCCCCTCTCCCCATGTCCATAAGTCTATTCTCTATGTATATTTCTCCACTGCTGCCCTATAAATAAATTCTTCAGTACCATTTTTCTAGATTCCATACATGTGTGTTAGAATATGGTATTTATCTTTCTCTTTCTCACTTCACTCTCTGTAACAGGTTCTAGGTTCATCCACTTCATCAGAACTGACTCAAATGTGTTCCTTTTTATAGCTGAGTAATATTCCATTGTGTATATGTACCACAACTTCTTTATCCATTCATCTGTTGATGGACAGCTAGGTTGCTTCCATGTTCTAGCTATTGTAAATAGTGCTCCAATGAACAATGGGATACATGTGTCTTTTCCAGTTTTGGTTTCCTCAGGGTATATGCCTAGGAGTGGGGTTGCTGGGTCATATGGTGGTTTTATTCCTAGTTTTTTAAGGAGTCTCCATACTGTCTTTCATAGTGGCTGTATCAATTTACATTCCCACCAACAGCTCAAGAGTGTTCCCTTTTCTCCACACTCTCTCCAGCATTTATTGTTTGTAGACTTTTTGATGAGGGCCATCCTGACCGATGTGAGGTGATATCTCGTTGTAGTTTCAATTTGCATTTCTCTAATAATAAGTGATGTTGAACATCTTTTCATGTGTTTGTTAGCCATCTGTATGTCTTCTTTGGAGAAATGTCTGTTTAGGTCTTTTTCCCACTTTTTGATTGGGTTGTTTGTTTTTCCGGCATTGAGTTGTATAAGCTGCTTGTATATTTTGGAAATTAATCCTTTGTCAGTTGTTTCATTTGCTATTATTTTATCCCATTCTGAGGGCTGTCTTTTCACCTTGCTTATAGTTTCCTCTGCTGTGTAATAGCTTTTAAGTTTAATCAGGTCCCACTTGTTTACTTTTGTTTTTATTTCCATTACTCTAGGAGGTGGGTCATAGAGGATCTTGCTTTGACTTATGTCATCGAGTGTTCTGCCTATGTTTTCCTCTAAGAGTCTTATAGTTTCTGGTCTTACATTTAGGTCTTTACTCCATTTTGAGTTTATCTTTGTGTATGGTGTTAGGAAGTGTTCTAATTTCATTCTTTTACATGTAGCTGTCCAGTTTTCCCAGCACCATTTATTGAAGAGGCTGTCTTTGCCCCATTGTATATTCTTGCCTCCTCTGTCAAAAATAAGGTACCCACAGGTGCATGGGTGTATTTCTGGGCTTTCTATCTTGTTCCATTGGTCTATATTTCTGTTTTTGTGCCAGTACCATACTGTCTTGATGACTGTAGCTTTGTAGTATGATCTGAAGTCAGGAAGGTTGATTCCTCCAGCTCCATTCTTCTTTCCCAAGATAGTTTTGGCTATTCGGGGTCTTTTGTGTTTTCATATGAATTGTGAAATTTTTTGCTCCAGTTCTATGAAAAATGCCATTGGTAATTTGATAGGGATCACATTGAATCTGTAGATTGCATTTGGTAGTACAGTCATTTTCATGATATTGATTATTCCTACCCAGGAACATGGAAGATCTCTCCATCTGTTTATGTCATCTTTGATTTCTTTCATTAGTGTCTTATAATTTCCTGTGTATAGTTCTTTTGTCTCCTTAGGTAAGTTTATTCCTAGATATACAATTCTTTTTGTTGCAATGGTGGACGTTGACACAGATGCAGAACACTGTCATCACCACCAGTATCCTTCATGCTGCCCATTTATAGCCATACCCACTTCCACCCCACCTCACTCCCTCTTTAACTCTCAGCAACCACTAATCCGTTCTCCGTTTATAATTTTGTCATTTCAAGAAAGCTATACACATGGAATTTATAACTTTGGGGGTTGGCTATTTTGCTCAGCATCTCCTCTGGAGATTCATCCAGGTTGTTACATGTAGCAATAATTTGTTCTTTTTCTTGCTGAATAGTATTACAAGATATGAACACACCACATTCTGTTTAATCAACCACTGGATAAATACATCTGAGTTGTTTCCAACTTGAGGTTATTATGGATAGAATTTTTATAAATATTCATGTACAGGGTTTTTAAATTGTAGTAAATGCATATAACATAAAATTTACCATCTTAATCATGTTTAAGTATACAGTTCAGTGGTGCTAAGTACATCCACATTGTTGTAAACCATCACCAGAAACCATCTCCAGAATTCTTTACATCTTGCAGAACTGAAGCTGTGTACCCATTAAAACAGTATTCTCCCCTCCTCTGAGTCCTTGGCATCCATGACTCCACTTTGTATCTCTATGACTTTGACTACTCTAGATACTTCATATAACTAGAATCACACAGCATTTATCTTTTTGTGACTGGCTCATTTCATTCAGCATAAAGTCCTCAAGGTTAATCATGTCACAGCATATGCCAGAATTTCCTTCCCTTTCATGAATGAATAATAATTCCACTGGATGTACTTACCATATTTTGTTTATCTATTCATCCGTTCAAAAAACTAAGATCATAGCATCCGGTCACATCACTCCATGGCAAATAGATGGAGAAACAATGGAAACAGTGAGAGACTTTATTTTCTTGGGTTCATAAATCACTGCAGATAGTGACTGCAGCCATGAAATTAAAAGATGCTTGCTCCTTGGAAGAAAAGCTATGACCAACGTACACAGCATATTAAAAAACAGAGACATTATTTTGCCAACAAAGCTCCATCTAGTCAAAGCTATGTCACGTATGGATATAAGAGTTGGACTATAAAGAAAGCTGAGCACCAAAGAACTGATGCTCTTGAACTGTGGTGTTGGAGAAGACTCTTGAGAGTCCCTTGGACTGCAAGGAGATCAAAGCAGTCAATCCTAAAGGAAAGCAGTCCTGAATATTCATTGGAAGGACTGATGCTGAAGCTGAAGCTCCAAAACTTTGGCCACCTGATAAGAAGAATTGACTCACTGGAAAAGACCCTGATGCTGGGAAAGATTGAAGGTAGGAGGAGAAGGGGACGACAGAGGATGAGATGGATGGATGCCATCACCGACTCTATGGACATGAGTTTGAGCAAGCTCTGGGAGTTGGTGATGGACAGGGAAGCCTGGCGTGCTGCAGTCCATGAGGCTGCAAAGAGTCGGACATGACTGAATGACTGAACTGACTGACTGATTCATCCATTAACAGACATTTGGGTTGCTTCTACCTCTTGGTTATTGTGAATAATGCTGCTATAAACAAGAGAGTCAAATATCTGTTCAAGTCCTTGTTTTCAATTCTCCTGGGTATATATCCAGAAGCAGAATTGCTGGATCATATGGTAATTCTATTTTTAATATTTTGAGAGTCCACCAAAGTGCTTTCCACAGTGACTACACCATCTTACATTCCCACTAACAGTGCACAAGTGTTTTAATGTCTCCACATTCTCGCCAACTCTTGTATCTTTTTTTTTTTCCCTTTTTCCTTTATACTTCTATTCTAATAGAAGTGAAATCACATATACAGATATTTATGTGAATATTAACCTTCATTTCTCTGGGATAAATTCCAAGGAGTGTAATTGCTGGGTCACATGGTAGTTGTATATTAGTTTTTTTAAGTAACAGTCAAACTTTTTCAGAATAGTTGTACCACCAGCAATATATGAATGATGTGGTTTCTCTATCAAATTTCTCATCAAATCCTCACCAGGATTCGATGCGGTCACTATTTTTGCTTTAGCCATTCTGCTAGGTGTATAATGGCATTCTCACTGTGGTTTTAATTTGCATTTCCCTAATGGCTAACGGGGCTTCCCTGGTGACTCAGATGGTAAAGAATCCACCTGCAGTGCAGGAGACTAGGATTTGACCCCTGGGTCAAGAAGACCCCCTGGAGAAGGGAATGGCAATCCACTCCAGTATTCTTGTCTGGAGAATCCCATGGACAGAGGAGCCTGGTGAGCTACAGTCTATTCAGTCGCAAAGAGTAGGACATGAGTGAACAACTAAGCATGCACACATGCATGCAATGGTTAATGATGTTGAACATTATTTCAAGTGCTTATTTGCCATCTGTATACCTTCTTTGGTGAAAGTCATACTCTAAAGGGACTGTTTACTTTTTTACTTTTGAGTTTTGAGAACTGTAGATATCAGAACTCTCTTGGATAGTAGCATTATTTGCAAATCTTTTCTGACTGTAGCTTATCCTTTCAATTTCTTAACAGAGAATTTGGCATAAGAAAGGTTTTATGTTGATGAAGTCAAACATATTCATTTTTTCCTGTTATAGGCAATGTTTTTAATAACAAGTCTTTCTTTCCTAGCCCTACATTCCAAATATTTTCTCTTTTTTCTGTTTAGAGTACTACCTTTTACATTGAAGCCTATTTTTGTTTTTAAGTTTTGAAACATAGGTTGAAATTTGAATTTTTGCCTATGAATAACCAAATAGTCCAGCCCCCCAAGCTCCAGCACCATTTGACTATATTATCTCCACGAAATGACTTTTTAACTTTTGTCAAAAATCAGTTGGGCATATTTGTATGGATCTACTTCTGGCTTTTCTATTGTGTTCCACTGATCTATAACTCTCTCCTTTCACCAGTACCACCAAGTCTTTATTTCTACCGCTATGTGCATGCTCGGTCACTTCAGTCATGTCTGACTCTTTGTGATCCTCTGGACTGTAGACCACCAGGCTCCTCTGTCCTTGGGATGCTCCAGGCAAGAATACTGGAATGGTTGCTGTGCCCCCCGGGTCTTCCTGACCCAGGGATCAAATCTGCATCTCCTGCGTCTCCTGCATTGGCAGGCAGGTTCTTTACCACTAGCACCACCTGGGAAGCCCTCCTATAGCTACACATTCTTTTAAAATCAAATACATTGATTCTTTGCACCTTGTTCTTCTTTTTTTTTAAGTTCTGTTAACTGTTGTAGTTCCCTTGAGCTCTGAGGAAGAGAGGCAGATTTGTTACTGCTGGGAGAGGGTGAGCACTCCAGCGTCTCATGTGATTTCCAGTAGCATCTGATGAGGATGGCATCTGTACCATTTGTCATCTATGATGTGCTGATTCTCCACTAGGCCTCCTGTGACATTAGTCACCTCAACAGGGAAGAAGATGGATGATTCATTACCAACTGGAAGTGGAACTCCATGTTCCCCATTTGTTCTCCACTGATACCATGGTGGGGAAGAGGCCTTATTATTGGCCAGATCCCTATTTGGTCTTCTCTGAAACCACCATAGTGGGGGTGTTAGGGCACTGATAGTCATGTGAGGCGAGACATTAGTTCAACACCCCCAGCCACTGTTGGCAGCAATAAGGATGGGGCCCAGTTTTTTCTGTACTGTTTGGCTGGAGTAGAGCGTCTAGCTAGCATCTAAAAGTTTTCTGCCTTATTAGACTGCCCCTTCCCTGGTCCTTTGGATAAAGACAGCAGGGTTTTGGGGGGGGGAGGGGGCTTTTACTGTCTGGGCCTTTGGCATTTCCAGGTTTATGGGTTCTCCAACTCCAAGTATGAGATGTATGAGGCAAAAAGAAAACCCAGAAAACTCACTGTGTCATTTCCCAAGTCCCAATATCTCTAGCTGGTTTGGCTTCTTCTGTTTATCTTTCAGAGTCTTTGGTTTTTGTTTGTTTCATATAAAATGACCATAGTTTTCCATTACACTTAGCTTCAGCTGTATTTCTTCTTATAGTAACAAGAAAAATTATGTCTACTCCATCTTCCCAGAAGCACATCTGAAGGCTTTTAAGAAGCAGAATGACATAGTCAGCTATGTCATTCCAAAAGCTATGCTTTTGGAAGAGTCTTCTGGCAGGGAAGAGAACGGACTTCACAGAGGAAAATGGAGGCTCTGTGGAATCTATTAGGTAGGAGAAAACAAGGGGCTAAAATAAAGCTGTGGCAAAGAGAATGGAGTGAAAGGATCTGAAGGAAACAGAATTCAGGAGATGGATTCAGTAAATGTAATGACTGGTGAGGAAGAAGAGAGATACACATGTGATTTCTAAGTTTTTGGTTGATGTTACTAATGAACAAAATGGCACCGATTCAGTTAGGAAACATGGGAGTAGGAACTTGTATAAAGATGATGAGTCCAGTTTGGGAACTGCTGCATTTGAGGTCTCTGTTTTCCTCTAATTTTGGTTCATAAGTAAGTTTGGCATGTTCTTTTCATCTTATTGTATTTCCTTCAACTAGAAAATCAAAAAATGGGATGCTGCCCTTTTTCTTAAAAATGAACTAGCTCTCCAAAGAAGATAAACAAACAGCCCAAGAGCATATGAAAAGGTGCTTAACTCTATTAGTAATTCTTGGAATGCTAGAAGATCAAACCAGTCAATCCTAAAGGAAATGAGCCCTGAGTATTCATCGGAAAGACTGATGCTGAAGCTGAAGCTCCAATACTTTGACCACCTAATGTGAAGAACTGACTCATTGGAAAAGACCCTGATGCTGGGAAAGACTGAAGACAAGAGGAGAGGAGGATGACAGAGGATGAGATGGTTTGATGGCATCACCAACTCGATGGACCTGAGTTTGAGAAAGCCCTGGGAGTTGGTGATGGACAGGGAAGGCTGGCGTGCTGCAGTCCATGGGGTCGCAAAGAGTCTGACACTACTGAGCAACTGAACTGAACTGAAATGGAAATCAAAATACAATATGATACAACTTCATATTGTATGAAGTTGTTCATATTATAAACATAATAGGTTTAAAATTTTAAAGAATAACCATAACAAGTGTAGGGGAAGATTCAGAAAAACTAGAACGCTCATATTTTGTTGATAGGAATAAAATTATCTAGCCACTTTGAAAAAGATCTGGGAAGTTTCTCAAAATGTTGAAATTATTGTTACCATAGGATCCAACAACTCCACTCCTGGGTATATATCCAAGCTGAATAAAAACATACAACCCACACAAAAACTTAAACACAAATATTCATAGCAACATTATTCACAGTGGAATCAACTCAAACGAAAAGAAATAGAAAATATCCATACTGTGGAATATCTTTCAGCAATTTAAAGAAATGATATTCTGATACATGCTACAAGATGGATGAATCCTGAAAACATTATGTTAAGTCAAAAACGCCAATCACAGAAGACCATATATTCTATGAATCCATTTATATACAATGGCTAGAATAGGCAAATATATGGAGACACAAAGTAGATTCATGATATGCTAGAACTGGGAGTGTGGGTTTCAATTAAAAGTGACTGCTGTCAGGCAGAAAATTTCTTTTACACTGTTCTCCATAGTGGCTGTACTAGTTTGCATTCCCACCAACAGTGTAAGAGGGTTTCCTTTTCTCCACACCCTCTCCAGCATTTATTGCTTGTAGACTTTTGGATAGCAGCCATCCTGACTGGCGTGTAATGGTACCTCATTGAGGTTTTGATTTGCATTTCTCTGATAATGAGTGATGTTGAGCATCTTTTCATGTGTTTGTTAGCCATCTGTATGTCTTCTTTGGAGAAATGTCTGTTTAGTTCTTTGGCCCATTTTTTGATTGGGTCATTTATTTTTCTGGAATTGAGCTGCAGGAGTTGCTTGTATATTTTTGAGATTAATCCTTTATCTGTTTCTTCATTTGCTATTATTTTCTCCCAATCTGAGGGCTGTCTTTTCACCTTGCTTATAGTTTCCTTTGTTGTGCAAAAGCTTTTAAGTTTCATTAGGTCCCATTTGTTTATTTTTGCTTTTATTTCAAACAGACTTTTGGACTCTGTGGGAGAAGGCGAGGGTGGGATGATCTGAGAGAACAGCATCGAAACATGTATATTATCAAGTGTGAAACAGATCGCCAGTCCAGGTTGGATGCATGAGACAAGTGCTTGGGGCTGGTGCACTGGGATGACCCAGAGGGATGGGATGGGGAGGGAGGTGGGAGGGGGGTTCAGGATGGGGAACACATGTAAATCCATGGCTGATTCATGCCAATATATGGCAAAAACCACTACAATATTGTAAAGTAATTAGCCTCCAACTAATAAAAATAATTGGGAGAAAAAATAAAAATAAAAAATGCAAACCATTCAAAAAAAAAGATTTCTTTTAGGTGTGACAAAAGTTTTCTAAAATTAGATTATGATGATAATTGCAAAACTCCACAAATGTACTAAAAGCCACTAAACTGTACACTTTTAGCAGGTGCACCTTATGGTATATGAACTATATCTCAATAAAGCTGCTTTTTTTAAAAATCCCAATATTCTTTTTAACTTTTAGCTATTAAACATATAGAATCATGAGTCATCACTTTTTCTATATTCATTCTTGTTTCTGGGTTCAACTGTCTTCTTCCTGAGATGTATCTTTTAACAGTTCTCTAAGTAAGAATATGTGTGTGCTCTGCTTAGTCGCTCAGTCATGTCTGACTCTGCGATGCTGTGGGCTGTAGCCCACCAGGTGCTTCTTTCCATGGGGATTCTCCAAGTAAAAATACTGGAGTGGGTTGCCATGCCCTCCTCCAGGGAATCTTCCCAACCCAGGGATCAAACCCAGGTCTCCTGCATTGCAGGTGGATTTCTTTACCATCTGAGCCACCAGGGAAGCCCAAGAAAGGATATATGTATAACAAATTCTCTTGGAATTTCTTTGCCTGAAAAATGTCTTTATTTTGGCTTCACTCTTAAATGTTTCTTTCAGTATAGAATTCCAGATTGACAAAGTTCTTTTCCTTCATCATTTCACAAATATTCAATTTGTCTTCTGACTTCTAATTATGCTATTGAGAAATATGCAGTCTATTGGAAGATGCATTACTAGGATAATATATATCTGAGTAACAGAGACTCAAAATTCCAAAATATCAACCAATACAGAAGTTTATGGTCAGCTGTATAAAATCTGGAGGTAAGCATTTCAGGGCTGATACATCATCTCTGTTCCACAAAATCTTTTTCTGGGTGTGATCATGATTCCTATGGCCCATGGTGGCAGCTAGAGCTCTAGATAACCTATTTGTGTTCCACGCAGGATGGTGGAGAAAGGATAAATAAGAAAATGAATAAAGGGAGCACAAGAGCCTCAAGAAAGTTTCCAGAAATCTACCCCAACAGTTCTGCTTACACTTCACTGACCAGAACTAGTTACATCATCATACTAAGCTTCAAGAGAACCTGAAGACAGCACTCTATTTGGAGGTACAAAGACATAGGCCCCGCTAATAATCAAGGTTTTTTTAATACAAAAGAACTAAACCTATAGTCTCAGACACAGTAGCTTCCAAGAACAAGCATCCCACCAGGCCCCAGGTGGACTTTGTAAGTCACACAGCGACATATCCACCACAGCTACAGGCCACCCATATTCAAGGGGAGGGGGCATGGGTTTCACAACTCAGTGGAAGGCTTGTCAACATCACACTATAAGAAGAGCATGTGGGATGGGAGATACAGCTGCAAATATTTTTGGAAAACATGATCTGCCATATGTTTTAAGAATCTAAGTTCAGGCAGAAGTCTCACCCCAACTTCCCAGCCTGCACAGACCAAGGCCTTAACTCCCTTCCCCAGGTAGATGTTAAAACACATGTTACTAGATTCCATGGAATTAACAGCGCCACTCCCGCGGAGCATGGCTGCAGACTCAGCACGCATCTTTACAGCCTGCTGTACTGATATTAAATTCCTCTTTCATTTCTACCACCTGCAGGGTTTCCTCCTCTACTGCAAGTTTAACTACGGGTTTAAAGACATTTTTTAAAAAATTATTTTACTCAGCACTTCTGCTGCTGCTGCTGCTGCTAAGTCGCTTCAGTCATGTCCGACTCTGTGCGACCCCATAGATGGCAGCCCACCAGGCTCCGCTGTCCCTGGGATTCTCCAGGCAAGAACACTGGAGTGGGTTGCCATTTCCTTCTCCAATGCATGAAAGTGAAAAGTGAAAGTGAAGTCACTCAGTCATGTCCGACTCTTCGTGACCCCATGGACTGTAGCCTACCAGGCTCCTCCATCCATGGGATTTTCCAGGCGAGAGTACTAGAGTGGGTTGCCATTGCCTTCTCTGACTCAGCACTTTTACATGCTTATAAAAATTAGAGGATTTTCAGGTTTTCTTAGTCCACCTCTTACTAGAATCAGAAACTTTATCCTAATTTTATTCAAAGGACTATACATTGAAAGGGAAGAGGAGGAGATGCTTAGCGTACAAAAGCCAACCCATGTCTTCCCTGTCCTCCTCAGGATCACATTACATACACACACAAAGTTCTAATCAGATTTTCAAGTGGCAGGGGTTAAATATCTGTTAGTATCTCAACAGGTTGGACCACTATTCCCACTAAAGAAGAAGCAACTGACCTACATGTAGAAAAAGAAATAAACTCTAAGTAGAGGAGAGATGATGAAGCCAAGGGTGTCAGCAGATACCAAAGCAACTCCACACGAGAGACCAGGAGGAGCATCTTTTTATTCCTAAGAGAGAAGTGGAAATAAATGGTAAAGAATGGAGGAAGGTGGATAGAGGAGGATCAAGAGACAGTCAGCTAGGAGATGCACGGGCAACATGGTCTTTTAAAAAAAATTACTGGCTGTGGGATGGATGGAAGAATTGTTGAGAACAGAACTATGACATTAAATTGTCTGCATGCAATTGCATATTGTGATCTCTCTTTTCCTCATCTTCAGTTAAGTTCTGCTTTGACCAGTAGCCTCTGGTTACTCGGAAAGAAGAGAGGAAGACGGGGCTTTGGCCTGCTTCTGGGTCTATGTCAGTGCAGATATGAAAAAAAGCCAAAAGCATATAGAGGAACACAATCAAGAGAAGTAGGAAATCAGGGTCAGAAGAACACTGTCATCCCAGGTATTCAGGGGATACTGGGGTCTGCTCTGAACCTCCAAAGGGCACATAACAGTGATCTGAACCTATTTACCTAGATCTCAATGGGCATCCCTGGTAGCTCAGACAGTAAAGAACCTGCCCACAACGCAGGAGACCTGGGTTTGATCCCTAAGAAGGGAAGATCCCATGGAGAAGGGAATGGCTACCCACTCCAGTATTTTTGCCTGGAGAATTCCATGGGCAGAGGAGCCTGGCAGGCAACAGTCAATGGGGCTGCAAAGAGGCAGATATGACTTAGCGACTAACACTTCACCTAGACCTCAAAAGGTCAAGAACCTCCAAGCTAACACCTGGGTTACATATCGTCCACAAGCTCCTAGACTTGCAGTACCATCGACCATCCACTGGTGGACCAGTGGCTAACATACTGGAGATCAAGTGATATAGTAGACATATTCAAAGACTTGATCAAACACATTCGAAACAAGAAAAGCAGAGTGAGTTTCAATTCCCCCAAACACATAACAGTCCAGTCCATCATTTTGACCATAAAATCAACCTTTTCTAAGACAAGGTAAGTTATCTTTTTTAACATTTGCTTTGTATTGGGGTGTAGCCAATTAACAATGTTGTGATGGTTTCAGGTGAACAACGAAGGGACCCTGCCAAGACAAGAGGAGTTTTCCATCATAGGTTGGGTTCCTTCAGAGAGTTCATGACCCCATTAACAGGGATGTCATAAAGAGGATGAGTTTTATGATGGTGAGCTTTGGACTGGATCATTTGCAAGTTCTAGTCTAACTTGAAATTTTTCACATCTAAGATAATGGGTTGATGTATCTGTTTACTGAATCAAGCAGATTTGCTTGGCTGATAACAACTATATTTGATGAAAGGGGTGGGGAAAGAGGGCAAGTCAGAGCAGTGGGACCCTTGTGGTCAGACAGAGAAATCTTTGATGAACACTAGTTAGGGAATAACTCCAAGTGTTTTTTTTTTTCTTTTTCATTTTTGGCTGTGCAGGGTCATCACTGCTGGGAGCAGCCTTTCTCTAGTTGCAGTGAACAGGAACTACTCTTCGCTGGGATTCACGGGCTTATGGCAGTGGCTTCTCTTGTTGCAGAGCACAGGCTCAGTAGTTGCAGCATGTGGGCTGGGCAGTTGTGTGCACAGGGCCTAGCTGTCCCTCAGCATGTGGGATCTTCCCAGAGCAAGGATTGAACCCTTGTCCCCCACACTGGCAGGCAGATTCTCAACCACAGACCACCAGGGAAGCACCTGTCCCCCACTGCAGTTCTGAAGCACAAATTATGTCATGACAAAAACTAGACCATGATGGTACAGGTTACTGTGTGGAGGGTGACTTGAAGCTACAAGAAAGAAGCTAGGGGCCAGCCTAGCAGTTCTTCTAACGACCTTGTTGTGGAAGAGGAAAGGCCAGAGCCGGGTGGGAGATGACCTTAGAAAAGAGAAGATTAGATTCAAGAGGTGATGCCGAGCAGTGCAAGTCGCAGGGGTAGATTAGGGGCACTTTTAGATCATCTTTCCATAATCTCCATCAGTCCCCACCAACTCCACCAATAAAAATTAAGTAATAATATACTATCCTTTGACAAGAACAATTAACATCTGTTCTGTCTTATGTCTGTACGTAATTACCTATTGTTGTTGTTCAGTCGCTAAGTCGTGTCCGACTCTGCGATCGCAAGGACTGCAGCACGCCAGGCTTCCTGGTCCTTCACTATCTCTTGGTTTACTCAAATTCATGCCCATGGAGTCAGTGATGCTATCTAACCATCTCATCCTCTTCCGCCCCCCTCTCCTTCTGGGGCTATTGAAAACTGTAAATTGTATTGTTCTATAATATATAAACTAAATAGAACCACTGTACTGCTCTGCATGCTGGCTTCTGCCTCTGCCTCCTCCGCCACAACACAGTCCTTGCAACTACAGCAGTGGTTATCAAATTTCGGTGTGCTTCAGAACCACAACTAGAGTTTGTTAAAACACAGACTGCTGAGACCCACTCCAAAGAGTTTCTGATTCAGCAGATCTGTGGGGTCAAATACTCATATTTTTAACAAGTTCCCTGAGACCCCACTTTGAAGACCACTGAGCTGGATCGCTGCTCCCCTTGCCCCCAAAACTGTCATTGCTGAAGATAACTTTCTGTGGGACCAAGTGGGAAATGAAGATGCTCGGTCTTTGAACACTGTTGAGGTGGGATCTAGCGCTCTACATGAGATCTGAACATTTTGGAAACAGTCACAGTTGTTTAAGACAAGCCAGGAAATCACATCCTCTTCCTACACTGTCCTGGGCCCTTTTTATGGCTGCAGATCATCCACAGAATACACTGCTGATAACACTGAATGCCCAGCCAACAGTCACAGCTCACCACCACTTGTGACAGTTCTCAGCCCTTTCTCCTACCCATTTTATCCTATCCTTGCTCTCATCATCCTGGTTGTGTAACCCATCCACTGTCAACTCAAGCTCCCAATGCCTGCAACAAACCCTCCTCGCCATGACCATAAATTTAGAAAGGATCTCTAAGTAGACTCAAGTACTTTGTGGGACATTATCTGAACTTGCCCTGGGCTCCACCATGGACATCACGTAATAAGTACTAGGCTCACCCAGCACCCAGCCTAGCTGTCCACCCCTGCCTGCCATGCCCATCTCTGCCCAGGAAAGGGGACCATTCACCCAATCAAACACCCAGGACAAAAATACCAGGCAACCTCTCTTTGCTCTATCATCCATCCACAGAAACTACTCCAGTTCCTTTATAGAATAATCTATTTTCAACACCATCCGGATGATTACCTCCCAAAGCAAGAGAGGCTACATTTGTAGGCATTACTAATTAGGCTCCATTTTCTTATTGCTTTGGACACCACTATTTTCTTTTCAACCATCGCTAATCTCAGGGGAGAAATGATTTGCCCCTCAGCTAGGGAAGCAATCAAAACTCCAGAATGGAGCTGCTCAGATACACAAGCTCTGGGGCCAACCCCTCCCTCCACACAGTCTCTTCCGATGCCACCTGCTCCCTTCACAAAAAGTGCTCTGTCCACTGCGCTGGCCTACTCTGTTCCTGGCGTAGAGATGGACACCAAAATCTGGACTTTTCCTGCCACACTGTGGCCATGTCTGAACACTACACATGGCCTTTACTCCTTGAAAAGTGGTGTTGCTTTTTTTTTTTTTTTGAAGGAACATAAGTTACCTTCCTTACCTGTTAACCCCACGCCTCCCCAAGCCTCAAGGATTGCCTGTCTCCTCCAGGAGGGCTCCCCTGAACCCACCTACACCCCCAGCCAGATGAGGTCTCCAGCATCAGGCTCCCATAGCTTCTGTACCAACCTCCAGCATTTCCCTCCACACACTGCATTGGAGCCCCTTACTTCTCCAATTCCCTGATTAGACTGTGAGCTCTTTAATAACAGGGATCTTGCTTTAATCGGAATTTGTGTCCTTAGCATATAGCACAGGGCCAGGCCCACGATTATTCTCAGTAACTATTTGAATGAGTAACTAAATGAATGACCAAGTGAACAATTAAATGAAGCAATCCCTTTGTCCCCTCCCTTTCTTTACACACTGAGAAAACACTTTCAGGTATCTGGGGAAAACAATGGCTAAATCTGCTTTCAACCAACCATCTTCATCATAGTGAGAATGAACCCCCTGTGTTTGCACTCCCAAGGGGATTTGTATATCAAGTTTTTCCTTTATTTTAGGTGATTCCTGATACAAATAAGCTGGTGGAAGGGGATGGTGGAGGAAAAGTCTCCGCACCCCAGAGGAAACCAACTGTAGTCGAGGTCACAGCCACATGGATCTCTGGAGCCTGCCCTGTGGTAAAGCTTTAGCACCTCCACCATTAAGCTGAAAGACCCCCAACCCCCAAGTCCCAGAATCAGCAAAGTCTAACCCCTAAGACCAAGGAGGAAGTAATGTGCACTGGGAATAGCCAGGATTTGGAGTTGAAAGACCTAGAATTCCAGCAGTGAGTAATTCTCTATCTTTCCTCCCAGCCTCCTTGTTCTCATTTATAAAACTGGAGACACTGTGTAGCTAATGTTAGCCCTGCCTGTCAGAGAGCTTCGCGTGCAGTACTCACCCCAACCATTGCAGAGAGAGGGGTGGTCCCCACACACAGGGGCTCCAGCCCCAGGATAGCTAGCCTCGTGGTGAGAGCCATTCTAAACCATCTGTTGACCCAAAGCCAATGTACTTTGGGTTCAAGCAGTGCCTGAAAGTCAGGGTCACTCTCAACTCCTCATTTTCCTGGACACCCTCATCTTTCTGCAGGTTTCTGAGGGGAAGATAATATTCCCTACTTCCTTTGACTCCCACTCCCCACTCCCTCCTGCTCCTTTCCCACTACTCCCAGAGGGATGACTTCCTTGTTACTCACTGTACCCATTGTTGTTAGACAGATGCTCTGATTAAGGTCAAGTTAATCAAAGGCCACTGCTAAGCCTAAAATGATGAGGACAGGGGTAGCAAAGGGACTGACAGTGTCCAGAGTTTCAGAGGACTCACTGCCTGGCTCCCCACCACCTCAGGGCACACAAGTGTCTCCACTCTAAATGTCACAGGAAGTAAGCTTGACCCATGGGTTTGGGAATCAACTTCTTTGAGGAAAGCATGGTGTTCTGGGTGGTGGTTTCAGTCACACAGAGAAGAAACCCAAGCACTGGGCTATACTGTGCAAGTGATTCTGTTCATAAGTGAACTAGAAGAGCCTGCAAGACTGGTAAATCAGATGGCCAAGGTAGGATGGGAAGCCAGCCCTTGGAAAAGCCAGATGTTTTCCTGGTTCTATACTCTGTTTACCTCCAGTTCTCCTTTAGGATTCCTTACTATAATCATCAGAGTTCATCTCCACTGCAATAAGGGGAAGCCAAGAAAAGTATATGGATTCAAGCAGGGGCAAAATCTGTTGCAGAGGCATCAGGGATGATAATGGAAGAACCCCAAAGGGAAGGAAAACCTTAGGACTATTGAGGAAGCCAGTGGCCCAGCCTCTTCCTCCCCACCCCAGGCATTTTCGGCAGATCAGGGTCCAGTTTTCACAACACTACCTGCCTGTGTTCTTGTCTCTCCTAATTCTGTGCTGGGTGTGGGCACTCTCAGGGCTTTCACGTGTCTTGTGAGGTGTGAACGTTAGAGAATGCTACAGTGCTTCACCTTCCGGTCTCAAAAGGAAAGGCTGTCATTCAAATCCTTCCAGGCTTCCCAAACTGAACACTTCAAAAGAGGTCCTTTTCAATGTGGTGAAGTGAAGTGAGTGACAATCAGACAATGCTACATTGAGGATTTTTTTTTTCCTTCCTAAAAGTCACCTATTTTTTTTTTCCTCTAGGACTTGCTACAGAAAGATTTAGTAGATAATGTGCTATCTGACTTTTTCCCAGGACATAGGACTAAGTCAGGAGATTTTTTTTTTTTTTTTTTCAGAATTAGTCCAGCTTAACTGGTTTGCCACTATCTACTTTTTTCCTGTGTGGAAATTATTTTTCCTCATCTCTTCACTCAGCTCCTAAAAATAAGCTTTCAAGTGACACACCATCCCTCCAACCCAGTCTCACAATTTAGAAAATGTGGAAGCCATTTACAAGAGGAGGTACCTTCTTCTCTCTGTGAAGGGCCTAACTGCTCCAGGTTTCATTCCAGCCTCATGGTTAAAGGGCTCCATCCCTTCCTAACCTCATGATGAGCATCAGAACAGCAGGAGCTCCCGAGGGGGTGCAGCCTGCACTGCGTGGTCACATTACTGCTCCAGCTTCTTAATTTGCCTGACTACTGCTCAGGAGATGAAGAAATAAAGGGACTAAAAGCATATTCATCACCCTCACTGAGCTGTGGGATGACATACTTACTTTGGAAATAATGATTCCAAGTAGGAGAGCAGTGAAAAACAGGCCCTGTGAGAAGCAACTGTTTTATTACACAGTTTCTAAAATGTGAGCACTTAATGCTCTTTCATTATCATATATTATTACAGTTCTATAAAAATCATTTTTAGGAATCAATCCCAAATTTTTGAAGCTCCCAACCCCCTGCCACAAAAGAGCTAGAAGGCACAGTTTAGAGGAAGCCCTAACAAAAGAGAAATGATACTTTTGCGCCTCTAGGTATTAAGGCTTACTATGGCAGAATTCACACTCAAGACTTGGTCAACCTTTGTGAACAACACAGTAACTCAGAATCTGTGTAACCCCTCTCAAAGAGTCATTTCAAAAGACGGCAACTTTTTTATAAAGGAGAGAAGGTGGGTATGAATGTCTTATTTTTCAGATGGGAAAGCTAAGGCCCAGGAAGCATCAGTTAAATTACTTTAAGTGAAAGCCAGCAAGCAGCGACGGTGCTGGAACAAAAATCCATCTATTCTGATTCACGGTTCCGCTATTTCTCCACCGGATGCTCCACGAATTTAGGGAGCTTCTCCCCTCAACCCTACTCAATCTCCCTTTGTATTTCCACTCCAAGGAACTGGGTTTTCATCCAGGGATGCATTAACTTGCTGTGTAATTTGCTGATCACTCTGGCACAGGAAACACCAAGAGGCTTTTGACTCTTGCTCATCCATTGGGATCAAGACCTGGAGACAGGAGTCAAGTGAAATTCATGGGGAGCTCCCAGACCGTTACAAATATTCCAGTGCCAAAGGAGAAGCAGTCATGGATTGCATCTGAGCTTCAAAATGTCAGTGAACTGAGGCAAAGCCAGTAGAGCTAGGCCTTAAGTCCACATTGAGAGGTAATGATGCTTCCACACTTCTATGGACCTTGACAACTACAAGCACTTCACAGACTCTTCTGTACTCATTCCTCAGAAATGAGTCTCACCCCACAGCAGGACACTCAGGGGACCTTCCAGTGCAGTGCTTCTCAAATTCAAACGTGCACAGGAATTTGGGGATTTGCTGAAATGTAGGTTCTAATTCAGGAGGTCTAGGGGAGCCTGGGACCCTGCATTTCTGAAAAAGTCATCAGGTGATAGTTCTGCTGCTCCCAGGACCACACTTAGCATAGCAAAGCCCTATGGCTAATTCATGTCAATGTATGACAAAAACCACTACAATATTGTAAAGTAATTAGCCTCCAACTAATAAAAGTAAATTTTAAAAAATTTTTTAAAAAAAGAGCACAATTTGATAAACCACAATTCCAAAGACTGAAAAGGCAATAGCAATGAATAACTCACTGGTGATGGGGCTCAAGTGGAGTATTAGCCCACTGAATATACCTCCTATATTACTCTTTTATGGGCAGTGTTTTCCTGACACCAGGCAGGGTGAACCACACAGGCAAAAAGCCACTGAAGGAGCCCAGGAGAGGAATGAAACAAAATTTACTCACGGGAGAAGCGGGCAAGTGGCCTGGCAGTCTTATCTCCGGCTTCATTTGCAACTGGGAAAAAAAAATACAGAGGATGCAGTTAAGTACAAGGCATGTGTGTCTACAGAAAATGCCAACCTACAGCTAATCCTCAACATGAGTCACTATTAAGCTGTGTTTGAGAGTCATTGTAAGAGGATAAAAGCAACTTCCCTCCCTCTCTATATTTCTAATGCTGCTCTCACTGCCTAAATGAAGCCAATGTCTTCATCATTTTTATTAAAACAGTGAATTAAGCTGGAGACAACCTAAACAGCACCTAGTTTACTGGACTTAGGGGAGTCAGCTGGCCTGCAGGCAGACTAAGAGGTGTGCACACCTGGCTTCCAAGCCAGTGTACATCCTTCTGCTTCAAGCTGCCTCTCAGTGGGATGTCCTTCAACACACAAATGCACCTCAACCACCTGCCATCAGTCTGATTTTCCTGATCCATGGGGCAAATCAAGGCAGGGATTTCAGAAAAAACAGTAAGGTTGGATTTTGTTAAGAAGGATATTTAAATTTAGAAGCCAACAAATAAGAGGATTGAGAAAATTGTTCAGAAAGCTTCTCTAGAAAACCTTACCCCTAAGGTTTCTCAGCAAGGTCATTCACTCTCCTCTGAAAAGCCTCTCTATAATCCATCATCTTGATAGGTTCATAATTACTATCCCCTATACTGATGAACAAGCTTCCCAGGTGGTACTAGTGGTAAAGAATTCGCCTGCCAATGCAGGAAATGCAGGAGACACAGGTTCAATCCCTGGGCCGGGAAGATCCCTTGGAGGAAGGCATGGCAACCTTTATCCCATGGACAGAGGAGCCTGGCAAGCTACAGTCCATAGGATCACAAAGAGTTGGACATGACTGAAGCAACTTAGCATGGACGCATACTGATGAACACCATCATCATGGATAAAAAAAAAAAGGTTAAACTGAAACACAAGTTTCATTCACTTTAAATATCACTTTCAATGCCCATAAAGACCATAACCTTGGGTGTTTTATAAGTATGTATGATCAACTTGAACAAACACCCAAAGCAATCAAATGGAAAAAACTTGTTCAATATCTTAGTTTAGGAAAGAACATCCAATACACAGACAGAATAAAGGAAATTGCTAATGCAATCATTAAAACCATTCTCATCTATGAGAATTTATAGTGCAGGATACAAGAAATAGCTACTTCAGAAATGTATTACATCATTTTGCAAAGAATGGAAGGAGTCAAAAAATTCATTTCACCCTTTCAAAAGGGTGGAATTTTTTTTAATTTACCATAATTTTTTAAATTAATGGGTTCAATCTCAGCTATTTTATATTTCTGTCATTTCCATGGTCCATTGTCTCCATTCTGTATATATTATAAACAAGACATTGTACAAAATGACCAGCAGGGGGAGGTGACGTTGCATCCTGCTTCCACTATCTCACACTCCAGCATTTTGAAAAGAAATAGAGAGAGACATTGAGAGAGAAAGGGAGGGCAGGAGAAAGTAGTAAGACTGAGTTAGCTATAGACATGAGTTTCCCCAGCTTGAGTTCAAATCGCTTCCTCTCTGGACACTATAAATCTCTAAAGAAAGAGAGCAAGGTTATACTCCAACATATTTGCTGCAGAAAGTGATGGGCCACTTTTAAAGTAGGGTCATGAAGACCACTGCCATCACTGAAAACACCGGCGACCATTACAACATACAGCTTAGAGAGCACACGTCTTCCCTGAGGGACAGAGAAGGAGCAGGCACAACACCATCACCATTTCACAGGCATCGCTGGCTGCCTCCTCACCCCTCCCTGGCTTTTCCTCCCCTCCCTGCCACTCTATCCGAGGATGGGAATTGCTGACCCAGATCCAATTCACGCCAGGAGAGGCAGGAAACAAGATCTAGGCCAGTGACATGCCAGGTGAGTTGTCTTTACTTAGAAGGAATCTGAACCCTGCTCCCAGCATTACTTTCTTAAATGCAGACCCAACACCACAAGGTCTCCATGATGCCCCAACACCTGCAAGATACAATCCAGTCTACCTGGCCAAGTACTGAACAGCTGGTCCCTCCTATTCTCAGCTCACTGTATCTCCCAGCAGTGCCTTCAGAACCCAGCCACAGACTATACATGGACAAATTTCAAATACTCTCTGTCCTCTTTGCTACAGCTCCTGTGCCCCCGCCTCCCAGACAGCCCTCCACATTGCTTCACTCCTGATTATCTTTTAAGATTCAACTGGAGTCATTCATTTCTTTTCGTTAAAGTCTTTATTTAATTTGTTACAATATTGTTTTGTGTTTTGGCTTTCCAGAGGCATATGGAATCTTAGCTGCTGACCAGGGACTGAACCTGCATCCTGACTGCCTGCATTGGAAGGTAAAGTCTTAACCACTGGACTGCCAGGGAAGTCCCAGAGCCATTCATTTCTGAAAAGTTCCCCTGATTCTCAGCACAGCTTCTGCCTTCCACAGACCTCTGCCCCTCACTACCCTCCCAGGCCAGTGGTTCTCACACTTCAGCAGGCACTAGAACCACCAGGAAGGTCTGTTGAAACAGATCTCAGGGTTGGTTAAAATGCAGATTCTGATTCAGTTGACCTGGAACAGGGCCCAAGAATTTGCATTTCTAACAAGCTTCCAGGTAACATGGAGAACACTCTTCTGGGGACCATATTTTGAGAAGAACTGCTCTAAACTATAAACTACTGTAGCAAAGACAAGGATGATCACCTTTCATCTTTGTGTTTCCAATCTTTCAGTGACTGGCATGCAGAATACTGCGTTCAGTCAAGGTTTTTAGAACTGAATGAAGTAGTTCATTGATAATTGAAATTGATACCAACTGCCACAGATGGCTCAGTAGATGGAGCCCTCAGTGCCAGAGGGCTATAAAAAGCCCCAGGTGTGTTTTGCTTGGCCCCAACAATGTATTTAATTTTTAAACAGTTCATTGTCTTCACTTAAAAATCAAGAAGTTTCAAACATAAATGCAGGTTATCAACTTCTCTCAGAAACTGAAAACTGTGCAGACTTACTGGCCAGCCACGGATCGCCGCTGAGATGCCTCCTATGGGCAGGTGCAGCTCCTGCTTGTTTGGGAGGCACCTTTTCGCTGACTGGCACTTGGGCTTTCTATACGCGACATGAGTCCAGAAGGCAAGTGAAAACAGGACCTCTTAAAGGGCTTAAAAATCTATAGGACAGCAATGGATATGCAGCCATAGAGAACAGACTTTAGGACACAGTGGGGGAAGACAAATGTGGGATGATTTGAGTAGTAACACTGAAATACATACATTACCATATGTAACACAGATGGCCAGTGGAAATTTGCTATATGACGCAGAGAACCCAAAGCTGATGCTCTGTGACAACCTAGAGGAGTGGGATGGGGAGGGAGGTGGAAGGGAGGTTTAAGAGGGAGGGGACATATGTATACCCATGACTGATTCATGTTGAGGTATGGCAGAAACTATCAGAATATTGTAAAGTAATTATCCTCCAATTAAAAACAAAAATTTTTTTTTTTTAATGAAACTAAGACTCAACCAAGACCAGCACTACAATGAGTGGTTGTGGCCAAGCTTGCTAAGCCCCTCTGTTTCCAGCCCACAAACCAATCCAAGATATTCAACAGTCCTCCAGCACAATGCTGGCCAGTTGAGACACACAAGGGCTTCTTGACCAGCAGAGGGGCCTTCCTACACTGTTGTTTGCTTTCTATTTTTAAAAAATCCAGCAAGCTTCAACAATGAAGTAGATGTTCCATTTATCAGGTGCAGTTAAAGTTTGAATTTGGCAAGAGCTCATAAAAACGATTATGAGATTTAAGGGAAGTTATTATGTAGATTTACCAAAAGTCATGCTGGGTATAACACACAGACCAGTATGTATCATTAATTCCACTGATGTCGAATTGTATGTCTAGACTGCATGTGTATTCAGCCGCAGAGAAACAGAAAGGAAGTGTACCAGATATATTAACAGTTATTTCTTCCATGTGCTGGCATTTGGGGAGATTATCAGTCATTTTTATACTATGCTACTTAAACTCAACCAGCTACTTAAATCCAACCCAGTTGGATAAGCACATGCCATACTTATAATCAGAAAAAAAATGTTTTTATTAAAGGGGTAGAAAACAATTAACTACTATATATAATTTGGGTCATTATATATGTATGTATATTTATATGAAATGTATTTCAGATACATTTCAGAGCAGTCTTGGATCACAAATCAGAGGACTTTCCATCTTTGGAGTCCCATGGGACTCCCTATAAGACTCAAGAAGTGAATCACCCTCCCACCCCCTCCAGGGGGCTCCACACGTTCTAAGTCAGTGGTTTGCAGCCCTGGTCACATGTCAGAATTACTAGAGAACTTTCTACAAATCCTGATGCCCAGATTCAGGGGGTGGGATCAGAGGGTGGGCCTCAGTGGGTGGAACCCAAGCATCCATACTTTCCAAGTTCCCAGATGTTTCCAATGAGTAGCTGAGGCTGAGAAGCAATAATAAATGGTGTAACTTAAGACACCTTTATCAAAACAACATTCAGGGAGGGAGGTGTGGCTCAGCTTCCTTCAAAAATAATTACCCCTATTCAGTTCTTCTTCTCAGGATGCTATTGTTTTGTCATTATAATCCTGAAAGAGACATGCCTCTGCCTTAAAAAAAAAAAAAATTCAACAGTTAAGACTGCAAACATAGCTATGGAGATCAGTTAGTAGACAACTCTTCACACTGTGAAGGGTTCTTTATAATATAAAGGATACACTGCACATTGCCTCTAACCTCCAATAGATGTGAAGAGTGCCCCCTGGGAGCTCAGCACTAGGCTGGACCCTGGGAGGATGACCACAGTTGACTTCACTCTGCTTTGATATATAAGCAAGTTAGGGAGGTAAACCATGCCTCTCAATCGGGGTTTATCCAAGTGTGTTCAGCTAGGGAACTGACTTGATGATGATGATGGTGGAGGTGGTGATATGATACAGATTCCATGGTCCCATCCCAGACCCACTCAACTGTAATCCTGCAAGGGAAGACAAGATTCTAGAATTTAAACAACTGCCTCAAAAGCTATTTAATGTTTGAGAAGCAGCATTCTAAGTGAAGTGTGTCCCTGGTATGCTTGCTGTATGTTTCTCCACCCCTACCCCTAAGTAGAAAACTGGCCAGAAACAAACCTTAAAGTAAGGATTCTCCAAGGAGACCAGCTTCGGGGTGAGGGGGGCAGATGAGACAGCACAGTGAGAAAGAAAGATATCTCAGAGCAATGGGCATCCCAATCCCAGCTGAGCCACTAACATTTCAGGCCATCAGAATGGGGGTGGGGGAGGGTGGTCCAAACAGGCACAGTGGTGGCATGGGCAGGTGTGCACTGCTTTGTAAGCAAAACAAGCACCCAAAACACGGCCATTCTTGTTTTGAAAACCTGGCACCTGGCACCCAGAGCATAAATGCAGCTGGGGTGCTGGGTGCCAGGGCAAATACACAATGAGAAAGCAGCTTCACAGAAGCGCCTTGCTTCCTGCAAGGAAATCCACCCAACATGCTGACTGGCTGCTGCTCAGCCATGAGCTCTGGGGCTCATCAGGAACCCTCTCCAGGTGAGGTCCTTTGGGAAGTCTTGAGGCTGGAAAACCATGCATAAGAGACTTCAGAGAAGAGAGTGTTAGAATGAGGTTCCAGGCACCCTCCTAGTTTTTGCAGAAGGCAAAGCTTGGAATTGCTCACAAATGCTTGGCTTCATCTTACCTTGCCTTCTACTTGTAAAGACCTAAGCAAGGAAAACTGGATCAAACACTGGGGAGAAAGAGACTTGGTCCAAGATCACTAACTCTCTTATTTAGCTGTCACCTTCTAATTAAGGTGTTCCACGACCACCTTATTAAGATCACAGTTCCCAACTTCCCTTCCTCCTCTGCTTCATTCCCTTTCCCCATACAACCCCTCCTGGAAGCACTTCTCACCTTCTCACATGCTCTGTTCTTTATTCACTGCATTTACTGCATTTTCCTCCCACTACATTGTAATTCCCCACACAAGCACAGATTCTCTGCCAATGAAAAAAAAAACTACCGTATCTCTAGCACGTGAATGCCTGACACACAATATTTATTGAGTCAATGATCAACCTCCTACCATGCAGAGTGCACTGGAGGCCAAGAATTGGAAGCAGACTGGAAGGACATGAACACCTACCAAGCATTTAAGTGTTCTATAAGTATCTGTCCTTTAGGAATACTTATCAAGCACTGACTAAATCACAGATAAAGCCCTGAACAGGCTGTCATGGTCCTTGCTTTCACACTGAGTAAGACTGTCATTCCCATCTGATAGATAGGACACGGGAACTCAGAAAGGTCAGGTAACTTTTCCAAGACCACAGATTTGTGTGTCCGAATTACAAACCAAGGTATGCCTGGCTCCAAAGACCAGGGCCTTTCCCTTTAGCCTCTCTGCCTTCCAAGAAATGTAAGCAGATAAGAGCTGTGCTCCAGAGAGGGCCACCCCTAGAGAAAAGTCATGCTGAAGTCTGACCCTCTACCTCATGCCCCAGGGAGAGCCATGCACCAGCCTACAGAGAAGGGGGATGTCACCTGCCTAGGATCTCACACCTGGCACAAGACCAGGAGACTGTCAGTAGAGAGGGGCCCTTTTGTGAGATGGGCACCAGGGCCAGGACTCACAATAGCAGGATCCGGAAGAGGAAGAACCTAGTTACAAAAAGAAGAGTTTCATTGCCATGTTCATGCAAGAACACCAGCTAGCCAGTATCTCCGGAACCTGATCAAACCTTTCCTACTTAGAAAACAGTAACAAGGGACTAGAAACAAGAATCAAGTTCATCTTAGCATGGAAACAGTACAGCTCATAAAAACAGCTCCTGGGAGGCAAGACTTGATTCTCTTCAAGAAAAGAAACTGACATTCCAAGAGATCAAGTGGTTTCTCCAAGATCAGACTTAAGTCCAGATATCAGAGCTGGAAATGTCATCCATTTCTTCCACCTCCAATTCCAGCATTCCTGGAGAAGGGAATGTACTCCACCTCTTTAGCTCCCTCAGAGTCATATGTCAAGGGTAAAAGTAAAGGCTTTTGTTTCCTTTGCCCTCGTTGGGTTTGATAAATATTGATGCTTGCCAACCCCAGGATACATTTCAAATAAAAACATATACAACCCTGATTGGCAATGGCTGAGCAGAGTACTGTGTTAGGAAGACTTCTGATGCTGAGTCTGAGGGTAGCCAGATATGTCTTTAACACATTACAAAGCCTGTCGCGGGTGGGACAGGAGGAGGCTGAAGGGGGCAAGCAGGATGAGTGTGTAGGGAAATCTTTGCCAGGTTGTGCGTGCTAAGTCACTCAGTTGTGTCCGATTCTTGACCTCCCTATAGACTGCAGCCCACCTGTCCCTCTGTCCACGGGATTTTCCCAGCAAGAATAATGGAGCAGCGTGCCATTTCCTTCTCCTGGGGCTCTTTGCCGAGTTGGATAGGCCATAAAAGAATTAGCCAAAAAGTGGATAATTCAAAAAGATCACTGAATTAAATACTTCTATAAAGTATATTGTTCAACTTGCTTAAAATGAGAGCTGCTGTAACTCAGGAACACAGTAAGCACTACTCTTTCATCACCTAATTTTATCCTCATGGCAACTCTGTGAGGCCATCACTTGATTTCCCTTTTTTCCCCATGCAGAAACTGTCTTTGAGAACTTGGGAAAATTCCTTGTGAGGAAACAACTACGGCAGATCTGGAAATTGAATCCAACACATTATTAAAGAGCCAGTGCTCCTAACTCGTGTGCTGCCCATCACACTTTTAACATCCAAGTATCAGTACTGTTTGGTGAGCCTTTTGCCAAGAAACCCAGACCTGGCAGGAGAACTCCTCGTCTTGCCTCCACTCAGCCTCAGGTCAGGAGCACCGCGGAGGAAGGCTCTCTGTTCTCCAGTTCTGTAAACAGAACCAAGCTCTGCAATCCAGCTGGACCATGTGCCCTAGTGACAAAAAAAGTATCACCACCACCCTCAGCCTGCTCCCTTCTCCACTTCTTTATTCAGAAATGCTTGGCACTGCCTCTTTATACCTTTTGGGCCAATTTGGCTGCCAAATCCACTCTGAATCAACCTCTAACACAAAAGAAAATAATACCAATTTGTAGTGATGACTCATCAGGGTTGATGATTTGAGAGTGGCAGAGAGGGTACACCTTACAGACCCTTCTCTCCTGGAGTAATGGGCAAATCCTTGCAGAAGTCAAGGCTTGTGGGCCAGAGGGCAGAATGGCTCACCAGCTCACTCAGCTCAGAGCGCGAGGAAACACACACACACAGAGAAAATCAAGGAAGCCCTTGCCATCCTGAGAAGACACCTTGGGAAACAGACTTTCGTTACTTTTTCAAAAATTAATTTGAAGCAATTTGGGTCATATGAAAAGGCTCATGTAATATATTTCTTTCTTCCCTAGTCCTGATTTTATACACTTATGTATCTACATTCAATGTCATTCTACAAATTATACTTTATTTCTATTTTGCACTGTACACCCATCCTTTGTGTAACAAACTAGGATATTAATAAAGGTGAAATTTTTTTTTCAATCACGTCCTGGCTCCCTTTCCTGGCCTCTCTTTCCACGTTGCCAGGTTTCAGACTGACTTTTCATGGCTTCCAGTTACTCAATCTACTAACCTCCACTGAGCACTCCCAGAGCCCCTGCCTCCACATGTCTTGCTGGACTCAATGATGAATACCACTGGTCCTTGAGTAGTCCCCTGAGACCAGAAGCCTGGCACTGAGCTTCCTGACACAGATTACTAGAGTCATTGCAATGTGAATGTATCACAGTACTGGTATTTCTGCAGAAATCACCTGGCTAAGCTACCAGGTCCTGACCTCAGGAAACCTAGGTTAAGCTGGGGAAACATAATATTAATGTATGACATGATCTAAATTCTGTGCTCAGTCACTCAGTTGTGTCCAACTCTTTGCAACCCTATGGACTGTAGCCCTCCAGGCTCCTCTGTTCAATATTCTCCAGGCAAGAATATTAGAGCAGGTTGCCATTTCCTCCTCCAGGGGATCTTCAAACTCAGGGATCCAACCCAAGTCTCCTGAGTCTCCTGCATTGGCAGGCGGATTCTTTACCACTAGCACCACCGAGGAAGCCTGATCTAACCTCTGCTGAATGTCAAATGAAGAGTCCTTGTTTACAGAAGGGAGAGGCTGGGGTGGCCTGGAATAAGGAGTACAGAAGGCTTCTAGGAGGCCTGGGACAGGTGACAACCAGGAAGGTGGAGAGGATGATAGGAGAGGGAAGAAATGTTGTGCATTCTAGGAGCTGAGAGCAGACTGATACTGACCAACTATAACCCCAAATCTCTCCCTTTCTCAAGCAAGAAATGCTTTTTATTGAGGGAGGAGGTAGTAAAAAGTAGAGAAAGATGCTCTCTCCTATCTTGATAAATTATAAAAATGCCTCTCGCTGCAACTCTGCCTTCTTTCCCAGTCTCCTCTGTAAACATGTTGCATCTGCAGATAGACATGTGAATTTATCCAAGAGCAGATATGTCTGCACTTTCAGGTGCTGGGTATACAGGTCCAGGGTCAGCAGTCACTCCAAAGCCCTCCACCCAAAGTGGACCAGATTGCTTCCTGACAGTGACAGCCTGTGGGCTCTGCCCAGCTCTTGTGGCTGATGCCCTGGTGACCACCACAGACCTCAGGCCCCAGGCCTCAGGCACATAACAGGGGTGACACCTGAGTGACCAAAGCAGTACCCACACAGGACCCCCTACTAGTCTGGCCTCATTAAAATACCCTAGTTGAGCAAACCAGGCCCAGAACAACCACAAGCAGTTAACAAGATCAGAAATGAACAAGATTAAAATCCAACATCAAGCCAGCTGCTCAAACTCTTAACTAATTAAGCTTAATTCAAATAAGGAAAAGGAGATGAATACAGAGAAGAAGGAGAACACTACAGTGTATTAAGCCCTATTTCATGCCAGGCTGGCAAGAACTTTACACCAATAACTTTTTTTGGACTCAATTTTTACTAAACTTTCATACTATCTCATGAGGTGAGTATTATGATTCCTATTTTCAGATAAGGAAACTGAGGCTTAGGACAGTTAGTAACTTGCCCCAATCACGTCTGGTAAGCTGGAATTGAACCTCATTCTGTGAGCTCTTCTCTTTTTTCAACAGTTCACAGGACTGCAACTGGTCCCACTCCACACGTCCTGCTGAGACTCCCTGTCATGTCCCAAACAGGGCCTGTCCAGCTCATGCCTGGACTGTGCCTATGGATGGGAGCTCACCCCCTGGAGAGAGGCCCCTTCACCTCTAATTAGTTCTGCAACCTTAGCAAGCTCTTTTTCATGATGATGGAATCATTCTGAAGGTCTTCCTTCTGCCCTCACAAGAACAGGCCTGATTTCTATTCCTTCTCAGGGTCTTCCAACATTTGATGACAATGATCACAGCCTCAGCCCCGTGAGCCCTCTCTTCTCCTGATGGATAAGCCCCACGCCCCCTCTCATTTGACAAAAACATCCCAAGGCCTTGACCCCCAAAAGTAAAGTCACTTAAATCACTGCCAAAAAAAAAAAGAGAGCCTCGACAACCCACTGGTGAACATGCATTCCACAGTGATCTCCAGGCGAAGTCCGATCTCCACCTTCTCAGACAAGGTTATCCTTTTGCTTGGCTCTCAGGAGACACACAGGGAACCTGGGAAACTTCTTCTCGTTGTACATTCAGGAGCCATCCAAAGAGGCTGAATTTTCCAGAAGGCTGCAGTCTGAAGCACTGATTCTCAAACTTCCCTGTGCACGAAAACCGTTGGTGGATCTTGTTAAACTGCAGATTCTGTTTCAGTCGGTTTGGGGTGGGGCCTGGGATTCTGCATTGCAAACAAGCTGGTCTAGAAGCCACACTCTGAGCAGCGAGGTGTTAAAGAGCATAACCCTCCTAAAAAGGAACAGCTAAGCACACTTTCTGAGAGCTCCCTGGAAAGACCCTGTGTGGTTTTAAAAGTGCACACTGTTGAACTCAGTGTCCAATTCCCTTGGTTTCTTTCAGTCACGCTGTAAAAAAGAAGAGCTACCAGCATGACTCTGAAACCCACTTGAGGACAGATACCGAGAGGGTGTGCATGTGAGAAGGAGGGTCCAAGCAGAGAGGGTGGGAGAAACTCACCCTCCTCCACAGGCATTAATAGAACAGATGACCTAGAAGATCACTGCCTACCCTAGCCAAGCCACCAGCAGGGCGCAAAGGCTCAGACAAACAAGGAGGTCCTCAGATTTGGGGCACGGGTCAACCACGCAGCCACGACTACCAGAGCTACGCTGTTTCTCCCTAAGCACCTCAGAGTGCACAGGTGCACGCATGCACACACACAGACACACACAGACACACACACACACACACACACACACAGACACACACACACACACACCCCCGATACGTGGCTTGGACATGCGCTGCCAGCACTGATATGTCCAGCACTATAAATCACTGCATCGTTACCAGCTGCCTGCAGGCTGAACAGATCAAATGCCTCCAGTTAATAAAACTAGCACACAAGTACTTACTATAGAGCACAGGAAACTACACTCAACAATTTGTAGTAACTTATAAGGGAAAAGAATCTGAAATATATATTTTATATACACATATATGTAACTGAATCACTTTGCAGTACATCTGACATTAACACAAGGCTGTAAGTCAACTACACGTCAATAATAAGTAAATAAATGCATAATCTTAAATGTAAAAAAAAAAGATAACCAGAAGAAAAATGCCAGCACAGGACATCATTCCTTTGGGCAAGGAACTTGGATGCCCGCTAGAATGAGCTTCTCACAGCAGAGCCCACATCTCATACAATTTCCCTCCAGCCCAGAACAGGGCCAGCACGCAAGCTGCTAAGTGAAGGGCTGGTAAACGAGTGGAGGAAGCCAGGACTGGCAGTGAAGTCACAGAGGCCCCTGGACGGACACAGGCCAAGTCGCCAGGGACCCTCTTCCTCCGTGACACCTGAAAGCTTTGCTAGCAACCAGTTAAAGGTTTACTCTTAATCTAGAAATTTATATTTACTTTCTAAAATGAATGCAAGTTTGGGACCCACTGGGGGCCACAGATTGGAGGCAAATGTATTCTGTTTGGCAAGCAGTGTTTAAAAGGAAATGATCCGAATTCCCTGGGAGCGGTTCACCACAGCCACATGAATTGCTACTGCTCGCCCCAGGTCCGCTTCCCTCCAGCTGCCCACCCGAGACACGGGTGTGTGCTAGGACTTGCAAACCCAGCATGGCAAAGCAAAATGTTCCTTCCCAAAATATGCTCTTGCCCCAGGCTCTCCCATTCTCAGTCAATGGTACCACTCCCCACTACCTTCCTCCCTCCGGGGCAGTCTCTTAGGACAGAAATGGTCTCCTTCCTTCCCATTGCCCTTTCATCAACAAATCCTTACCTCCAAAATATACCCTAACTCCTAACTCCTCTCCTAAAACTCTGGCCTGAGCATCCAGAGACCCTCACCTGGATGACCCTAACACATTCCCAGGGTCTCCTGCTCCACCTGCCAACCAACCCATAGACCTACTGCCTCCCCGCTTAGAACCCTCAATGCTTCTCACGGTGTGCAAATCGCCGCCTACAAACCCCTCCCTGATCTGAACTCATCTCCTCCCGTCTGCTGGCTAACAGCTCTTGCTACCCTGGCCACCTTTCTCTCTCTCAAACCCACTGAATACATTCCCAAGTCAGCGCCTTTTCATTTCCTTTTCCTGTTTGGAATGCTTTGCTATAGGTAATAAGGTTTCTTATTAACAGTAGCAGCAACCCCTGCAGACCCCTTCATGGGCCTTCCAGGTGCCAGTATAAGCACTTATGAGTGCTAATTCAGTCAATCCTCTGAACCACCTTGGGAGGTTGGGCTATGGTTACCCCACTTTACAGATAGGGTAACAGAGGCACAGAGAGGTCAAGTGACCTGCCCACGCCATAGAGCTGGTGAATAGTACAGCTGGATTCATAACTACGCAGTCTAGTTCCAAGGTCTTTCTCTTAACCATTATACTACCCTGCTTCTTCTAAATCTCATCTCCTTCACAGCAGCCTCCTCATTTTCCAGGTCTCAACCCAAATGGCATGTCCTAAAGGCCTTCACCAATCACCACCCTCTCATCTCAAGTACCTCTCAGTACTATCTGGAATGAACACACCTCTCCATCACAAAATCTAAAACAAGAGGGTACAAACTTTCTGAAGGCAGCTCCCAGCAATCTTATTCTCTGTACCACAGAATGCAGAAGAATCCTTCAACAATCCCTGCACAAGGTCCCCCTCAACAAATATGAACCAACCTACCGGCCTATAGAGAGGACTGCTGACCTCAAAATTACTCAAACAATGCTCAGAGGAAAAATGACACCCACGGGAGGATAAAAAAAATGACATTCAAAGTAGACAACTCCCCCAAGATCCTCCACCTGATTCGTATGATCCTTTATAATGTTTTCTCAACTTCTTGGACCCTTGCATATGAATCAAATGTTTTTCCATCACAGACATGATCCTATGCTAGTTTTTAAAAATCAATCCAATTGTTGAGTTTGTGGCCAATTACCTCTGTCTAGTACTTCTGGGTTACCTTGGTGGATTTCTCCATTCCAAGGCTCTACTTGGTTCAGCTGGTAAAGAATCCGTGTGCAATGCAGGAGACCCCAGTTCAATTCCTGGGTCAGGAAGATCCCCTAGAGAAGGGAACGGCTACCTGCTCCAGTATTCTTTCCTGGAGAATTCCATGGACTGTATAGCCCATGGGGTCGCAAAGAGTAAGACACAACTGAGCAACTTTCACTTAGGAAATGTATCTTCAAAGAAAAATTATAGTCATGTTCAGGCCACTATTGATATTACTAGATGAGATTCCCCTCACCCAACCAGTGAATAATTCCTGCTCTGACCCTGGCCATAAATAAACATTTTCCTCTATTATTCAAGTTCAATCAGAGCAACAAGCAAAATTTCAACTAAGGGATGAAATCTTCCACAATTATGGGATGGACTTATGTAGTTAACATCAGGATATGGTCATTTAAATCTAAAGGCTCCTCTATACTGGAAACCATCTCATCCTCTGTCATCTGAGATGGTTTCCAGTAGAGGAGGCTTTAGATTTAAATGACCATACGACAGAGGATGTGATGGTTGGATGGCATCACCAACTCAATGGGACATGAATTTGAGCAAGCTCTGGAGCTGGTAAGGACAGGGAAGCCTAGCGTGCTGCAGTCCATGGGGTCGCAAAGAGTTGGACATGACTGAGCAACTGAAATGAACTGATACTGGAAACAAATCATATCAAGGATAATCAGGGTTTTCCTGGGTGGCTCAGATGGTAGAAAAAAATCTGCCTGCAATGTGAGAGGCCCAGGTTTGATCCCTGGGTCAGGAAGATCCCTGGAGAAGGGAATGGCAACCCACTCCAGTATTCTTGCCTGGAGAATTCCATGGACAGTCTTGCAGGCTACCACCCATGGAGTCGCAGAGTCAACCACGACTAAGTGACTTTTGCTTTTCACTACCTCATCTATGTAAGCCTGTACCACGAATGCATCTGAGTTTTCAATCCTCTGTCTTGTCCCATTTTGTAAATGCAATCTGTGGTCTCCCCACAGCCTGATCTCCAGGAGACAGTCCATGCCTGACTGCCGAGGCCCCAGCCATCCTTCCACATCCCTTCCTACCAGCCATCCTGAGCTCTCTACCCATGGGGTCCACTCTGGGCACTTGCCTACTGATGCCTTTATTCACACTCTTCACTTGACTTTCATGTCCTTCCCCACTTTCTCCCACTAACAAATGCCTACTCGCACACCAGGACCCAAATGCAACCACCCTCAGAGAATCAGACCCTCTAGGATCCTGCTCTGTCCTCTGGACACCAGTGTTCTATCACAGCAGGTGGGAAGACTGGAGGCTTTCGAGTCAGACAGACCTGACTTGGGATCCTGGCTCCTCCGCTGTGTTACCAAATTCCCCTGAATCCCTGTCTCACATGCACAGCTCAGTCACAACACGTCTCAGGGTTATTGGGACAGGAGATAAAATGGGTGAGATGTGCTAAGTTGCTTCAGTCATGGCCAACTCTTTGTGACCCCATGGACTGCAGCCTATCAGGTTCCTCTGTCCATGGGCTTCTCCAAGTGAGAATACTGGAGTGGGTTACCATGCCCTCCTCCAGGGGATCTTCCCAACCCAAGGATCAAGCTGTGTCTATTATATCTAACCTGCACTGGCAAGCAGGTTCTTTACCACTAGCGCCACCTGGGAAGCCCATTCTGAAATGGGTGAGATACCCAGCACCATCTCATCATACAGTCACGATGAGATGCCCAATAAAAGCCAGACAATGGTATTAGTATTATTTCCTTTGGGTCTATTTTTCCAATAACATGTGTGTTCTATGAAAGTAGGAACATTATCTTAATTCCCTCTGTATTCTCGCTGCTAAGCATGTACATGACACACAGATCTCAACAACTGTCTGCTGCAGAAATAGGTGAACGGTGTCTTTGGATTCTGGAGTAAGATACTCTGGGATCTTAGGAAGTCAAAACTTCACTGTGGTCCTTTCATTTTACCATTAACAAGGGGAGAAACAGAGATGGACAAAACTATGTGCTCAGCACCTTTAATCTTATATTAGAAAAACTGACTTACAAAAAAGTGTGGGGGAGGACCCAGCTCTGGTCCCTGGGAGAAGGCAGAGGAGAACAAGCTGTAGATGAGGGAAACTCCCAGGGACCTGGGCACCGGTGACCAACTGTATTATTTAAGAAAAAAACTATTAAAATATACCACAATCTACGGGTGAACCAGAAAGACAGAAAGCATTATCCATTTTTCAAAGAGTGCCAGTCCTCACCCAGCAGTTCCTGGTTGGATCTGTTCAATTTGTACAGCCTCCCCACTAAGAGGACATATTCCAACTAAATCATGTTAAGGGGAGGTGAGGCGGCCTTGGTGCTTCTGGAATGCACATTGCAAATCTTCAGGGGATGCTCCTGATGCTTTCTTCTCTTTGTTTCCCTTTGTAGTTTTCACACAAGCCTATCTATTTCTTCCAAGCACAACCATGCTCACATCCCCTGGGGCATCTCCTGACTACCTGGAGGACCGCAGCATCTTTCATTTTCTCTCTCACAGCTTCTTCTGCTAATGAGCTTGAAGTCTGATTGCTGAGGACTGTGATGAGCGCTGTGACAGAAAAGTCCAGGGTACTCCCATCGAGAGTGAGGTTGCTGTGGTAGGAGTGTGTATCCTTGACAGGGGAGAACAGCGCTGTCTGAGGAAATTGAATTGAAGCTCAGAATAAGATTTGAAAAAACACTGCCTTGGTGCTTCCAACATTCCCTCAGCTGACCCTTGCACAGAGCCTGACAGAAATGAACCATGTCTAAAATGCCAGAGACATGCACAGTCAATGGAGATAGTTTTCTACTCACATTGGGCAACTGGGTGTTAGCAAAGCTGTACGAGGACAGTGACTTTCATGTGTCTGCAGACGCTGATGTCCACGGTAGCTTATCACTTACAACAAACGGCAGCAACAGAGCTCTGCGTTTAGACTTCCAGGGCCTGGTCTGAACTCCAGTCTCTCTGCCTGGCCCTGACTCCCTTATTCAGCCTCTCTGAGTCCGAGCTGGTTCTCCAAGAAAATGGCTTTTAAAATAACAGAAAACCTGTCTTTCCTTCTTCACACTGTTGTTTCAAGAAAGGGCTGGACGAACAACCTTGTAAGTAAACACTGTAACCTATGAAGTGATGAAGACATCAGCATGATTTGTGGTCACACTGAAATGTTACATCTCAACTAACAGGAATCTTTTACAACCCTAGACAAACACTGTGATCTCTTTATTTATCCCCAGGTGCTACATACGGACTGAATGTGTCTACCCAAAATTGATATGCCAAAGCCCTAATGTGATGGTATTTGGAGGTGAGGGCTTTGGGAGGAAATTGGGTCATGAGGGTAGAGACCCCATAATGGAATTAGTCCTTACAAAAAGGTAGCTGTCTACTAGCAAGGAAGTGGGCCCTCACCAAGAACTGGACCTGATGGTGTTTTGATCTTGGACTTTTCAGCCTCCAGAACTGTGAGAAACAAATGCTTATGGTTTAAGCCACTCAGTTTATGATATTTTGGTTACAGAAGCCCAAGTGGACTAAGATGCCAGAGTTTGCATTTAAGATAACCTAGTAGCAGATAGGATTTGTACAATAAAGAGAAATGCACTCAGGTAGGAAGATGAAGTGGACTGGGATGCAATTTCAGATGAGATGATCAAGTGGGGCTCTGACGAGGACCTCTGAGCAGCCACCCACTTGAAGTGGCGATATCCAGGGGAAAGCACGGCAGGCTGAGCAGGCAGCTAGCGCAAAGGTGGGACGTGACGGAGTGGCGAGAAGGCACATGCAGGGCCGGGCACAAAATAAGCCCACACTAAACAGGAGCTACTGTGATACAGATTAGCGTTCTCACTGCTGCCGAAACAGCCAGCTGCCACTTGTGGGTACGTCGAAGCTAAGGAAGCCCAATACATCATGCCACGTGCCAGTTCGCATCTTTCCAAATCACAACATCCAATCAGAACTCCTCTCTGGGGGCTCCTTTAATGCTGCTACAGAAAGCAGCCACACATGGGCAGAGGCCATGAAGAAGCAGTACTTACACAGGAGGGTGGAAAATTCACTCTATTTCATCCTTTGTTTTTTTTCATTGTTGTTGTTTTTATTTTTTGATGTGGACCATTTTTAAAGTCTTCGTCGAATCTGTTACAATATTGCCTCTGTTTATGTTCTGGCTTTTTGCTTGAGAGACATGCAGGATCTTAGCTCCCCAAACAGAGATCAAACTCATACCTGTCCCCCCACCCCCCACATTAGAAGGCAAAGTCTTAATCACAGGATTGCCAGGGAAGTCCCTATTTCATCCTTAATTGGATCCTACTGCCTCCATATTTCCCTTATACCTCTCCCCAAACACACACACCTCCTGAGGAATGGAGGTCTCTCCTGACAAGGGATCATACAGTCACTCAGCTCACATTTGCTGAGCCCCGAGTGGGTGCTCAGCTCTGGGCCGGGCTTAGACAAAGGGAACTGCAATAAGGCGAGATCTTTGCTCTTAAGGAGCTCAGTATTTGGTGGGGGGGTTGGGTTGGAGGGAAAAAATGGTGAAAATAAGGATAGCTCAGTTGAAGAAGCACCAGGGAGGTCCTCAGTACAAAGTGCTGGGAGCACAGTGAAGGGAATATCCTCAGGGAAGCCCACCCTTTGCACCCCACTCAGACTACATGAGGTCCCATCATTACATGTTCTTACTGTACCCACTTCCTTTACTTTCTTTCTTTCACGGCATTTATGAAATCTGTAATGGATTCAGGATTTGCAGAACTAATGTCCGTCTCCCCTGAGAGACTGTTGGCTCCATGGGGCAGGAGACCTTGTCTATCTTGTTCACATTTATATTCCCACAGCCGGCATGTGGCGGGGACACAGAAAGACCCTGTCAATAAATGAATGTGACTGAACACCAGGACACATAATTTTGTTGGGGAAATACGGTGTTAGCCTCTAAGACGGCTCCCAGTGAGCCTCGCCTCCTGATGCTCACACCCTTATGTGATCTGTTCTCGCAGAGTCAGTACTGACCCACTGACCAAAGTGACCAACAAAATACTGGGAAAGGGATGGTGTGTGACTCCCAAGTCCTCATCATAGAAAAACTGCTACTCACACCTTGGATGGCCTCTCCAGGGAAACCAAGCAGCCCTGTGGTGAGGTTCCCATGATGAAGAACTGAGGCTTCCCACCAAAAGCCAGCATCAACTTGGCAGTCATACGAGTGGCCACACTGAAGCAGGTCCTCCAGTCCTCATCAAGACTTCAGATGAATGCAGCCCCTGCTGATATTCTGAATGCGACCTCATGAAAGACCCTGAGCTAAATCAGCTAATCTGATTCCTGACCCACAGAACTATGTGAGATGATATGTGTTCATTGTTGCTTTCGGCTACTAAGCTGCAGGATAATTTGTTACTCAGCAACAGATAACTGATACAGGAAAGGACTAAAGAGCCTTCAGAGAATAGGCTTTTGAAGAACAAGGAGGATTTCACCATGCCCAGAAGAGACAGACACTATGTTTCCTGCAGAGACAAAAAAAGAAAAAGTAAGGAAAGGCATGGAGATTATGTGTTTGGGAAATGGGAAAGCATCTCAGATGATGGGAGTGCAAGGTACCAGCAATGATAGTGAAAAGGGAGGTTGAGGTTGGGTCCTGACAACCCTTGAATATTATTCTGAAAGGTCTGAACTCTTTAGAGGTGGAAATAGTAATTACTTTGTTGTTCTTGTTCAGTCGCTAAGTCATGTCTGACTCTTTGCAATCCCATTGACTGCAGCAAGCCAGGCTCCCCTGTCCTTCACTATCTCTCAGAATTTGCTGACTCATGTCTATTGGGTCAGTGATGCCATCCAACCATCTCCTCCTCTGTTGCCTCCTTCTCATGTCCTTAATCTTTCTCAGCATCAGGGTCTTTTCCAGTGAGTCAGCTCTTCACATCAGTTAGCCAAAGTATTGCAGCTTCAGCTTCAGCCTAAGTCCTTCCAATGAACATTCAGGGTTGATTTCCTTTAGGACTGACTGGTTTGATCTCCTTGCTGTCCAATGGGCTCTCAAGAGTCTTCTCCAGTACCATAGTTCAAAACATCAGCTCTTCTGTGCTCAGCCTTTTGCAAGAAATTACTTACATCTTATAAATGAAGCACTTGAAGTTCAGAAAGATTAAGGAATTTGTCCAAAGGCACCTGCCTTCCTTTTGTATACCGGCATGGATGACAATAGTGCTAGCTCTCTTCCTCTTCTTAAAAGGACACTAATTCTATCATGGGAGCTACACTCTCATGACCTCTCCAAGGCCCCACCTCCAAATACTATCACATCCACTGATGCATATGAATTTGTGGGGAGCAGGGACAAAATTGGCAATCCTGAAACTCCAATGCAGGAGAATTTAACCCCAGAGGCGGTGCTCTTTCCAACACTGCTGTGTGAGGACAGCTCCCTGACTCCAGCCATAGCAGCCTCCACCCCAGGTCCCCTGACTCAGGGGGTGACCAGTGCTCTGCCCTGCCTGCCAGGAGGAGGAGGACTAGGTATGAACAGCCTGTGTGTCTCTGCTCACCCCATCCACAGGGAGGGCTCTCCAGGGTATCCCCAGGCCAGGCAAGAATTCCTCACAGCCCATCTCACTCTTCCTTTCTAGCCCTGGGTCTCCTGAGCCTCCCCACTGCCTTGCAACCATGACACCACTCTATACCCTAGATAATCGCCCTGCCACTGGGGACTCTCCCTCCCTCCTGCAGGGCAGACCGAAGCAACATTCCAAGGCATCTTGGAATGAACTCCCAAGACAACACCAAAAGCTGAGGCAAACTGAGAGAATGTGATTCCAAGTCCCAAACCCACCTTGGAAACACTAAGTTACCACCTGCTGCTCATTTTTGGAGAGTGCGTCCTTTGGGCTCTAAAAACCACCTCCCAGGAAGATTATTCCTGGAAAAACAGAAGATAAATTTATATTCCCAGAGCAATATATGAGCCCAGGACTTTGTACACAATTCTATCCTCACCACTACCCTATGAGGCAGACATCATATCCCCTTTTTCCAGATAAGCAAAATCCCAAAGAGACTGAGGAACTTACCACCCAAGGACACAAACAGCTGAGGTGTACAGCTGGTCAGGTTGTGTACTGCACAACTTTAGGGAGCAAAGTCATATCGCAGTCTGTAGATTTATACATCTGTCATGAAAATTTTTCAGCAGAAAGTGACTTCAGATGCGGTATCTTTCTCCAGTTTGTACAAGGGTACATAGGAGCCAGAAATGGTTCTACAAAATAACCACCACCCTGCCGGTATGTGGGGATTTGACCTTATGTATGTCTGACTCCATGGCCCTTGCTCTTTCCCCTGGATGTCTATACCTTCCTTGGGATAACTCCCAGCATTGTCAAAGGTTCTTCATAGTTCAACAGGCAGAAATGGGGTAACAGACTTCTAGACAATCTCAGCTGAAAAAGATGTCGGCAATCAATAATTTACCTCAAAACTTTCCCTCTGCATTGAAAGAATGCAAGGCCCAGAGAGGGGACCTTCCCTCGTGGTCCAGTGGATAAGAAGCTGCCTGCTGATGCAGGGGACGTGGGTTCCATCCCCGGTCCAGGAAGATTCCACATGCCACAGGGCAACTAAGCTTATGCGGCACAACTATTATGCCCATGGGCTCTAGAGCCCATGCTCTGCAATAAGAAGAAACCACCACAATGAGAAGGCTGAGCACCACAACTAGAGAATAGCCCCCACTTGCCCCAACTAAGGAAAAGCCTGCGTGCAGCCCAAAATAACTAAATAAATAGGCCCAGAGAGGGGAAGCGAGCTGCCCAAGATCACACAGCTGGGCGTGGCACAGCTGGGACTTGCATCTTTTATAACTAAGGGCAGGTCCAGTCCTGATATAACGCACAACCACAGATGATCAGAACTAGATTACCTAGGAGAGAGTATCCATTTTTCACATCAGAATCACTTTTTCAGTTGTAGGTGGAGGCAGCAAGTGAGAGATTTTAGGGAGAATCCCCTAGCAGACAACTTTCTGAAGTCTAAGCTTAAGGACAAAGGAGGTTGGAGGGAAGGTGGGGGTGGGGGTTAGAGGGAAGTGGGAGCTGGAAGGGCCACAGCTCCGAAGCCTCTCCAGGAGAGGCAAGAAGTATGTCCCTCTGTAGGCCTGTCAGGTCCTGGGAGGGAAACAGTTGCTAAGTGGAAGCTTCTAGGCCCTCCCCAGTGGCTCTCAGGGCAGTCGGCGTCCACCTTGAAGGGAGGACTCAGACTCGGCACAGGCCTCCCTGGGAGCCCCAGAAAACCATCCCCAAGCAGCAGCTCAATTCTGTCTGGACTCCAGCCAAGGTGACAGGAGCCAAGGGAGAAAGAACACAGGGAGGAAATCCGAGCACTTAATTTGCTACTCTGTGGAAGATACCAATTAAAACGCTTCACCCTCCTGAAGCTGCTTTCAGCCCTGCTCCTGTTGGCGCCTCATTAACAGCCCCTTCCAGATGCCTTAAGAGTCACCCAGCTTCCTTCCCAGACAATGGAGCCCAGACATCCCCACAGTAGGCTAAAAGGCACGATGGCCTTAAAGACCTCTAGAAACACCAAGACTCCCCGGACACTGAAGCTTAGAGGAGCAGGCTGACCTGCTCAAAATCACTCAACTGGTCCTTCCTGGCTCAAGAGCAGTGATGAGATGACATTTTAGACATCATTGAACATGATCACACCCACCCACTTTCCGTGAGCCTGGTCCATCCTTTTTCTGCTTGAGTCCCTGACTCTGACTGTACACTGCTGGTTAGGAACCAGGCAGAAGGAAGATCCAGGACTGCAGATTCCCAGGATCCACACCCTGCACCAGCCTGGGAGAGAAGAGACTAGTGAGTCACCTTCAAATTAGTGCTGGAAGAAGCTTTTACATATAACCACTAGAAGAAGGGTCTAGTGACCACTAACAGTTCTCTCTGTACAGAGGTCTTCCAGTTTAGCCCTCTTCCATTACACTTAACAGTCCAATTCTCATAAACGAGGAAAACCAGCTTCTCTCTTCACAGGAGCAAAGTAAATCTTAAAGCCAGCAGATGGAGATAACTATTTAAAAGAGAAACACATGGAACAACTATGGGAAATTTTAATATTTCCATGTTACTAACATGAACATTCACACAGGTGAAATAATACTAAAAAAATACCAGAGACAATAGCAGTTAGTAAACTGGAAAGCAAAAATGTACTTTTTATGATACAGCTTAAATGAATTATGCTTATCACAGAAGTGTAAGAATAATATTAGGGGATATACTAATCTTATAATTTTACATACATTGAAATTATAGAAGAAAACAAAAACATCATATCCGTAGATGTAAGAAGAGTCTTTGGAAAAAATCAAAGAGTACTCATTCATGAATGAGAAAACACAATAAACAAGGTTCTACTGTATAACACTGTATATACTGTATAACTGTATTCAATATCCTGAGATAAACCAAAATGAAAAAGAATGTAAAATAAGAATGCATATATGTATAATGGAGTCACTTTGTTGTACAGCAGAAATTAACACAACACTATAAATCAACTATAATTTATTTTTTTCAATGAATAAAAGAACACAAACAAAAAACAAGACAAAAAGGATGATCCAGCAATTCCACTCTGAGGTATATACCCCAAAGAACTGAAAGCCAGGATTCAAAGGGATATTTGTATACCAATGTTCACAGCAGCATTATTTACAATAGCCAAAAAATGGAAATAACCCAAATGTTCATCAACAGATGAATGAATAAACAAAATGCAGTACATCCATATAGGAACATTTCCATAAAAAGGAATGGAATTCTGATACCTGCTACAAAATGTGCATACCTTGAAAGCATTATGCTAAGTAACATAAGCCAGGCAGAGAAAGACAAATGTTGTATGACTCTACTTATACCAGATACCTAGAATGGGCAAATCCACAGAGATAGAAAGCAGAACAGATGTTACCAGGGAGTGGGGGGAGCGGGAATTGGGGAGTTATTATATAATAGGTACAATTTCTGCATGGGATAATGAAAGAGCTCTGGAAATAAATGGTGGTGATGCTTGTACAACATTGGGAATGTACTTAATGCCACTAAGTATAAACTTAAAAATGGTTAAAATGGTAAATTTTATGTTATGTAAATTTTACATAAATTTTTAAAAACCCTATAGTAGGAAAAGAAACAACACAATTAAAAACTGGGCAAAAACACAGTCACTTCACCAAAAACTATATACAGTAGGCTTAAAAAGCACATAAAAAGATGATCAACATGATTAACCATTAGAAAAGTACAAATTAAAACCACAATGAGATATCACTACACACTTCTGAGGACAAATAAGATGACTAAAGTAAAAAAAAAAAAATTGACAATATGAAGTGCTAGTAAAGATTCAGAATGACTGAAACTCTCAAACATGGTACAAATGCAAAATGGTAGAGTCACTCTGGAAAATACCCTGGCACTTTTTTACAAAGTTACACAATATACTGAGGTATCTACCTAAATGAAAATTTAGGTCACACAAAAACCTGTATACAAATGTTTATGGCAGCTCTATTCATAATCATCAAAAACCAAAAACAACCCAAATGTCCTTCGGAGAGTAAATGGACAAACAGACTGTGGTACATTCATACAATGAGATGCTACTCAGCCACACAAAAGGAGCAAGCTTCTGATATTTGCAACTTGGATGAATCTCATAGGCCCCCATGAAAAAAGCCAGTCTCAAAGGTTATAACTGTAAGATTCCAATCATGTATCATTCTTGAAAAGAATAAAATTATAGTGGCAGAGATTAGCGGTTGCCAGAGGTTAAAGGTAGAGAGAGGGTCTAAGTACAAAAGAATAATAGCATGAGGGAATTTGGGGGGTTGATAAAACTGTTCTATAAACTCACTGGTGGTGATTATACAAATCTAAGCATGGGTTAAAACACCAGAAAAAATGCTATGTTAATTTAAAAAATAAAATTCAAAACAAAACAAAAATCAGCAAACTAAAAAAGAAGGATACTTCCTTAATCTCATAAAGAAAATTTATCAGAAAACTACAGCAAACACTCTTCTTAGTGGTGAAAAATGAGAAAAATTTCTTTGAAAATCAGGAATGAAATAAGGATACCCACCATCATCACTTCTGTTCAACTAGGAGTTCTAACCAGCAGAGGTTACAATTTTTTTACCTAGGAAATACAAGAGAATTCAGAGACAAATAATTGAATTAACAAAAGAGTTAGATAAAGTTGCTGGATTTAAGGTTAATAATAAGAATCTATACATATTTGCTTTCCTTATGCCAGCAATGTATAATTAGGAAGTGTAATTTTTCAAATGATATTCATTACAACAGCAATAAAATTTACAAAGTGCCAAGAAATAAATCTAGCTGAACCATCAAGATCAGTACAGAGAAAATTACAAAATTTTATTAAAAATATATTAAAGAAAGCTAGACCTTTGCCATGTTCATGAATGGGAAGACTCAACAGCATGAAGATGTCAATTCTCTCCAAATAAAAGGATACATTTTAACTGAGTAAGTATTTGCAAAGCATTCAGAACAGTGCCTGGCACATAATAAGTGACAAATAACTGTTGTTGAAGAAATAAATCAAAATTCCAACAAAGTTTTTCATGGAACTTGACAAGCTTGTTCTAAAAATTTTTAAGGCAGTAAAACGGTCTAAAAATAGCCAAAGCAATCTTGAAGAACAGAGGTGGGAAGAAGGATAATTCTCATTCTACTAGACATTAGCATTTAATTATGAAGCCACTAAGAATGTTTTCATTAGCCTCAGAGTAGACACACAGACTAATGGAACATGATTTTAAAGAGTCCTGGAATATTTGCTATATATGAAAACTTGATATATAACAGAAAAGGCATTATAAATTAGTGGATGCTGGAACTGTTCATTACCCTTAACTGGAGAAAAAATAAAGTCCTAATTCACACCATGTACAACTCTCAACTCAAGGTAGAATAAAGACCTATATGCAAAAAGCAAAACTTTCAAAATAAAGTATAATTAATGTTTCCTCAGGATAGGAAAGGATTTCTTAAGCAACAGACTATTACTCAGCCACTAAAAAATAAAATCTTGCCATTTGTGACAATATGGATGGATCTAGAGTGTATTTTGCTGAGTTAAATGAGTCAGACAAAGAAAGACAAATACCATATGATTTTTGTGTTTGTGGAATCTAAAACACAAAACAAATGTAAAGCTTCCAGAAGGGAAGGAGGTCAGGAATGGTAGAAATTATGTGAAGGGGATTAAGAGTTACAAACCTCCAGTTACAAAATAAATACGCCATGGGGATATAATATACAGCATAAGAAATATGGTTTATAATGTTGTAGTAACTTTGTTCAGGGACAGATGGTTACCAGACTTATTATGGTGATCATTTCATAATGAATGCAAATGTCAAATCCCTATGTAGTACACCTGAAGAGAACATACTACTATATGTCAACTATATTTCAATTGAAAAATAAAAAGAAAACTGAGTCAGCATATATAAAAATTATGTTGAGAAATTTTCCTACCAAGAAGATCCAAGAAATGGGGCAATCACTGGAGGAGAATCCTATGCACATAGGATTTGTTTCTTTAAGACAGACGCTATTAGAGCATGCTTGTGTATTGGTGAGAATGACTCAGTAGAAAAAGAAAAATTGATGAAGAAACGATGGAGAAAAAAAGATGGAGGACAATAATCATGAGCAAAGATTCTGTGAAGGTGAGCAGACAAAAGATCCACCTACACAGGTGGGATATTGGCCTTGGCCCCAGTCCACGTGCTGTACCAGGAGACAGTACACGGGGAGACACAGGAGGTGTAGGATATAAATGCAGACTATGTGAGTACAGATGCAGGAAGGAGTCAAGAAACGGCAATGGGAGCACGTGGCAGTTCTCTTCAGATGCTTCTCTTTTCTCAGGGAAATAAGAAGCAACGTCATCAGCAGAGAAAGAAGAGGAAACAGAGTGAAAATTTTGAGGAGAGAAGAGAGCATATAAAACATAGTCTCCCATAGTCTCCCAAGAGACTTTTCTGGTGGTCCAGTGGTTAAGAATCTGCCTTTCAATGCAGGGGAAGTGGGTTCAGTCCCTGATTGGGGAACTGATATCCCACAGACCAAAGGGCAACTGAGCCCATGCATGGCATCTAAAGATCCACAACAAAGACTCAGCGCAGCCAAAATAAAAAATAAAACAGCTGTCTCTCAAAGTAAGAGAGGGAATTAAGATTTACCAGGAAGAACAAGGGTCCGATACAAGATTCATGGTCATGAATTTTTTATTGAGGTATAACTGTATAATATTACATAAGTTTCAGGTATACAACTGAGTGATTTGCAATTTTTTTCATTTATTTTTATTAGTTGGAGGCTAATTACTCTATGATTTGCAATTTTTAAAGGTCATATTCCACTTGAAGTGATTATCAAATATTGGCTACATTTCCTGTACTATCCTTGTAGTTTATTATGCACACAGTAGTTTGTATTTTATTTCCTAATCTCCTACTCCTATCCCTTGCCTCTTCCCTCTCCTCACTGGTAAACAACGAGCTTATTCCCTACATCCATGTCTATTTCATTTTCTTAATGCTCACTAATTTATTTTCTAGATTCCATATGTAAGTGACATAATACAGTATTTATCATTCTCTGACATTTTACTGAGCATAATATACCCTCCAAGTCCATCTCAAGGTCATCAATTTTTAAGTGAGACAGTAAGCCTGGTTATGTTTTTCTCAGCCACATTTCAGCTGTCAGACAGCCGGTGGCTTACCTGGCTATCGGGTTGTGCCAGGCAAGTAAGATAGAGAGTAAGCAGAAACGGCATGCACAGGAGCAATTGTGATGGTGGCACATGGAAACGAGATGGGTAAGAAGGAAACTGATGACCTGACAGTGAAAACAAATAGGTTCAATAGTTTGGAGTTGCCATGAGGTTGAATAATTGTTGTAGGTGGGCTTCTAGAAGGAATGACCTGGAAGGAAGGAAAGGGTCCATCAACAAGTGGGATATTGTTAATGAGATTATGGGGGGAGTGGTAACTACAAAGTCTGGGGTATGCTCAAGGGAATGAGTGGCTAAGACAAGATTGTTCCAGGTGAGGAAGTAAATTAATAGAAAGCGAGGATCACCTGCTTGGTACTGGTATACTGAAACCACCAAATACTGTGACAAGATTGGTGACTCAGGTAAAAGTCTTCAAGGAAAGACTGGACAGGGTTTACAGACAATTATAACGAGGAAGAGTGGTAGATGGTACCAACTGAGGCACGAACTTCAAAAGACCTGGGGCTTCTCAGGAGGCAAGAACAACAGCCTGATGTGGCCGTGAAGAGTAAGAGGTTCACATGCTCGCCTCTGAGCCTGGTGGGCGTGGCAGAATAAAACTGCCAGAGGAAGCAATGTCCTCAGAAGACAGCCCAGTTTAAGTTGGAGAAAAAAAATGTAAAGTGGCCATTCAGAGAAACTACTGACACGGGATTTTACTGATAAGACGATGAGAGTTCCATAGGGCCCCGTGGAAGGGTTAAGAGAACAAGGAAAAGAGAGTCCAAGTAAAAGATACAAGAGCGATGTGGAGATGAGTGTCTGGGAGATGGTGAGGGATGATCCAGGGTCTTGACTTCCTGGAGCGCCTGATTCAAATGAGTTACTCCCAACAGACAACTTGGAGAGATGGTGTCTTGGGCAGATTGGGGTGGGAAAGGGGGACAATTACGAGGAGGGAGAGTGAGGCTTGTGTGGACCACATGGGCATGACACACTCTTGCACAATTAACACATATATATTGTACTTTTTTAGGGAGATGGTTTCAAGACAGTTTTTCACAAATTAACACTCTAAGAGGCAGCTTCACACACAGGCAGTACCAGTCTTCCTGGGTTGACAAGCACAGACTATTTACAAGCCAGAGAGAACAGGAAATACTCGGATTAGTCTTTTGAGCCTTAAAGATCAGCAGCTTGGCATGATGTTTCTGAGTGGGAGGAAGTTGATGACATTAGTTTAAAACAGAATGTGGAAACTGTCCGTGGTTTTCAATGAGTCACACTTTCCTTGACCCACCTGTCATGGGAACTGACTCTGGGTGGACTTAACATGATTCAAACTGCACATTAGAAATAGCAAAATAAAGTCTTCCACCATCACACAGATCAGCAGAAAAGTCAGGTCTTCAAGAACATTGTGGTTGGGGCAAGAGTTGGGACAGTGGGGCCTGGAAAAGTCCTTCTAACAATTGACAGCTGAAGGTAAGAGGCAGCAGCCTGGGTTCAAACTTGCCTGGAAGTCATTCCTCCAAGCTTCAATTCCCCTGTGTGATGTCTACATTTGACAGCGGCTGTGAAGAGAAAACTCTATTGGGCTTTAAGGACTCAATCAGTGCTAATTTCCTTTATCACCTTCTTTCCCAGAAAGAAACACTAAAATCTGGGACATACAGACGTGAGTAAAAGGAAAAGAAAATATGAGTATTTCTCATAGGGAAGCACACTTAACCACTAGAGTTTCTGAACTGGCAATAGAATGAAGCACGTCTCAAAATTCTTCAAGATGAGGATTTATGTGTCAGTGGGTTTCCAAGGAGATACATTTCACAAAAGCTACTATGAGACTCACTTCCTCTACAAAACCAAGATAAAATCATGCTCTTGCTCTCCAGGAGCTTTTTCTACAATCTGACAAATGATGGAAATGTAGGAGGAAGAGGCCGAGCATCAGGATATGAAGGCTGCACCCCCACACATGATTTGTGGAATGAATGAATGAATGCTGTGTTTTTTCTTCATGCAGAGATGGGGAAAAAGAAAGAAGGACATGTAAAAGTGGCCACATGTAGCCCCAGGCAGGAGCAAGAGGCAACGGGGACAAGCAGTAGGGCTTGATGACGAAAAAGAAGGCAAGAGCACTCGAACACCATGCAGCCATGCAGCCAGAATTACATGTGGAAGCTGGCCTCCCAAGCATGCTCAATATTCCAAAACCTATTGCCCTGACCTGGCCAGTCTTGTATTGAAGCAGCATTCTGACAGCAGGTGTCTGTGAGTCCTGAACACTGAACACTGAAAATGGAATTGACTTTAGTTCTTTTTCCTTAGTGGGTGTTCACTATTTCCATCTAATCACGACTCCCTCAGTCTGGGGCACTGTTTCCCAATGCAGTTCTATGGAATACCAACACCATAAGACAGGCCACGTGGGAAGGGTGCCTTCCCACCAAACAGACCTAAAGACTTACACTCTGCAAAAGCAAGGAGACTCTGCCTTCTTTCATCCCACAAATAAACAGTAAGAATGCAACGATTCTTTGAAAGATGCTGGCTTCATGAAAGAGGAACAGACAAGGTGTGGTAGGACCTCAGAAGAGGGGAAAGTTGACAATATTGCTGAACCGAGAATATTGTTAGAAGGAGGCACCGTGAAGACCAGCTCCGTCTTAAGGTTCCTCTTTGATTGTCACATGAGTATCTAGGGCCATTAACCAACCTCACTGTGACAATAGTACTTTATATCTGTTCCTTAAAACTACTGCTTTTTTCCATAAATCCATGGATTGAGAAATACCACATGAATTATAAGACTGCAGGTTAAAGTGTTGTTAGTGGGAGTAAAACAAATATTTCTCAGTGTGACAGCATCCCACCTCTTGGAATCACCCAAGAAAATAAAATGCACATTCTCAGGTCCACCCAGACTTTCTGGATCAGAATTAAAGGGATAGTGTCCTAGGAATCTGCATTTTAAACAATCTTCCCCACATGATTCTGATTCATGATTATTTATGTCTGAAAACTATTGAACCTGGGACGTCCAAAACTATTATGAGTTCACAATACAACATTGTAAATCAACTATACTTCATTTTTAAAAAAATCATAAAGCGTTCACAAAGGATTTGAGGCAAGACAAGACTTTAAGAAACCAAGAACAGAAGCTGATAGCACCGAATTCATGGTGACAAACAAGAAAGGAAGCCTAAGAAAAGCAATGTGTCAGTTACACACTAGAACATTAACACCGTTCAGAAAACTGCCTTGACAATAGCCAGGATTTTTATAGTCCCACCAGCAGGGACGTGTCCAGGTGGAAGCAAGGACGCTCAGCTGGTCACAACTTGACAAGAGGAGCATTAAAAGCATATATTTTTCAATGGAAACTCTAATCTCACCAACTCTAAGCACACTTCCAAAGGTCACTCAGCTTTTTACATATACTGTCAAACTAAGGGCTTCCCTGGTGGCTCAGAAGGCTAAGAATCTGCCTCCAATGCGGAAGATCCAGGTTCGATCCCTGGGTCAGGAATCCCCTGGAGAAGGAAATGGCTACCCACTCTAGTATGCTTGCCTGGAAAATCCCATAGCCAGCTACAGTCCATGGGGTCGCAAAGAGTCAGACATGACTGAGCAACTAACACTTTCAACCTCTTTGAGCACAGACCCCTGTTGGAGCAGTGCTGGGTGTTCTGTACGTGTCAGCTCACAGGACCCTGGGAAAGACCTGCAAGGCAGGCCCTCTCCCCTCATGCTGCGGGACTGAGCCAAGCTTGCACAACCAGTGGGTGGCAAGGCCCGAGCCAGCCAAGGCTGGAGCGAACCCAGAGGCCACGCGCTCTCCCTTGCCAAGTGTGCTGCCCAGGAGAAAAAGCACTGGCCACAACACAAGAGTTCTCACGCCCTTGGAAGTTAAATTTCTCCTTGTAAATGAAGAAACCGGTGGGAGTCGTGGTAACTCTGTCCTGGCATTGCCACCCAGTCAAACCCAAGCAGAAAGATAGACAGCCCCTCTCCTGGCTTATCTTTAGCTGAAACAACAAAACCTCTAACGTCCCTTCCAATCCTGAAATACTTTGCATTTATAAAATAATTATGTGATATAATAAGCTCCTTAGCTGTGCAAAGCTAATCCTAAGTCCATTTATGAAGAAAGCAGAATTCATTTCTGTGAGCTCTGTTGCCTAAAGCCATTTTCTGTCCTTCATCCAGCCAGGCCCATTCCACTCCCCCCATACCCCCACCTCCTCCCACCCTGCCCTGCTCTCTGCTCACAGCCAATGAGAGTCCACTGCGCACTGTGTGCTCCTGAGTTCTCTTCCAAGTGTATCAGACACGGACTCAGATTCATGATGAAAGAAGGGCTTTTCCCCCTCAGGTGGGTCAGAGGTGAGAGCCGGGGATGGGGTATATTCCCCAAGGTCAACTGTCACTAGATAATGCCAAGAACACCTGGGTGTTCAGAACTCCTGCAGGAAATACAACCCTGATTTGCTGTCGACCATACTATTCAATCCCTCAGTCAGGAAGATCCCGTGAGTAGGAAATGGCAACCCACCCCAGTATAATTGCCTGCAAAATTCCACGGACAGAGGAGTCTGACAGGCTGCAGTCTATGGGTGGCAAAGAGTCAGACCCAACTGAGTACGCACATTCCATGTTTATGTATTTGGAATCTTCTTAAAGAAGCAGCACTTGGCAAAAGTGAGCCAGTGGTACAGGAACATGGAAATATATAACTTCTAGGAAGTCCTCTCATTGACGAATTCAAGAAATATCTATTACAAGAGGCAGGGAGGCACATTTGTGCAGAACAAGAGCTCTGGAGTCCAAGAGATGAGCAGTCAAAGCCTGGCTGTCCTAATTACCAGCTGTGTGACCTTAGGCAGGTTAATGTCTCAAAGCTTCAGCTTCCTCAGGTGTAAATGCGTTTCCTGACCATGTCTCCCTCTAAAGACCGTTATGAAAACAAAATGAGATAACTCACATTAGCAATGTATTGTCACAACACACAGCACTTAAGAGGTCAAGAAATGATGGCTCTAATTTTTATTCAATGCACTGGGTGTCTTCTCTGTGCCAAGCACAAGACTGTGTTGAGGCTGGGGAGATAAAACACAGTGCCCCACCTTCAAGAAGCACTCAGTGGGAGAGACAGGTAAACAAATAATGATAACCTTAGAGGTTCAATAACAGAAGTACAGAAGTTAGTGTTGTGTGGAGATCTAGAAGGAGGGGACTAACCTCCCTGAGAAAGTCAAGGAAACCTCCACAGAAGAGGTAACACTTGAACCTATAAAGGAGAAGTAGGAGTTAATAGATGAAAAAAGAGTTCAGCATGTGCAAAGGGCAAGAAGGGTTTATGAGTGTGGCATGATTGGGAATGACTAGCAGGGATTCTGTATAAGATGGAGCAGCGGACAAAGATGAGGGCTTGGGAGCCAAGGGCCTTGTTGGTCAAGCTCAGGATTTTTAATTTATTTCCTGTCTCTCCAAACAATGTCAGCTCTATGATAGTAGAGACGGTCACCAGGAGACGCGACAGTGAAAATGGAGAGGAGAGAAGGGATTTCACAGACATTTCCAAAGATGAATTGCCTCAACTCAACTCAATAAATAACTGAATATACTATATGGGTATGTTCAAGGGCTGGCTGTTAGTTGAAGTAAGATATGTTGCCATGTAGAACAGGTTTGGGTGGCCCAGGTGAGGGTTTAAAAGATACTTAGTTGGACTTCCGTGGTGATCCAGTGGATGGGAATCTGCTTGCCAATGCAGGGGACCCGTGTTCAAACCCTGGCCCAGGAAGACTCCACATACCGAGGGACAACTAATCCCACATGCCGCAACTACCGAGTCCACATACCTACAGCCCACGCTCTGCAAACGAGAGAAGCCTCCGTGAAGCCCATGAAGGAGTACTAAGTCACTTCAGTCGTGTCCAACTCTTTGAGACCCCATGGACTATAGCCTGCCAGGCTCCTCTATCTATGGGATTCTCCAGGCAGCAATACTGGTGTGGGTTGCCATGCCCTCCTCCAGGGGATCTTTCTGACCTAGGGATTGAACCCCATGCACCTCAATTAGAGAGTAGCCCCCCACCCGGCAACTAGAGAAAGCCCACCCACAGCAACAAAGAACCAGCACAGCCAAAAACAGATAAATAAAAGTTTTCAAAAGATACTTAGTTAACATAGTATGTGTTGCTTTCAAGGTCCCTGGAGGATGTATAAACAGAATCAAATAACAATGGGACATATGGGTCTGTGGTTTGATATAGACAATGAGGGGCTCCATACAGAAACTATTGCAATGGGTAAGGTTCCCAAGAAAAAGAATTTAGTACTGAAGGGAAGACCAAATCCTCTTCAAATCAATATCATAGTCATTGAATACCCAGAATGTGAAAATCAATGGACTAGAAACACTCATTCGTACAAACCAGAATCTGGCCTTAAACAAGCTTAAAATCTAGCAGGGGAGTCAAGAGATAAACATATGGAGGATGAAAACAGCATGTAAAATTGAAACAACAGCTTGACTCAGCCCCAGAAGGGATTTCCCAGGACCTGGAAGAAAGTCTGCCCGGTGAACTACATAGATGCACTGCCAGCTGACATAACAGAATGACAGGAGACCTCCAGAGGAGGTAAGCTCAGCAGAGACCTAGAAGGACAGCTGAGATTTACTACAGAAAAACACAACCTCTGCAAATAACCACTACTACCTCTCATCAAACAGACATGCCAGGACAACCCGCTGCTGGAGCGAATACTCTCTGACCCAGATGCTGCAGTATCATTAACTTCTAATCACACTGATGGGCAGAACTGCACCAATACTTGGAGAACAAAACACCTGGAGAGAAATGCATTGTGAAAAGCTTCCTTTTGTTTTCGTGCGTTGCACATATGCGACAAACAGGCAGGAGATGTGCTGGGTGGGAGCAGCAGCAAAGTTCTCTATGGTAGAGAAGAGAAGTATCCTCAGTCTTCAAATGTAGGAAAGGCTGTCATGCAGAAGAGAGACTGGACACAAGCCCTAAGGTGGATGGAAACACTTGGGAGTTCAACATTCCTCAAAACATTATAAAGAACGTATCCAATATTCAAAGACATCCTGGGGGATAACAAGTCCCCTTTCACCACTGGTTGTCCCAGCAGGGTCTGGACAACCTCTTATCAGGGATGTTATGGAGCAGATTCCAATATGGCGCAGAAAATCCCTTCTAAGATACTAAGGCTCTATAGTTCTTAGGCAAAGAATCTAGACCATTTCACTGAAGGTGGTGCTTCTAAATGCTTCAAAATATGGCTGCAAGAATCACCGATGGGTCTTTCCTTACAGCGGGTAAATGCAGGGCCTTCAGAAGCAGGCATTTAACTGCACATTAGAGGATCTGATCAATAATAAAATCCTAGCCTTACCTGGACCATGGGAAATGGTACTCGTGCCGTAAGCAAGGGTGTCCCCTCAGTGGTTCCATGGGATGTTGGGGGAAAGGAGAGAGGCCCCTTAAACACCCCCCTAGTGCAAAGGCTGTTCACAGGTGTGAGAAGAGGACAAAAGATGCCCCAGACCAGTTTCTGGAAGCTGATCTTAAAGGGCCATCCCACCACACTGGTGACTATTTTTGTCAATTCTACTTTGGACTAATCCAAAACTTTTTACGAAATAAGTGCCTTTCACAACCTCTATCTCATGTATCCCACTCAACAGCTCATGAGATGATTTCAATTTTTCAGATTAAAAAAAAATCAAGGCACAAAAATAAGTCAATCATTGTCTCTTAAGTATAGTGTAGTCACACCTTCTGTGGGGGTGAGGTTCTAAAGTTAGTTCAGAAGAAAAAAATCAAATGTGCTCAAGGATTGCTTTTGAAAATCCCTTAATCAACTGAAAAGTAAAGTCTCGTTGGTCGACTTATACAATTCTAAAGAGAGCCCGAGATAAATGCATGCAGTAATAGTCAAGTCAAATATAAAGAATATACATGCAAACTATAAATTTGGAGAATTTAAAACTGCATAAGAGAAGAAATGAGTGAACACAGTTTTTATAAATCAAGTGCACATATGACACTATTCCACCATCCACCCTGGGTATCAAATTCCACAGCTTTGTATCACGACAGACGAGCCATCCTAGGTCATCTGTCCTGGCACAAGCTGAATAATGACTCAACAGTTCCCATGCACTGGGCATCTCCTGACTGCTAAGCTCTGCTTTGAGCACTTTACTGAATCCTCTCTACCACCTAACTATGGGGCAGACACTGCTACCATCCTCATTTTACAGATGACACATTTGAGGCTGAAAAGAAGCAGTGGCCCTGGGTCACACACATAGCCAATAAGTAGCAGAGGTGGAGCCAAAGATCTGTCTGACTCAAAAACACAGGTTCATAGGAGTGATTCCCAAACCAGGTGGGTACCAGTATTACCTGGGGAGCAAGACGTCAAAGCTGGGGTTTCCTAGGTCCATCTCAGACCAGTGGACTCAGAATCCTGGCTCCCTTCCCACTGGATTCTGATGTGGACAAACCACTGACCGCATTTTGAGAAACCCTGCTGTAGGCTCTAACTTCCTGCTTAATATGCTTTCTACTAAACCACACATCCATGCTATCTGCCCAGTGCTGTGAGGGCTATTAATAAAATGCTGGATGATGCTGACTGATAATACTATACCCACATCCTCTTACCATGCATCTCAGAGGCAACGTGCCCCGAGTCCTTCCACAAGCACATTCAGCTGCCTGGGGTCTGTTTTAATGACTCAGGGCAGAATAAAGCCCCTGAAGCTGTGAGAACTTTTCCTGCATGAAATCTGTTTCCTGGTTAATCCAAATAAGCTTTTTACTTAAAAAAAAATACCTCAAAGGCTGATTACAAGTTCGAGTTTGGCTGCAACACACTGCAAAGGCATTCAATCGTGGACTCACATTTCTGAATGGAAGCCTTCCACTCCTTTTGATTGAAAAGCCACATGATCCAGTGCCAGATGGTGACATTTGTACAAGTCAAGCTGGATTAAGTCAAGAGCTTTAGTGAAGCATGATGCAGATCAAGAAAATGATGGGGATTATATGCACACACACACACATGGCTCATGCTAAATTCTTCCAGCTGTGACAGCAGAGTTCCCATCAGCCTATTTCTCTCCCTGCCTCTGCAGTCCCCAGCCTCTCACAGCTGCATGTTCTTCTGCATCCACCCTCCTGCAGCCTGCATGTCCACAGATGGGCAGACAACCCAGTCTAAGGCCCCAAAGGCCCTCCTCCAACCCACCTCTGCCTGCACATGTGAAGCTGGGTTGGCCCACTCTAAGACAGCATAAGCAGCCTGAAGCTTCAGCTCAGGGAAAGGCACCACGCTTCACCCAGTTTCCCAGACCGGGCACCTAGTCATCCAACATCCTTCACTCCTTTTCCCTCAAATTCCACATGGAATCCATCACCAACTCCCGTCCACTCTACCTGTAGTCTGTCTGCCTCTTTGCATCACCACCCGCTGCCAGGCTGACCCTAGTTTCTTGTTCTGGCTGCCATGCTCCCCCACAGGACGGCTGTAACAGTCTCCTAACTGCTCTCTGGCCTAAAGATCCTTCCCAGTCTTAAGGACTGCTCTCCTTCCAGCACCTAAGGATTACTCTTTCCAGCCCCGGCACAGAGGAGGTACCTGGCTCAGAGGAGGGTAATATGCACACCAAGCCATCAATTCTCTTGTAGTTCAGATGGTAAAGAATCTGCCCGCAATACCTGAGACCTATGTTCAATTCCTGGGACAGGAAGATCCTCTGGAGAAGGAAATTACAACCCACTCCAGTATTCTTGTCTAGAGAATCCCATGGACACAGGAGCCTGATAGGCTACAGTCCATGGGTCGCAAGAGTTGGACACAATTTAGAGACTAAACCACCACCACCAATTAAAATATCCATAGCCTCTTGCCCGTCCCCCAATCTTCATTCTCTGCTCCACTTCCCTTAAGCTTTCACAGCTTCCTCGCACTGTTAAAACTAAGTACAAGCTCTTCTGATTGCTTACAAAGGTTGGTCATAGTCATCTCTCCAAGTATGTCATTTGTCACCTCCCTCATCCCACTCTACAGTCCAGTCAAAGTGAAATTCTTTTGGCTGAGGTCTCGTCTGATTGACTGTATCAATCAGATTTCAGCCCCGGGTTGTAAAGAAACCCAGTCCGAAGGCTAATGTGTCCAGGGAGGACTCCATTTTGTATTTACTATACTCAAGGATTATGAGTACTTTAGGTAAATTCCAATTATTCAGGGGTGATGATCTAATCGTGTGCTATACAGACCACCTGCATCCCTCCTTTCTCCTACTCTTAGCAAACTGCTCTCTTGTTTCAAAATTATAGCTAATATAAACAGATAATAAGCAGTGTGTACCGAGCACATTTGCCAAATGACTCTTCATTCACTCATCAGTAACTTTACTGAGCATCTACTAGGTGCCTGCCACTGCACACTATCCCAGTAGTAAAGGGCAATCTGCAAAACAGGAACTGTCCGTTCTCTCGCGAAACAAATAACCTAGTTGGAAAATAGGCTTTAAACAAGTTATACAACTAATTATTTGATGATGATTTTGTCAAGTACTATCAAGAAGAACCAGGTGCAAGGAAAGCATACAATGAGCCAGTCAGGAGGGGAAAAGAAACAAGACGACTTCTTTGGGAAACTGATGTGTGAGCTGAGCCCTGAAAAATAAGCGGGAAGTAAATCCATGGTGAGGACCAGCAGGGAAGAAGCATTCCAGGCAGAGGGAAGAGCGTTTGTAAAGCTCCACGTGGGAAGGAAGATGAATGTGAGGAGGCCAGTGAGGCCGCGGCACAGAGGATGTGAGAGGACTCCAATGCGGCAGGCAGGGTGAGAGTCCTCAGGCCCTGCAGGCCAGTGCTGCTCAAACTATTTCCAAGGTGTCCCAGACTGATACTTTTATAAAATATGAAATGATGAAAATGGATTTCTAGACAATTTAAAGACATAGAAAACATAAGCCTAAATACTTTTACTCATCAGATTTAACAGCCATAAAAAAGATTCTGCCAGTTACTATAAAAGCTTCTAAATACTTGTTCTCAATGTGTGTTCCTTCTCAGGGCTTACTGATAACAAGCAGGCAATTGTCCACAGGCCACACTTTAAGAGGCATGATAGATGGGAAGCCATGAAGAGCTTTAAGCATAGGTAAAGTAAATCCAGAACTGTGTTTCAGAGATCACTCTGGCTGGAGTGTGGAGAAAGTCTTTGGGGCAGGAGGCGCAACTGGGGCTCTTGCAGGCGTCTTGGTGAGAGATGATATTCCTTGGAGGCAATGATATTTAACGCTTGTAATAACCTATGAGGTAGTCATCAACATTCATTATTAAGTGAGGTTTAAGGTCATCTCCAGCACATTTCCCCAAACCTGGTAAATCCAGGCTCTCTGAAGCCTTATTTAAATGCAGTCCTTAGGGCCACCATATTGGTGACCTTATAACAAAATCTTTATTGCTGCTTCTGTAAATAGCCTTTCTGTGCCATCTACAGCCTACTGGCCTTTACTGAAACCCCTCAGTGATCCATCAGCATTACCCAGTCTTCCAGAGAACACAGCCTCCATTCTTCATGCAAATGCCTTGCAATGAAGGAAACCCCAGAGGGAGAAACAGAATCTGAGTATAATGGGCTGTGCTTTTCACTATTTTCTCATCTCTCTTAAGCTTATGGATTTCCAAAAGGTCCTGATGACTTTTAAAAGGAGATGATTGAGTTTATGCAACTGGGGAAGGAAAAGGTTGGGGTGGGGGGGCAAGAGGCAGCCCAGCTCAGAAGCAAAGGACTCTGCCTTTTTAGATGGAGGCACCTGAGACCCGCCTGCATCATACAACTGCTGCTAGACCCAGTGCTCATCACTCAGCCTCTCAAAGCCTTGGTTTCCTTATCCACAACATGGAACCAAAGATCTCTGCTCTGGCTCATTCAAGGGTCTCATGTAAAGATGGCTACACTCAAACAAACATTTCTGTGGCACAAGCAATGTGACAGGCATTGAGTTGAACACTGAGTTTACAGACACAGGGTGACAATGTGCAAATAATAAAGCATGATGCTGCAGGGTGAAAGCCCTACACAGACACACACACGCTCCGCTGTCCACTCCGAGGTCAGGAGGACAGTGGGTCAGGGAACGCCTCCTGAATAAGGCAGTGGTTGATCTTTGAAAGCAGGGAAAGGAATTTCCCAAGCAGACAAGCCTAAGAACACTATCCTGGTGAGAGAGATCAGAATGATGCATCTGGAAATCAAGGAAGCTCACCACCAATAAAAATATATGAGAAAGGGGAAAGGGAAATAAGACAGGACAAGGACAGGGGAATCACCAAGGGCCTTGTGCACCAGTGAAGCAATGAGATGAAATCATACAGAGCACGTCTGAGGATCTGGGCTGGACCAAACTCCACATCTGAATGCAGGTCATTTTTGTCATTACTGTTATAGCGGAAACAGAACCAGAAAGTGATTGCGTACACATGACACTCCTTCATGGATACTTCTAGAAACAACAGTGAGACTCTGAGGGGGCTGGAAGTCCTATGCCATACAGGTGAGGACAAAAGCAAGTGACATGTGACTGGCTAATGTGATTTCACTTGTGCTGCCAGATCCAGAAAACTTGGGTTCTCTGTTCATTCATGAGAAGGTTAAAAAAAAAAAAAAACTTGGGTAGTCCTGGGTGGGAAAGAACAACTTTTCTCTATTCAGTCCTGAGAGAGCAAGGAAAAAATGCTCACCCTTCCTCCCAACTTTATAAGTAGCCAGTGGCTTCCCTGGTGCTTCAGTGGTAAAGAATCTACCGGCCAATACAGGAGACACAGGTTAGATCCCTGGTCCAGGAAGACACCACATTCTGCAAAGCAACTAAGCTCAGGTGCCACAAGTATTAAGCCGGAGCTCTAGAGCCCGGGAACCACAGCAAAAGAAGCCACTGCCATGAGAAGCCCACACACCATAACTAGAGAGCAGCCTCTGCTCACAGCAGCTAAAGAAGAGACCATGCAGAACTGAAGACCCAGGACAGCCCAAAATAGAGATAATTAAATTTGTAAAACGCAGCCATAAAGCCCAAAAGCTTCCTTCAGAGACATCACCAAATTCCCAAAGAAATCAATAAATGTTATTTTTTTAGGCCGATGAGGAGAAGAGAAAGATTCTGACTTTTTTCCTCTACTATTCCTCAGCGACAGTACCTACTTAGGCAAATCCACTCAGAGTAGGTGAATGTGTATGTGTGTGTGTGTGTGCACACGCACACATGTGAACATTTATGCATGTCTAAGTGCCGTACATGCATATGTGTGCACGTTCATGTAGGTGAGCCAGGGAAGGCAGAGGACATCTCAGAACCCCCTACAGATGTCCACTTCTAGAAAGGACTGCCCTGGAAAGGGGTCCGTGTGTGTGTGTGTATGTGTGTGTGTGTGTGTAAGAGCGTGCTCTTATATCACTCAGTGGTGTCCAACTCTTTGAGACCCCATGGAAGCCCGCCAGACTCCTCTGTCCATGGGATTTCCCAAGAAAGAATACTGGAGTGGGTTGCCATTTCCTTCTCCAGGGGGTTCTCCAGGGGATCTTCCTGACCCAGGGATTGAACCCACATCGCCTACATTGGCAGTCAGATTCTTTACTTCAGAACCACCAGGGAAGTCCTCATCATGAGGTAGCTGGGCTGAAATTAATCAGTCCATCCATGCATCCCTCCATCACTGTGTTCTACAAACATGTACCAAGCAGTTTACGCATCAAGATTTGTGCAGCTATTGAGGTGAGCAGGCACACAGTTCCTGACCTTCAGGAGCCTCTCAGCCAGAGTGTGATGACCAGGGAGGCTCAATGAAGACTTGTTTATACTTTAATGATGCATCAGAAACCAACTCCCTAAATTCAAATCCCAGTTCCTTCATTTACCAGGTGATCATGGGCAAATTCTGTGACTTCTCTGTGCCTTGGTGTCCTCATCTATGAAAGAGGTAGATAATGGTGGCACCTACTTTAAAGTGTTGGTATGAAGATTAAAATGAGTTAATATTTATAAAATGCTCAGTATGGTACTTAGCAACAAAATCATTCTATGAGAGTTATTATTATTATTATTGTCATCACTATTATTACTATTATCAATTCTCAAGTAATCATGAAATGGATGAGGTGTTGGCTGTCTCTTGGGCAATAGGACCCACGATGATCTCAAGTTCACTTTCAGCTCAACTGCCCAAGCCCAGTATAGGCTACTGGTGAGGCTAGCGCCCTAGCAGGGAGGCTGCCCCTAGCCCACCAGACACCAGAAAAGCCCTGCCTGGCACTCTCTAACTCTGGCCACATTCTGTTTCTGGGAGCAGAACCAAATGCCCTCGTTGCATCCTGACAATGCAGCTGCAGGAAACAGACAGAGACCAGCCCTGAACAGGGCTGTTCTGTAGCCAAGGAGATGTGTTCAGTAGGTTATATGCTATATCCATCCCATCTACACTCTGCCTCCTGGGTAGCCTCCAAGGAGCTGGAAGGACAGACTCAAAGACACCAGGCCCCTCTGCGAAGTTTCCAGGGGCAGCAGATGAAGGAACAAGTGTCCCAAAGGTACAGGACAAATGCCTCTGAATTTAATTTTGCTTTTTGCCTTCCACCAGCTGGAGATCTTGGGCAAGTTCCCTAACCTCTTATAATCAGTGTGCCCTCATCTATATAATGGGGATTTAAAAAAAAACTTCTCAAAATTAAATCATCCTAACACAAGGTCCAGCAGAGCAGAGACCCTCCAAAGGTCTGTACTGGATAAAGTCTGTATTGCATCTGGTATTGAATCAGCCCCTGCCTGTGAACCTGCCGATGCAAAACACAAGCCAGACGATGACTCTCACCAACACCTCTTTACTTCTTGCCCGTGAGAGCTGGGCCCCTGGCACGCGACATGACGAGGATAACTAGGGTGCAGAGGGGACAAGGGCAAGGGCACGCCCCTGGCGAATTCTCAGTTAACAAGCTTTGCGTGCCCAGCACACTCTGTGCCAGCCAAGGGAATTCATGATTTCGGGGTCCCTGAGGAATCATCATGTTTTTTAAAAAAAAATAGCCAGGCCAGTAAATGCAAGAGACTCAACTGAGGGACTGGCTCATACGTGGACACTCCAGGAAACCCAGTGGGCAAGGCAGCCAACTCCCTGAAACTTTACTCTAGCCAAGCATGAAGCCTTCTGTGATTATTTTACTCAAGCCAAAGATATCCTTCCTCATAGCCTCAAAAAAGAATTCTTCAAAAGACTTAGCTCCTTCCTAGGGCAGCTCTTGCTCTCAAAAGGCCTGCTAGACACAAGTCACTGACCCTCCCAGAGCCTAAGTCTGCTCACCTGCAAACTGAAAACAACTGGATCTACCTCTCAGAGAAACTATGGGATTGAAGGAGGTGACACAGTCATCGTGCCAGCATGAGGGTCCTCAGCTGGTCCCCGTCTCACGCCATAGGTTGGATCTCAATGGATCATCACACAAGGGAGGCAATCAGCAAAACTTTAGCAAAAAGCACATTTTTACAGTCCTGATTTTTAAACATTTCAAACGGTGTGTGTTTCCCAACTCCCCAGACTCAGAAATGTCGCCAGCATTTTTATCCTCCCAAAAAGATTTGACAAACTGCTGTCCCATATTCTAAACAAGGAGGAAGACAAGGCAGGTAAAGGGCAGCACTAAGACCCCAGTTGGAGGACTCCCCTCTCCAGGCTTCTTGTTCATTTTCTCCCCCTTCATCAGCGCATCCTTGAATTCCCCCATGCCCTGGCACAAGCAGGCATGATGGAACAAGTACTCCAAAGATACAGCACAAATGTGGATGCATCTCTGCTCCAGACAGGATACTGCCATGGAGTCAGGACCAGTGCATCCAATTTTGGCTCCACCTCCTAGCAGCTGGGGGACCCTGGGCAAGTTTCCAAACCTCTGGGTGTCCTCTTAGGGAAGATGAGGCATTCCTGGGACTTGAATATTTTTTTTAATGTGGATTTTTTAATGATCTTTACTGAATTTTTTTAATCTTCATTGAATCTATCACAATATTGCTTCAGTTTTATGTTCTGGTCTTTTGGCTGCAAAGTATGTGGGATCTTAGCTCCCCAACCACAGATTGAACCTATGTGCCCTAGGAAGATGAAGTTTGATCCACTGGACTGCCAGAGAACTTCCAGAACTTGAGTGTTTATACGACTTAAAATCTCACGGTTTCTCATTACACTGGGCTGAAATTTTAAAATGCAAAACAAACACACAAGCAGAAACACTATGCTCCAGGAAGGATTTTACACATCCTCTCACCCATTTGCAGGGAAATACCGTGCACAAACATCATCACATTTCCACCCTGGGATATCACTACAGTAGCCAAAGTGGACCCAATTAATCTAGAAAAAGAGAACACCGTCAACAGAGGCCACCTGTGCCCTCAACAAGCTCCTCCCACCTCCAAGCAGAAGATGAGTCCATGTATTCAGCAGGCTGACTTCTGCTCCATACATCTGTCAGAGTCACTGCATAAACAAACCCTCAGCGTGTCCTTTCTTTCACCCAGTCATGGATGAGTGCCCAGAAAGTCTCTGGTCCCACCTAAACACTGAGCTGTTCCCCAAGAACTGTGATCAGACCCTGAGGACTGGGCCTAACCAGTCTCCTGAGAGCTGCTACGTGGATCTTTCTGTGTCTGGGCTCACTGGTGATGGTCAACTCTCCAGAGGAGACTTCAGTGGTTAGGACTTTGGCTTCAAGCTTCTGACCCCAAGCAGGAAGTCTGTGAATAACACAGTCAAGGTTACGGAGGGAGGCAATGATGGCAAGGGCAGTAACTGAGTTTAATATGTGCTCAATTGCTCAGTCATGTCTGACTCTTTGCAAATCCATGGACTGGAGCCCACCAGGCTCTTCCATCCATGGAATTTTCCAGGCAAGAATACTGGAGTGGGCTGCCATTTCCTACTCCAGAGTTTAATATAGTCCAATCGAAAGTATATGAACTATCCAGTCAGCAGTGGAGAGCTGGGGAAGACTGGCTCCACCCCTCACTAGCTACATGACCTTGGAAAAGTCTTGCAATCTTTCTAGGCCTCAATGCTCCCATGTGCAAAATGGGGATATGTAATTATCTCCACTTTTCAGGCCTGCTGTAAGCATCATGGGATGACGTACAAGAAAAATACCCGGCACAGAGAAGGTCCCAATGAAACACGAGTCACTTTCCCCTCTAACCTTACACACCCCAGTCATCTATTTCATGGGTTGAGTGGCCAGTCTGTGGAGGGCATGGATTATGGACTGTTTTCTCTGTGGACAGAGCTCATCTTCCTCACCCGTGGGGGACTGAGAGAGCTCAAAATTCCCACAACTGCATCGTGAGTTCACTGTTGGCCTTAGGATCAGAAGTCAGTAATTAAGTCAACTTTGATTTTTACACTGAACCTGCCAGTAAGTGTCCAATCATGTGACAAAAAAAAAAAAAAGATGGAAATAAGAAAAGCTACACAGATGTTTTGGTGTTTCATGTTTTGAAATCATTTCAATGTTTTGAAATCATTCATTCCTTTGGCATCAGTTCAATATCACTACTTTGTAGATTTTCCTTTCAACATGCCACTAGTCTTAAAGGATTGTCCTTAAGTGGGAAAAAGAAAAGCCCTAATGGATTAAAATTATCCTAAGCCTTCCATTCGGAACACCAAAATACTTATAAAAACTATGTTTTTATGTGTTGGAGGTACAGACCTCCAACATAGGAGTTTCACACCTGGGGCTACTTTGAGATTTTCAGATGTGCTACCTAGTGGCTGGTGAGAAAACAGTTGCCAAAGACCAAGTAGAATTGCCCAATTTGCACATATAGATGGGAATACATTTTTGGTTTTGTTTTTGTTTTTTGGGGGAATACATTTTAAATCTAAACTGGACTACATATACTACATATACATCACTACATATAAGTTATGTGTCAAGATATTTTTTGACATTCATTTGTTTTTCTGTAACCCCACCTCCACCTCACAGCCAATTCCAAGCAAGTAACTAGGTGGCTAAGTCTGTGGTCCCATCTTGTCTTTTGTAAAATTCTAAACTCAATGAAAAAAATAATGCTGATGGGTGAGTAGCTAGTCCAAAAGGATGGCACAGAGAGTGCTAGGTAACTTTGAAGGTTTTGAAGCAGTAAAGGGAGACAATTCCCCAGATAGTAAGAGGCTCAGTGGGGATGGGGTCCCATGGGGAGTAGTGGTCCACACCCTGCCATGTGGTCGTGGGAGGACCTCACAGAGGTGACTGCAAGAGACTCCAGCACAGCAGATTCCTGGTGTGCTGAATATGGTGAAGAATTAGCCAGTCAAGCCACCTATCAGGGTGGGACCTGCAGGGAACCAGGCATCTCCATGGTCCGCAGCGTGAACCAGTGATGCTCTTGCTCCTAGGACCAGGGAAGAGGGGGTCCCAGTAATGACTCTTTGAACTTCTTGCCAACCAACTGGGACAGGAGCTTTGGATAAAGCTCAAATTAACTTTTAGGGTGATAACATGTCTTGCACACCTACATGTGTGTGTGAAAATGTCTACCCAAAGGCTCTCCTTGTCCCTTAAGGCCTCAATCCCCTCTTCTTCTCCTGGATTCTTTAGTCCTCAGTCACAAACATCATTTCATTCAAGCCTCTGTAAAATTAAGTTTCTTGATTTTACCACCTCTGAGTTATGATTAAAGAATTAAGATGTCAAGTGGAATTCCTACCACAGAGTCCAGTTGCCACTTTTTAATCGGGCATGGTTGGGAGGATATCAGTATCATCTTGAAAGTTTTTTAAATGCGCACCTATTCATCCCCACCAACCCAACATTCTTAGTAGCCCAGGTCTCAGGGGGCAGGGAAGGTTGGAAAAGCATAATGTATTACTTTTAACTATTGAGAAGTTTTGCAAAAAGTTGCAAACAATGATACAAGGAACAGCCACAAACACTTTACCCAGATTCACCTACTGCTATCATTTTACCTCATTTGCTTTCCTCTATTTCCCCCGTCTCTCCATATGCATAGTTCACACATATTTAATTTGCATATGGGTGTGGTTGTAGCTATATGTGTATAAATTTATTTTTATTACATACGTTATGGCCTTTTACTCCTAAATACTTAAAGGTGTATTTCCTTAGAATAGGAGTAACCACAGCACAGTTTTCACTGACAGTGCTTTTATCTAAGTAACCATCCATATTCCAATTTTTTCAGCTGACCTAATAACATCCTTAGTGTAATTTCCCAGGCTTTCCACGTGGCACTAGTGGTAAAGAATCCATCTGCAGTACAGGAGACCTGAATTCTATTCCTGGGTTGGGAAGATCCCCTGGAGGAGGGCATGGCAACCCACTCTAGTATTCTTGCCTGGAGAATCAGAGGAGCCTGGTGGGCTACGGCCCATAGGGTCGCAAACAGTTGAACACATCTGAGACCAATTAGCATGCATGTCATTTCCCATCCATAACAGAACTGAGTCTAGGGTCAGGCAGTGCATTCAGCTGTCATACCTCCTTAGACTTCTTGAATCTGGAACATTTCCAATAGCCTTTGCATATCTTTTACAGCAATGTCATTTTTGAAGACTACAGCCCCGCCCAGGCACACTTGTTCTTGATTATAAGAGAATGTTCCTCCTTTTGCGTGTCTGACATTTTCCTCATGATTCGACTAAGGTCTGCACTCTCAGCCAGAACATGACATAGGCACTTCCCTCATAGAGTCTCATAGCTGGAGGCAAATGATATCCATCTGTCTTTCAGACGTCATTTTAATTTTGGTCACTTGATCAAAGGGTATATCAGATATTTTTCTCAATATCTCTATTCTTTTATTTCCTCCCCTGCAAGATGCTTTAGGATGATGCAAGTATTCTGCCCTTCATCAAAATCCCATCCAACCCCTAGATACACATCCACTGATAATTCTTGCCTGATCCAATCTTTGCTGTGATGTTTGTGAAATGATGATTAAATGCTCCCACTTCCCAAAAAGAGTCTCTAAGGTACCACTATACTCCAGGAATTGGAACCATTAGGTAGAGAACCCCAAAAACACTAGGTTTTGAAGATTTAATGTGAAAATTACAGAGATCATAAGAGATAACGTTTGAAAGATCAGAAGCCAACATGGATCAAGCACCCACTATTTTCAAGTCATTTATATACATCGTTTCAGTGACTCTTACAAGGGAGGTGTTTTTCTTCTTTCATAGATTAACACACTGAGACTCAGAAGGACTGGCTAACATGCCTAGAGTCAACCAGCTCCCGAGTGACTATAGTGATATTTTAATGAAGGTCCACCTGACTCAAAAGTCCATGCCTTTCACACACTACTACTTCCATGGCTACTATATGATTCATGATTCCCTCCAATATGGACCCAAGCTGTTAGATCTTATCACACTGTGTCCACTGGGGTGGGAAACCTCAGGCAGGAACTTTCCATGCCACCCGGGACTTTGGCTGGGTGCAGCCTGCACCCACTGCTCAAGAAATGGATAATAAATGGCACCAGGAATTATTCAAATGGATCCACTGGACTCAGCGCCCCCACTGATCTTGTCCTTTTTCCTAACTGTCCTAACACTGATGAACCAGTATTCCAGGCCTCACATTCTCTGATCCTGCCTAGAAGTATTTTGAACTTCCCCTTCTCTTTTCAAGCAGGCTTTTCCCAAATGCCCAGATGCTGTCTTGTTCCTCCAGCCTCATACTACAATGCCCCCTATTGTTCTTTAATCCAAATTACATTTCCCTTGGGAATCCAGGCTGACACTGCTAAGAAACAAGGGCAACAGTCCAGTTTGTAATGAAACTCATTCAGATATATAAAATTAAGAATAGTAACAAATGGTGGACACCTGAAGCTAATATAATGTTATGCTGATTACACCTCAATAAAAATCTTTTGAGAAGAAACATTTTTTGAAAAGAGTATTAATGGGTTTAACCTGTTAACAAGACAGAAAAGGGAGACCACTCAGAGAAGGCAAAATTAGCAAGAGAGAAGTGAAAGAGAATGGAATTCATTTCACCAGCACTTTTAGCTGTTTCACTATACTTCAGCCCAGATACCTGCTCTGTGTGTGTGTGTGTGTGTGTGTCTGTGTGTGTGTGTGGCCCGCCAGCCTCCTCTGTCTATGGAATTTTCCAAGCAACAATACTGGAGTGGGTAGCCATTCTCTTCTGCAGGGAATCATTCCAATCCAGGGATCGAACCTGGATTTCCTGCATTGCAGGCAGATTCTTTACTGTCTCAGCCACCAGGGAAGGCCCCACTTACATTCTTACTAATGGACTACTGAGTCAATCTAGGCAGGGCACACACTCAAGCCCTCTCAACTGATGAGGTCTGATGAAGTCAGCCCCATCCTTCAGCTCCAGGAGTGGTCACCTGATTTAAGCCTGGCCCATCAGCGAATCCAACAGTCCCCCATACAGGGATGAGCACATGATCCAATCCAGGCTAACAAACTATATAATGGGACTTCATGTGGCAATAACAGGGAAGAAGACGGATGTTCTTTCTCTTTTCTCTTAAGGTTAAGGTAACTAGCAGAGTTTTCCTCAAAGTGAACTCAACACACAGAAGTGTAGAGTCAAGAGATGGAAAGTGAGACAGAGAGACAAAAATCTGAGGACATAATCTGAGTCACTGAATTCAGCTCTGCCTAAAGCCAGTTTACTCTTTGGTATTTTTGACTCAATGTGTAAGGTTTCCCACTGAAGTCAGTTGATTTGAGTCACTTACAACCAAAGGGGGGCTTCCTGCGTGGTGCTAGTGGTAAAGAAATTGCCAGCCAATGCAGGAGATGTAAGAGATGCAAATTAAATCCCTGGATCAGGAAGATTCCCTGGAGGAAGGTACAGCAACCCATTCTGGTATCCTTGCCTGGAGAATCCATGGACAGAGGAGCCTGGCAGGCTACAGTCCATAGGGTGGCAGAGAGTTGGACACAACTGACTTAGCACACACGCACACACAACCAAAGAAATCCTCACTAACATAGATGGATACACATCCAGATAACTGGGGTTAAAGGACTTCATCTAAGGGCAGAGGAAGAGCTGGGGTGTGTTCATTTTGGGACATGCTGAGCGGGATGTGACTAGGGGACATGAGGGTGGAGATGTCCAGTGGGCAACAGGGAGTGGGACGCAGGAAGTTGAAGGACATCTTGGGGCTGGGCAGAGAGCTCTGGGAGTCTCTGGGACACAGCCTGGCATGGATGGGAACACTCAGCATGTGTGGTGAAAAGAAGATGGGCTGAGACCCAAACTGGGGGCACCACCATGTACGGAACAAGTGAAAAAAAAAGGAGCCACGTAGAAGGGGACATCCATCAGGCACTGCAGCCAGGGAAGGCTTCTGGGAGAAGAGGGAGCCAAACGGACTTTTCCCCTCAAACTGCAGAAAAATCTCCCCCATCTCTTGTTTCTGTATCTCTCTGTCTCTCTCCCCCTAACACCCCAGCAAATGACACTCCTGACCACCTGGAGTCTCCTCTCCCAACCCTGTCAGGAAACAGACACAGTGTCACAGTGGAGGAATCACTGCTTTTTCTCCTGGTCACCGCCTGCTTTCTCTACCCAGCAGGGGCCACCCACAGACGGCCTTCTCTTTAAGGAGCGCTCGGTGCTTTACTCGCATTATTACTTATTATCACAGCACTCCCGGGAAGTCGGGGTTATTCCCCACTTCACAGAAGTGGAAAGAGAGGCTCAAGAGGCGCAGTGAGGATGACTGATGATGATGACCAGGGTGTGCCCGTCAGTAGAGAAAGAAGCAGTGCTCCGGGGATGTGGCAGGCACAGCAGCGGGGATCACAAGGAGCTGGGGAAGCAGCAGGGTCCCGCAGCGCTGCCAACCCAGCCACGCCAGAGCCCCAGCTGTGGACTTTCTTTCCCAGATCCAGCCCCGAGCTACTGAGGGCAAGACCTGACGTCAGGAATTTAAGTTCAGTTCAGCACTGACGTTTCTGAAGGATTCATTCCTACATTTCCCCAAAAGGCTTAGGAGACTGCCTTGCTGAGCATGGACTGGGTCAGGGGCTGGGGTAGTGGAGACAGACCTGGGTGTAAACCCTGCCCCCTTCACATACTGACCCCATGGCTATGGGCAAATCACCAAGCTCTCCAGTCTCCCTCCCTTGACTCAAAAATGAGATGAATGATACCTCTACACTTGGAATGAGAGAAGGACTGACTAACAATATCTGAAGCACAGCACTCAGAGGATACAAGAAATGCTACAGTTAAAAATAAAAAGAAGATGCTCTGCATTGACTAATTTCTACCTTGCCTTGTTCTAAAGAGAGTTAAGGCAGCGGGCACATGATAAATATTTGTTGACTGGGTAAATGTGAAAGACAGACTAATGAGCCTGCTCCCCACAGAGAGGCTCAGGGAACAAATGAGGAAAAATTGCCTACAGTGAAATTCATTAAGTTGTTTTTAATATCAATGATTTGAATGCCAGCCTTTGTCTAGGAAGGGCAGAAATGAGTCTAGTGTTTAAATGCAGCCAGGATACTAGGTAACATTTCAAGTAATGTGCAGCTTTTCACTACATCACTGAACTAGACCTCTCGTTGCCCATCCTCAAACTCCTGAGCGTGAAAGGATTCCTGGATGTTGGTCGGGGAGGGGGCAAGAGAGGACACAGAAGCAGCTAGCGGCCCTGATGATGAATCCTGACTTGGCTAGAAACTCTCAAAGCTTGTGAATTCTTTCCCCACAAGGCCTGAAAAAGGCAGTGAGTTATAAAACACAAGTCACCTGAAAGTGTTGAATGCTCGCTGTCATGACAGCCATGACAAGTGCAATATATACAGACCTCCAGAAAAATGACTGTTAAACATGTGTTTAACAGTGTTGTTTATAGTTAAAACACTGGAATGTTTTACGAGGAAGACTGCATTCAACCGGGGCTCATCACACATTACTATGACACAATCACCTGGAAGTCACGTTAAACTGCAAATTCCAAGCCAGCAGGCCTGGCTCTGGGCAAGATTCCACATTTCTAACAAGCTTCCTAATGAGACAACACTGCTGACCCACAAACCACACTTTGAGTAGCAAGGCCCTACTGACAGGATAATAAATGTATACAGGAATAATTCACACCTGTCGAAAATGATGATACAAATCTTCACATATTCGTATAGAAAAGCATTTAGGATGTATTATAAGGCAACAGAAGGAGGTCATCCAATTAAAAAGATTTCAAAGCAAAGCACAAACAGTATATACAGAAAAATTCTATTCTATATTCAAATTTTACATGTAAAAAATCTAAAATAATACATGGCAAAATCTAACAGTATTTATCTCCAGGTGGGGGGCTTTAGAGTGATTTGAATTAATTTGTCTTTCTGTGCAACTGTATTTTCTAATTTTTTTTTTTTACAATAATCAAGTAGCGGAGGGGACATATGTATACCTGTGGCTGATTTGTGTCAATGTATGACAGGGGTCAACACAATGTTGAGCAGTTGTCATCCAATAATTGTATTTTCTTCTATTACTTCTCATAAAAAAATAAACTCACTGAAGAAATAGCTAAAAAAAAAAAGATAATAAGTAGCATTTGAGTTGACAGAGGGAGAGAAGGGAAGGAGGGAGGAAGGAAGAAAGAAGGAAAGAAAGAAAGGAAGAGATAAAGGAAGCACAGAAAGAAGGAAGAAAAGAGGGAGAGAGACAGAGGAAGAAGAAATCCTGCAAGAGGTTCTGAGGCCCAGGAGAAGGCTTTCTCACTGATTTTCAGGCAAGAAAATATATACTGGCACAATCAAGAAAGGAAAGAGATGAAAGACTTCTCGGGAACTCGAGCTAATTTCAAATGCGCCCACGCCACCCATCACGATTCTCCAAAAAGCCTTTAGAAAATAAGATTGGTTTCCCGGGGCCTGACTTGAGGAAAGAACTTTATACATGAAAACTCAAAACTCCACAAATAAGGAGCTGGTTAGAACAGTGGCCAGTGTACCACCTAGCCTCAAGACATGAAGCACCCCAGCCTGGAAGCCATGACCCTTGAGATCCTATTCAACAATCTTTTGGCAGGTGGGGGTGCACAGTGCAGGGGGTACCAGCTTTAGAGCAGGTGAGATCCAGATCAAATACACCTTTGCATTTGGCAGAAGCCCCTTAACGTCTCTCTGTCTCCATTTCCTCTTGTGTAAAACAGAGGTTCAAACAGGCTCAGGTGAACTATTCAATGAGATGACCTTGGAAAAGTCCCTTCTACAATGCCAACCCTCTGGGCAATCTAAACAACTTAGGGAAGTGCCTATGGAAGGAATTTTTTTTTAACCTAAGTACATATCGTTGTGCTAAACTGGGCAAACACTCCTTCCTTTGAAGAGTGTGTAGAAGGATAAAATGCTATGAAATTCTAGAGTAGATAAAGAAGAGGTACCATTTTTAAAGAAATACGTATGAGAAAAAAGTTTAAAAATAAGAATTTTATACTCAGGAACATGATCGTTTCTGAAATAGGAATCATGCTATGAAATGAGTAATTTTCATCAGAAAGAAATCCACGACCTTGGAGGAAGTTATGGTATCAGATTAGTTGCATATGTGCACGCATGCTCAGTTGCTTCAGTTGTGTCCAACCCTTTGGGACCCTACGGCCTGTAGCCTACCAGGCTCCTCTGTCCATGGGATTCTCCAGGCAAGAATATTGGAATGGGTTGCCATGCCCTCCTCCAGGGAATCTTCCCAACTCAGGGATCAAATCTGCATCTCTTGCAGCTCCTGCATTGGCAGGCATATTCTTTATTGCTGCACCTCCAGGGGAGCCCATCATATTAGTTAGTTGAACTTAAATAAATTACTTGTGAAAATTTGGAAAATTAACAGTCCCACAAGAACTTATGGACAAATAGGCAAAACAGGAAGAAACTGGCACACTTGTCTCAGGTTTTGCACCATCCTTTTCTGACTTGACAACAGGGCCTCTAGCTTAGCATGATGATAAATGGGAAAATGCTTGCAAAGGAAGTGAATGCCAGTCAGAGGAACAGCCTCCTGTGGTCTTTCTAGCTCCACCTTAGAGAACACCTGGGGAGGCATCTGGTAGGGCTCTTTGTTGCAAACAAAGGATGAAGTGATGAAGGGAAGAATCTGAGGACATAAACTGGGCCTCCTTGCTGGTGAACTTTCGGGATACTGAAGACCTGCTATTTCTTTCACTGGTTTAGTTGCAACAAGTACCTATAAATCACCTCCACTTTGTCTCACCTGTTCACCCCAGTAGCATTCAGCCTGGGAGGGACCTTGCCTGAGAAGTGAAGATGCTCATTAGCTTGGGTGAGTAGATTGGAGAGTGTATCCATGGAGCATCCTGAGACTTAGCCAGATCTCCCTGCCCTTTGTGATCAGCCAGGAGGATGAAGACGAGCCAGATGTGTTCAAAAGAGCAGTGGACCGGGAGTGATAAGAAGGCATGTGGGGCAAGGTGAGACCCAATGAGACTCATAACCCAGCTTGACTGACCTGTGCTGGGGAATGCAGCCAGACTAAGAAGTGACTAAATTCTCACACATCCAGCACAAAGATTCCAAACACCCCATCAGACCAGACAGAGAAGGAAATGGCAACCCACTCCAGTATTCTTGCCTGGAGAATCCCAGGGACAGAGGAGCCTGGTGGGCTGCTGTCTATGGGGTCACACAGAGTCAAACATGACTGAAGCGACAGCAGCAGCAGCATCAGACCAGATCATACCAATAGATGCCCACCTGTTTCACAAGGAAATTTCAGAAAATAAGTTACTTTACATTGAATCAATGAGGATGTGATTCTATTTTTAAGAAAATTCTGAAAATTCTAAACACTTATTTGGACAAATCAATAGAGTCCCAAGATCAAAGTATATTGCCTGCAGTGAGATTTATTGCATAGCAAAAACCTTGACATTTCAACCAGCAAACTATTCAGAGTTAGGTTGCCTGTGTCAGATACTCTTGGTTGTCTAAGAGTATCTCCCTTTAAAGACTAGCCAACGGAATCCTGACTATATTTGGGTGCAATGGACCCAGTTCATGGAATGACTCATGACTGGTCTCATGATTGGTCTAAGTGAACAAAGACAACCTCCTCCTACTAAGCCAGTGATGGGTCTAAGAATGTGCATGACCCAGTTCTAGCAAAAGAGATAAAAGGGGATAACTGCTGAGGCAGCCTTTATATTAAGTGGTGAGCTGGAAAACAAAAGCTGCGAATTGAAAAGCTATTCTAGGGACTTCCTTGGTGGTTCAGTAGCTAAGACTCCAAGCTTCCAATGCAGGGGGCCAGGATTTTACCCCTGGTCAGGGAACAAGATACCACATACCCCAACTAAAAGGTCCTGCATGCCCCTACTAAAGATCCCACATGCTGCACCTAACACCCGGTTCAGCCAAATAAATAAATACCTAAAAAAATAAAATCTATTCTAATTGGGTACATATGTCAAATGTAACAATGTAAAAGAATACAGTTGGTAAAAGAAGTCAGGTCCATGCTATAACTTTAAGTGTTTATTAAGCACTTACATACATATGCTAAGTTAACCCTTTAATATTAGATATAGAATAATTAATCAGCAACTTCTGCAGCATCAGCCTCAAGATGGAGATGGGGGGGGTGTCAGGTTATTAAACAGGAAATGCCTTCACACCCGGCAATGGAGACATCTACTTCAGCTTGGAACTACCCAGGGAGTGACTCTTCCAGCACCGCATTCAAATAGTTGCAAAAAGAACAGTAGCTGCAGTAGCAGCAATGACAGACACAGGGCAAAGAGTGCCCGATCAGAGGCTGATAATGTAGAACCTGCCACACTTCCTACCAGGGAAGTAGGCAGCCAGTACTTTGCAAAATAAATTAGAGGAAAACAAAAGCCATCCATAAAAAATTTAACTGATAAAGTCATGTGCTTTGCGTGTATGTTTGCATGCTCATTCAGTTATGTCCAACTCTTTGTGACCCTATGGAGCCTCTGTCTATGGGATTTTGCTGACAAGGATACTGGAGTGGGTTGCCTTTTCCTCCTTCATGGGATCTTTCCAACCCAGGGACTGAACTCATATTTCCTGTGTCTCCCAGACTGGCAGGCAGATTCTTTGCCACTGAGCCACCTGGGGATTCCCCCTGTGCTTTGGGTCAAAGTATAAACATAAACCATGAACTTCCTGTAATTACAGTACTCGTGAAAGTATGCTGCAGCTACAGCGAAGGACAGACATCATCCCACAGCTATTTCCTTACCACAGTAGACACAGATTGAGAACTGGAACTCAAGTTTCAAAACCCACTGGGTCCTCACATTTGTTTGACAGTAAGACAATTCACTTTAGGGTTCAGTTGACTGGAGAGCATAGTGATGATCAAAGCAGGACATCCTTGAGAATCAGAGGATGAAGTTTGAATTTTGCCTTCAAAGGCTAGTACAACCAATCTGTGGAGGCACTGCAGCCAAAGTAGCGTCTGTAGTCAGCACGAAGCCGAACGATTTACTAACAAAATCAGTTGTGTAGATACCATCACTGTGGTGGCACAGAAATCAAACATGAAAGATGCCACAAATCTAAAAACACTGATTCCTAGTATCACCATTTCATTGGGTTCCTGAGAATCATGTATTCAGAAAATCAATTCCTGCTTTCCTCATTTCCAGAGATCTCAAAGCACTATTCTCACTATAGAAGAGGGGAATGGAGGGTTGCATAGTGATGAACGTACATCAAAGAACAATAGGAAGGCTTACGGTTAAATCTTATGAGGGTTTTAGAATAGAACATACTTAAAAACATCTAGCACAATGTCTCAAATATTTTTAGCAGTAAATCTTTTATTCAAATCAAATTTTACACAGAACCCCATATGGATATAATGGTATATACTTATAATAATTTTATTTAGAAGTGGAAACTTTTATATTTACTGTAAAGTAAGCAAACAAGATCAACCAGATTCTATTTCATTTTGATGTGAAACTTTCAAACTGGGAGTTAAGAATGATGGTTGTGTGTTATGTCCGGTTTAGCATCCAATGTATTTCTCTGTCATGTATTGGTTATACAGGTTCAAAAAAAAAAATGATTAGTATTTATAAGTAGAAACAAACTGGAGGAGCTCTGCTATTCACACTGTAATCTCAAATAAGTTGAAATAATAGAAAAAGCTTCATTCCAAGTTCCACTAGAAAAACAACTAATCTCGCAACATAAATTAACATGTTTACAATTGCTAATGTGTTCAAGAAAATTGGTATATTTGGGTAAAAACACCCAGCAAATTCACTGACATAATGACATGATACATAATCATGTTCACTTAGTGAGACCCTATAATTGTTGACAAACAACCATCAAGTTGGGAAACCTTAATTATGAACTGCAAGATAGCCAGTTTGTGAAAATGAAACATATATTCACTTACTTGGGGAATAAATGGCTATTATGAAAGTAGAAAACTGAATTATAATAATACTCATATTATCAACAATAGCTAGATTTATTGATCACATTGTTTTTGTACCATGCAGTTCTAACTCTTTATATTTATTACCTCTTTAATTTTCACTGTAACCCTAAGAAATAGATACTATTACCAGCTCCTTTTTACAGCAACAAACATTAAGCCAAAAATAAGAAATTAAATATTATAACTGACAAAAACAAGTATAAACCAGACTTAAATGAACATGCGTCTTTTCCTATCTAGACATTCATTGGTATGTACCCACTACTCAAAAAACAAGGTAGAGAAAAAGCTTAAACATCTCAAACAGATCATCTTCAGCTCTTCTGTTAACACAGACGAGAAAAGACAAAACAAGAGCACAAAGACATTAAAGGATAGAGTTGGGGTTAAATGGGACCTCAGGATCTAATGTGCCTCCTTGGTAGTTCAGACAGCAAAGAATCCGCCTGCAATACATGAGACCCAGATTTGATCCCTGGGTCAGGAAGATCCCCTGGAGAAGGGAATGGCTACCCCCTCCAGTATTCTTTGGAGAACGAAATGGCAAGACACTCCAGTATCCTTGCCTTGAGAATTCCACAGACAGAGGCGCCTGATGGGCTGCAATACACGGGGTCGCAAAGAGTTAGACATGACTGAGTGACTGACACCAGTATTCTTGCCTGGAGAATTCCATGGACAGAGTAGCCTGGAGGCTACAGTCCATAGTCATAAAGAGTCGGACACAACTGAATGGCTAACACAGGATCTAGGAGGAAGGTCAAGTAGCTACAGGAAAGGCAGCTATTTTGAGAGAAGTGTGATGGTTAGGAGTTGGGGGCCCAGAGCCAGAACGCCTGGATTTCTGCCTGGGCTCTACGACTTCTAAGTTCTGAGATTTTAAGCAAATTGTTTGACATTTCTGCAGGAATAATACTAATAAATAACAACTACCTCACAAGGTCGTTGTGTGGATTAAATGAGCTACTACATATGAAGCCTTAACATGGTTCCTGGTCCACAAGAACCACTCAACAACACCAGTTACCATTATCACCTCCACTGGAGAAAGAAAGAGCTGGAAAATAAGGCTTTGATTAGCACAGAAAGTTAAGAAGATAGAAGCCAAAATCCTGGTTTCTATAAAGCAACTGTTCACTATTCTGCTTCTAGATACATATTTAAAGAAAAATATCACTACACTCCACATCACTTAAAAACTGCATCTATGCCAGGTTTTCCCATAATGAGCAACAGATGACCCTACTCAGATTTAAACAGCTATCTTTTTTTGGTGGTAGGGAGGTTCAGGATGGGGAACACATGTACATCCATGGCTGATTCATGTATAGCAAAAACTACCAAAATATTGTAAAGTAATTAGCCTCCAATTAAAATAAATAAATTTTAAAAATAAATAAATAGCGATCTTTCTTAATTTTCTAGAAATCTCACTTTTGCAAAGTCTTAAAACATTGCCAAGAGGCATTTTAAAAGTTTTGCACTAATCTTAGAAAATCAACTATGATGCTTCTGGCCCCAAACAGTAGAAAGTTATATTTTCTTTTTTTTTTTTTTAAAGTTATATTTTCATAATCTCTTCAGGGTAGTAGGTTTTTTTAAATATGAACCAAAAATAGAAAAAAAAAAAAATTTTTTTTTTTTTTTTTTTGAGGCTGACTTTTTTTTTCAGCTGTGTTGGGACAGGGTTGTGGCATGCAGGTTTAGTTGCCCCATGGCCTGTGGGATCTTAGTTCCCCAACTAGGGATCAAACTCACATCCCCAGCATTGGAATCCGGATTCTCAACCACTAGACCACCAGGGAAGTCCCACTGATTGGTATATTTTTAAATTTAAACTCTGAGCATCAAGCAAGGTTAAAAGGCATATTTACAAACAGCGAAATATACAGCAAATATTATCAAAGTTTAATAGCCTTAATAAATAAAAAGTTTACATAAATTAGAGAACTCTCCAACAGAAAAACATGTATGCTATCTATAAAAGGAATACAGATGTGATTTATAAAAGAAATAAGATGAGAAATAAAGATCAAATTCACTAATAAATAAACAGTAGAGTTATATGCCATTTTTGACCTACCAAATTACAACTTTTTTAAAGGTTGAGAGCCAATATAAAGGTCAACAGGGAAAGTCATACTTATGTGTGGAATTGTGGCTCAGCTGGTAAAGAATCTACCCGCAATGCAGGAGACCTGGGTTCAATTCCTGGATTAGGAAGATTCCCTGGAGAAGGGAAAGGCTACCCACTCCAGTATTCTGGCCTGGAGAATTCCATGGACTGTATAGCCCATGGGGTCAAAAAGAGTCGGACACCACTGAGTGACTTTCACTTTCAACACTAGAGAAGGAGAATGTATATTTCAAATGCTTCAAAAATATTAAACACTTTGAAGTCAACAACTTTACTTCTTAGAATCTATCCTAAGGCAAAAAAGCTTTATAAAGATGTAAAAATGAGTGGTAATCACTGAGTGAGCAAGAAAGCAGAAAGAACTTAAATGTCAAACAGTAGAGGTCAGCTAAAGAAATCATGGGATCTTAAAAAACTCGACTGATGAAGACTATTGACAAGAAATAACATTAATTATACATTGTCAGGTAAGAGGGAAAAAGTAAACAACAAAACTATAATGGACCCATATTTGAAAAAACAATAATGAATTGTTCATATGGGTTAAAACTCAAGCAGAAAAAAACAAATTTCTCAAAATGTTAACAGTAATTCTCATGCATGTTGATATTACAGGTAGGATTTTGTGTTTTCTTTGCCAATCTTTATTTTATAAATTTTTCTGCAATCAACATGTACAACTTACATAAAAATTGTAGTAATAGCATGCTGAAAATCGCTAAGCATTTTTCTCCTTTCCAAGAACATTAATATACTAGTTTTTTTTCTCCTTATCATGGAAGAAAGCACCATGGATTCCCATTAATGGAAAAAGATGTGGTTTGCCATCACCCTGAGGGACGCTTTCAGTGGGATGATTACAGCTGCTATGACAACAAGGGGAGGCTGTGATGTCACATAATGATCCAGTGACTGCACCATCCCTGTCCCAATGCAGCGCTCTCACTGCCAGCTGGAAATCCAGCAGAGACCTCATTAAGAGCATCTGTTCAGTAATTACTACAAGTTTCCCCTCATCATGCATCCAACTCTGAAGACAGCCCTACCACAGAACTCCCAACTCCCGAATCACAGACAGCCTAACCTCCCCCTTCTGTAGAGCTCAGACTGTCAGCCACCAGAGATCCTGGGTCAAGTGTTGGCATAGTCAGTAAAGGCGACTTCAACCAACAGGGACCAGGAGGGAAGAACCAGTCAGAGAACTTTTCACTGAAGCAGACATAAAGTCTCAAGGTGTCTAACTAAGGGACCTTATACTGCATCTCCCTAGAATATTTAAATATTGTCATTACCATTAGAAAAACCTACACCTCTAACCCACAGAAAGGAAGAGCAAATAGCAGTGATTACACAGCAAGCCAGATAATCAAGTGTAATATGAAAATGCATAATGAATTCTTCCACAATAAATATGAAATCCCAAGACCTTGTTCACACAGCACCTCGCACAGAGAGTAGCAGCAAACCACTACAATGGGAAGAGCTAGACAAACCGGGTTTCAAGTCCCAGCCCTATTACTTAATCTCCCAAACCTGTTTCTTCATCTGTAAACTGAGAATGCGTGCTCAATCACTACAGTCGTTTCCACCTCTGTGACCCTATGTGACCCTATAGCCCACCAGGCTCCTCTGTCCATGGGATTCTCCAGGCAAGAATACTGGAGTGGCTTGCCCTGACCTCCTCCAGGGGATCTTCCCAACCCAGAGATCAAACTCACGTCTCCTACGACTCCTGCATTGTTGACAGATTCTTTACCATTGAACCACCAGAGAAGCCCAAACTGAGAATAATAATTAGTAAAAGGAGCTGTTGAAAATTAAATATAAATGGGAAGGAAATCCAAAAAAGGCAAGGTACACATATACATATACAAATGGCTGATTCACTTTGCTGTACAGTAGAAACTAACATAATGTAAAGCAACCACACTCCAATAAAAATTAATTTAAAAAATAAAAACAAAATCTTTTCTTAGATTTGGGGGGGGGGGAAGAAGATTAAATATAAAGCTCTGAGCCTAGTATGTAGTACTGAAAAAAAGTTAGTCCCCCTAAAAAAAAAATGTTCGCAGAAAACTAAATGGATAGGTCAATGAAGTAACTGGTCTTGACTGAACCAATGTCAAAGTCTCCTCAAGGGCCTCTCTCTCTGGCCAGTCCTACTGCTAAACCATTCACTGTGTGCACGCATGCTCAGTTGCTAATTACAAGCACATATTATGTTGTTCTTACACATACATTTTCTCTGCCTACAGTTTTCCCAAGATTTCTCCCCTGCTCATCCCATCCTGAACCTCATCCAGTTCAGTGATTCCCAAACAAAGCCACACATCAGAGTTACTGAGACAGCTTTCTGAAAATGCACATTCCCAGGCCCCACTCCATTACTATAGAATCAGAATCTCCAAAGCCTGGGGCCCAGAAATCTTTGACAAGCTCCTCAGTTGGTTTTACAATGCAGCCAGCCCTGCCCCTGTAACATCTGAAAACCAGGTAGCTAATTCCTACTTCTATAAAGCTTGGTTTAAGGACTCTGCTACATTGCTGGTGGGATTGTAAAATGGTGCAGTTGGAAAACAGTTTGGCAGTTCCTCAAAAGTTAAATATTAACTTATCATACAACCCAGAAATTCCACTCGTTAAAATCTACCCAAGAAAATGATGACAGGGGCTTCCCTGGTGGCTCAGTGGTGAAGAATCCACCTGCTAATGCAGGAGACATGGGTTTGAGCCTTAATCAGGGAAGATCCCTCATACCGCAGAGCAACCAAGCCGGTGCACCCCAACTACTGAGCCTGTGCTCCAGAGCCTGGGAGCGCAGCTACTGAAGCCGGCGTGCTCGGGAGCCTGAGCTTCGCAAGGCAAGCTGCCACAATGAGAAGCCCATGCACCACATCTAGAGAGGAGCCCCCTGCTCTCTGCAACTAGAAAGCCTGCGCAGCAACAAAGACCCCGAGCAGCCAAACATAAATTAATTTTTTAAATAGTAATATTTATCAAAAATAAAATGTCCCAAATGGACTGGCACACTTAAAAAGAGAAGACTCCACACTTCCAACGCAGGGGATGTGGGTCTGATCCCTTGTCAGGGAGCGAAGATCCCACTGCAGCCAAAAGATCTTTAATTTTTTAATTTTTAAAAAATAAAACTGAATGAATCAAAGGAAAGGGGAGGGAAAAGGAGGACACGATAAGACAGGCACCTAGCCAATGTTTGTAAGAGTGAAGAGGAAGAGAAGGAAGGAAGGAGTGGCTTTCTTTTGAAATAAACTCTAAAGAACATTCTAATCCTAAGGCCTTCAGATCCAGTTGCCTCCCCCATTCAAGGTCATAAACCCTCTCATTTGGGAGGCTAAGAAGAGATGCTGGATGTCCCAAAAGTGCTTTGAATTTTTACCTAAGGCCTGTGCTGCAGGTATAAGAAGGCCCTTCCTCTGACATCTCCCATGTCTGGCTGCCTCACACACAACCAGGTTAGCTTCAGATTCCCAGGGCAAGTGTCTGTTTCCTCAGACTTTTGGACTCAGTGGGAGAAGGCGAGGGTTGGATGATTTGAGAGAATAGCATTGAAACAAGTACATTACGATATGTAAAATAGATGGCCAGTTTGAAGCCAGTGCTCTGGGACAACCCAGAGGGATGGAGTGGGGAGTGAAGAGGGAGAGGGGTTCAGGATGTTGGGGGACACATGTATACCTGTGGCCTGCATTCATACTGATGTATGGCAAAAACCATCACAATATTATAAAGTAATTATCTTCCAATTAAAATAAATTAACTACTTTTTTTTTTTAAGTGTCTGTTTCATCATCAGAAAATGGGAAATTAAATGAGCTAGTGCCTTCAAAGCCCTTAGAACAGTGCCTGGAAAATAGCAAATGTTCAATTACACACAGAAAGTAAATGTATGTAGGTGTGTATGTTTATATATAAAATATGTTTGTGTATAACTGGTGAGGCAGCATTGCCCAAACAGGCCATGTTGTGAGATACTCCAATAAGATTCACCTGGCTTGTGTCCAGATTGTATCCAGATTGGAGAAGCCAAGAACAGTGCCAAAGAGGGCCTAGGCACTAAGAGAGGGAAAGAGCTGAGTAATTTTAAATGTCCGTGCACACCAATAAATTTTAAAATGCAGGTAAGTCAACATGGATGATCCCATTTAGAAAGAAAACTGCTAAAGAATACCATGCAAATTTAAGATAAAGAAAATATGGAAGCAGATTCACCTAAATATTAACAGAGGTCATCTCTGAATAATGAGTTTTTCTTTCCTGAGTTCCCAAATGAATATGGATCATTTTTATGGACAAATGAAATTAATTATCCTATCTTCATTTTATTAAAAAAAAAATGAATTAAGTAACTAGGAAAATGAAGAAAACCCTCAGCCCCTAAGGACAATCTGCCTCTCTGACAGCCTGGAAATTTGTCTGGTTTGTTCCAAAGACAGAAGGGTTTAGGAAGGCCCAGATACAGAGGAGGAAGGCCATGTACACGGTAGTGGTCCCCTATGACACAAGAGCAGGCCCAGTCAGCAAACACTCACACGCTGATTTGCCTCAGGATAAACAGCTTGTGCTTTTGTGAACACAAATCTGGTCATGTCACTTCTGCTTAAAACTATTAGTTGCCTTCCACTGCTCTTGGGAAAAAGACCAAACCCTTCAGGTGGCCCACAAGAACCTCTGCCCACCTCTCGGGCCTCTCCCTAACCCCTATTCCTCCTCTACTCCATCTGCACGCTTCCCCACCTCCTTCTTCCACCCGCCTCATCAGGGGAGTCCATCCCCAGGCTAGGCTCTACCCCAGTGCCCCAGACTAGGCTCCATGCCATTTTCGGACCAGCACATGACCAGCACAGCACCCAGGCCATGCCACCAAAGCACAGCTATACCACTAACATCTGTGGGCTCCGTTGGGCCCACAGTTTGACTCACATTATATCCCTAATGCCTAACACAATAGCTGGCATATGGAGGGCACCTAATAAAGGCCAAGCTTTGAATGATTACCATTCACGGGCAGGCAGGGACACGGTGAAGTGTAAGCCCAGGGAAAAGCAAAGACCAACCACAAAAGGCCTGTGAGCCTTACTAGGGAATGTAGGTTTCATCTGCAAGTGATGGGAGCTACCAGACAGTTTTAAACTGGAGGGCAGCAGGATTAGCTGCATGTTCCAACTGCTAGAATCTAGCTACCATGTTGAGAGGGGTTTAGAATGGAGACAAATTGGGGAGATAGGGTGACCACCTGGAAACACTGCAACAGACTGAGAGAAGAGAGGGGTCTGATCTAAGGTAGAGGAGATGAAGGGGAAAATATGGATTGGAAAGAGTTTGGAGAAGGAAATCTATAGGACCTGATGACTAATTAGCTGTGGGGACACAGGAAAAGGAATCTAAGATGGTTCCCAGATTTCTGCTTCAGATGCCAGAGCTTTCCAAAATGCAGAAATTGGATTTGGGCCATTGCTCTAACTTTGACTTCTTGAAGCCCCAGCTTGTCCACCTGTAAAAAGAAGCTGTTCAAAGTTTCCCTGCAGGGTTACTGGTAGACTCAAATGAGCTGATGTTTGGGAAAGTGCTTCACAAATTGTAAAACATTGTTATTATTATTATTATCATCATCATCATCATCATCATCAGGGCAACAGATTACAAAACAACTGCATAATCACCCCCAGAAAACAGCTTCTTGGAATAGTCACCAAGACCAGGCTTATGGTCTTACACAACTGGCCTGATTTCTGTTTCTTTTAAACTGTATTCCCTGTCTTAAACTGTTAGCCTCATGAATGATCCGATGAGGAAAAAAGAAAAGGCATCTTGTTGAAAAGCTGAGTTCCCCGGGGCCCAGAAGACAGTTGGGATCTGGTCCCAGTCAGAGTCCTGCTGGTTCCCTCTTTAAGAGATGCTGGATTCCCCTTCAATACTTACTGACTTGACAAATTTCAAAAATCTAAAGGAACTTCCAGTGGTTAAAGAAAGATGTCTCACTAGAAACAATGAGCCTTTCTTGGAAACTGTAAGCTAATGACTTTAAAATAGAAATCCATCCACTTTCCCACTCGCTGCCTAAATCCCATGTGTTCATTTGGGATCCTTGGGCCCAGGAGTCAAGAGTAAACCAAAGCCAGTTCCCTCTGGGGATCTTTCAGAGAGATAAAGATTCCAAAAGGCTGGAGGGTTCGCATACCTTGTATCACAGTGAACATCTAGCCCAGTCAAAATGCCTTCAGGTATGGCATAAGCCAAGGAAGGAGAATAGAGAAGGGAAAGGAATTAAGATGTAGAAGAACCTGGGATAGTCTCATTACTGAGCCAGCAATTTACAAATGGCATAATCAAATATAGATACTATTATTCCTACTTTACAAGACTCAGGAAGGTGAACAATGTGGCCAAATATCTCTTCCCTGGTGAACATCAGAGTTCAGCAATTCAACTTCTGGTTTGTGCAAAAATAAAGAAGGAATATTCTTTCTACCTTATACAACACAATAATTCTTTGAGATGACTTCCAATAGTCAAGATGTCTGATGAATAAAATATGTAATTCAGCAAATCCAGTATGGCACTTCAACACTCCCCCCAAAAAAATTCTAATTAAAAAAAAAAAAAAACCACAGGAAAGACACTGAACCTGAGCTCTAAAGACCTGCACTGAAATCCTCACCAGTAACTGCTCTACCTATAACCTTATTTATAAAAGTTGAATCAGACCACCTTAAAGGCCCCTTCTTAAAGGCTAAACAAATGCCTGTGGTTAGTAGTAATCCAAGTCCAGCAGAACTTGATCCTTCTCTTTCTTCTCCAAGCCCCAGGAATCACACCTGACCCAATCTATCTACACCGTTATCAAGAAGAGAAAAAGCACCGCTGTCTGGAGGAGAATCAGAGAGAAAAGTCAGGAACCAGCTAAGCAATTAAATTATTTCTTTTCCGAGAAGCAAACATTGGCAGCAGTGTCTGTGGACTAACACTCATGGATGGAGTCTTGAGTGGTTTGGACCTTTGTCCACAAGACAAATAAAAACCAAGTTCCAGCGGCTCTGCTTTCAAGTCCCCCCACAGGGACCCTGGGGGAAGGCCTGGGTCTCAGGCCAAGCCCCCACCACACTCCGGAGCCTGCCCACCAACAGCACAGGAAGTGCCAGCCACTCTCCCCAGAGCAGCTGGCACCAATTACCCAAACCCAGCTGGAAATACTCAGCTGGGGTGAGGCAATGCCCGGCCTGATCGGAAATCCTACACTCAAACAAAGGCAGCCTTGCAACCGCACCAGCACACAACACAGTGGCTGGTCAGGGGCTGGGGGAGGCAGCCAGAGGGCAGGCTGGGGACCTCCAGGCAGGGAAGCAGCTGTGGGTCTGGGAGACTTGCCCGTTCCCTGATTTCAGAGCCTCTCCATTATCACAACCAACAGCTACCAATTACTGGGCATCCAGAGCATGCTGAGTTCTTCTGGTCCTCATTCTACTGAACTCCCCCAGCAACACAACAAAGAAGGAACTGTTATCCCCATTTACACATGAGGGACCCGAGGCTCACAAAGGCGAATGACCTTTCCCACCATCACGGAGACAGGAAGTGCCAGGACTGGGTCAAGAGCCCAGGTGTCCTGCATTACTTTCCTTTCTGCAAAACATCCTGGCCTAGGAAAGCAAACTACATACAAAGGGCCTGGCAACGAGGGGCTCACTTTGCAAAGTCATCACAGGTGACACCCTGAGTCCTAAAAGATGATCAGCCGGTTAGGAAGATGGGAACATCTGTAGGTCCACCATGGATCTGAGGACACCCGTCTAGTACTGGGACTCCAACACCCAAGAACACACAAAAGTCAATGCCTCTTGGCAGGAAATGCCAACGTTGAACTACAGAAAGCAGAAGATCAAGGCCATCCTTATGGCTCTTCAAGGAACAGCATAAATAAGTGCTGATCAAGAAGGTCTCAGAGATAGTTATTATTATCTTCATGTTAATTATATATTATGGAAATGTATTATTATTTCTACATGTAGTAGTACAGGCTTCCCCAGTAGCTCAGCGGTAAAGAATTCAACTGCAATGCAGGACACACAGGAGACGTGGGCTCAATCCCTGGGTCGGGAAGATCCCCTGGAAGAAGGCACGGCAACCCACTCCAGTATGCTTGTCAGGAAGATCCCACGGACAGAGGAGTCTGGTGGGCTACAGTCCATAGGGTCACAAAGAGTCAGACATGACTAAAGGGCTGAGCAGCAGCAGAGCACCATGCAGTAATGAATATTATAATAATAATATGGAAATAACATCACAACAAACATTTATATAGAATTTACTATGTACCCAGTGTTCTTCAGAGTGCTTGATGTACATTAACTCATTTAATCTTCCAACACCCTAGGAGATGAGTAACATAGCTATCTCCATTTACAGAATGGTTAAGTAACTTGTCCAAGATCACAACAATCACATAGCTAATAAACTATGAAGCCAAAATTCAAACCAAGGTAGTCAAGCTCCATAATCCATACTCTTAACCTCTACACACTGCCTCTCAACTACAACAAATATTTATTAAGGAGGATCCATGCTAGGTCCTTCCACTACTATTATCTATGATCACATTTGTTGTTCATTACAAACAAATGTAGTAACATGAATTGAAGCCATGAAGGTTTCATATCACAAAAGAATGGAGCTAGCCTTGCAGGCAAGCAGCAACACTTGAAAATCTCCATGCACACCCCCATTTCTCATTGGGATTTGACATCACAGAGGTGGAATGTGTGGAAGGCCCAAGCAGCTACACATTGACTTACCCTTGGTGAGAGCTCAGTAGTTATCAGACTTCACTGTGAGTACAGTGAGCTATCACACAAAGTTGGATACACAAAATCTAGTCTAGTTACTTCAATAATAATTTCAACTCTTTGCTAGTCTTACATTCTACTTGCCTCTGTGATGCTCTGAACTCTACAAATTTCTTTCACTAGAAATCTGAAAGTGCCTCACTTAGCCATCCCCCTGCACCTTCCAGCTCTGGGAAAGCTACAATGGCCTTCAGGACTCAAAGTTCACCACCTTTCTGGAGCAGTAGGAACCACGGAGAATTTTGTACCCAACCAGTTCACTTACAGATGGAGAAACTACCTCCCACGTTAAGTGACTTGCCCAGGATTAAAGAGCAAGTTAGGAAGAACCTAACCATAACTTTCAGTTCTGAGTCTGGTATGTGTTTCCCACTAACACTGTGCATGTTTTCCCCTGTGGTTCCCCTGGCCCTTCTACAGTGCTTAACTCAGTGCTATATTCAGCAAATGTTTATTATCTCTCAATAAAAATAGTGTTATAGACTGTGTCCCCTCAAAATTCATATGTTATAACCTAACCCCCACTGTAATGGTATTAGGTGGTGGGGCTTTTGGCAGGTAATTTGGTCATGAGGGTGGAGCCTCATAAATTGGATTAGTGCCCTTATTAAAGAGACCCCAGAGAGCTCCCTCACTCCTTGTGCCATGTGAGTACACAGTAAGATGACAGCCCCCTATGAACTAGGAAGCAGGTCCTTACCAGATACCAAATATGCTGGTGTCTTCTCAGCCTCCAGAGCTGTGGGAAATACATTTCTGTTAAGCCACCCAACCTGTGGTATTCTGTTCTGGTAGCCAGAATAAGATAATGCCTAGGAGCTCTGCTTGCATTATCTCGTTTAATTGCCCAATCCAGCAAGGTAGATACTATTTATTATGTCCATTTCACAGTTTAGGACACTAAACTTTAGCCATTTGATGCCACCATTCCAAGATCATGATAAACACATGAGGTTCAGAATCTGAACCCCCAGTGTCTAACTCCAGAGGTTGTTATATTCTGAACTCTATTAGGTGCAATTTTACCATCCTGGTCCCCTTTTCCTTTTCCAGTTCCCAAGGCAAGTTCAGAAGCTCATTCCTGCAGTGATGTTCCCCCCACTACCCCCAACGTCCCCATGGCCCCAGGTGGACTGTGCCCATTGCTCTGCTAAGTCCATGGAGGCTTGGTAGCCATGCCTCAGGCACTGGGTGGCCCCGGGAGGTGACCAGTCCATGGGAGGGCAGAAGGTGTCCAGCACCCACTCTGTTCCTGTTCCCTTCTGGCGTCAGGGGCCAAGATGTGGGCTTCCTGGTGGCCATTCCCACGCCAGCACACAGCAGTAGTGACATACCCCTAAGTCTGCCCCAGACATACTTATGAACCCTCAGGATCACACCACTAACCCTCACCCACTCGCAGCCAGAGCCAGTACTGGTCACAATATAACCTCTAGCGGGGGGAAGGGCTGCTGAGCAAGCACGCAGTGTGACAGCAGGCACTGTGAGTGGAACTTCACTCCCCTGGCCGGGTTCACCCAGGAGGAAGGTTCACCCCAGCCCCGTTTACTCTGAGAAGGAAACTGAGGCTCAGCGAAGCTAACTGACTTGCTTGGCCGGCACAGTTAAGTCTTCGTGTGACTCCAACGCCCAGGGCTTCCTGCTACAAACACCCCTTCTCAGACAACACACATCCCTATCGCCATGCGCTCCAGTTGCTGGCTGCCAGTAAGACCCCATGGAGAGAGCCTCACTTCTCTCACTTCCTTTGCTGATGTGCAAACACCATGCAGAGGGACACACGAGCTCTAATCAGTATTGTCTTCCCTCAAAACAAGAAGCTGTCTAATGACATCTCAGGGTTAATAAACAACTTTTTCACATGTAACTTCACTTGATCCTCACCACAGCCCGGTAACTAAGGATCACACTCTGCATCTTACACATGAAGGACTGTGGCTCAGATGCAGAAAGGGAATCACGGGGGAGGTGAGAGTCAGAGCGGAAACTGCAGTCCCAGTTTGCATGAGCCCTCAGTCCAAATGCCCCCTTCACCTGGCTCTGTTTGAATCTTTCCCAGGGATGTGAGGAGGAGGAGGAGGAGAGAATTAGGGCAACGGGTGCTGGGAGGCAGTTGCAGAACAGTTTGCCTTGGATACTAATTCAGTTCTTGCAACCCACCAGCACTCCCAACAATGCCCAGAGGTTGCTGCCAGCCAGACAAACTAACGGGCAGACAAGACACAGAACACTGAGACCAATCTGCGGCCCTGTGCACCAAGGCCAGGAGCCTCTTTCCCCGGGCTGGAAAGGGGCCAAGCCCCCAGTGCATGCAGCCCAATATCCCAGCCTCGGCCACCCACAGAGCCCTGCCCACCCAGGACCCTTGTGAAACATGCACCCGCCAACAGACCTCCCCGCTTAGTGGGGGTTCCCAGCACCCAGCAGTCCCAGATGGGACAGGGAACCCTCACACCCTGCCCCTTAGGCCTCTGACTGCTGTCTAGGGGCCCCTTGTTTTTCCTCCTCTGGGACAACCCCGCAGAGAGAAACACACGGGCAAGGGAGCCCGTGGCAGTTGCTATAGGCAACGCATCCCTCTGTTAGCAACACCTTACAGGCCTAGAATTTTCCACACCACCACCAGGTTCATTTGTGGAGGAAGCAGCTTCTTGTCCACACACCCCATCAACTTCATATCCTCCTGGCCCATAGCTTCACCCACTTCCTTCTGACACCCTAGAGGTCATCACCTTGAGGAAAAGAGAAAACAAGGGCCCCCCCAAGACCCATTTTCTCATCTGTAAACTGAGAGGTGAGGCACACCAACAGGGATCAAGAGAGTCCCCCTCAGGTGGTTAAAAGAAAAAAGTGCTTTTGCTTTCTGCAGACATACTTCACTTTGGAAGGAAAAGTGTGTGTTTTGGGCAGCCTCATGGAGAAAGTAAGAATCTGCAAATCCACTTAATACAAACCCAAACAGATATCCAAACCCCAGGAGACAAAGAAAGTTCTTCTGGAAAACAGTAATACAGCAACTCTCCCCATAACCGTTTATTTCATATTCAAATGCTAGTTCATGAACACAGTCAAATTACACTTGAACTTCTACACATGGCCTTCAATTAATGTTAATTGTTATAATTATTGGCTACAATCATAACTGGGGCTTCTCAGGTGGCTCAATGATAAAGAATCCGTCTGCCGATGCAGGAGATACAGTTAGATTCCTGGGTCAGGAAGATGCCCTGAAGAAAGAAATGGCAACCCACTGCAGTATTCGTACCTGGGAAATCCCGTGGACAGAAGAGCCTGGCAGGCTACAGTCCATGGGGTCGCAAAGAGTCGGACACAACTTGGTAACTAAACAACAACAATCCTAACTACAATGGTTTCCTAGGAATGCGACCCTCAAATCACGAAGGCTCTACGACAGTCAGTGCTTTCTGGATGTGGCATGTGTTCAAGCTCACGGTCTTATATTCAAGACCTCTTGACCACAGGGATCGAACCCAAGCCTCCTGCATCTCCAGCACTGCAGGCAGAATCTTTACCATCTGAGCCACCATGGAAGCCCCTCTTAACCCAGAAACTTCCACTTAACAGAGAGAAGTTCCATCAGGAGCCCTCCAAGGAAACTTGATTCTTGACCTTGCCATGTGGGGGCTCACACACCCCTCTTCTGCAGAATCCCAAGACCCCTGCTGACCTCATAAGCCAGGGGTAACAATCTCTTGAATCTGAGAGAAAATCTCTTGAATCACCAGGACCGTAACATAAATTCCTTTAGTAAAGTTCTTTGACCTGGAAATTTTGCATAATTAACAGACTGGAAGAGAAGGTGATTCCTGATGACAGAATGTCAGACACCTGAGAAAAAAAGCGATCTGGGCTCTAGAATTTCTTCAGGATTCTTCCTTCACATAGTTAGAGGGGGACTGTCCACCTACTCCACCTTGCTGGAACCATGGGACAAGCTGGAGACCATGGGTGCAGGCTACAAGATATCTGTACATTCACAAACCAAGTCCTAACTGCCACATGCTGATGTTGCAGGAATATGAAGCCCCCTGCTTAGAAGAAAATGTCACGTAACATACAGGACAGACAGTACTTGCAAATCACACACAGAGACACATATACATGGTGTGTATATAATGCATATTATTAGTACATATTATCACGTGATTAATATATGGTAATTATATAATATATTGTACAATATATAGTAGCTATAATTATATATTACATACATTTGATACATTGATTATATGTATAATTAACATGTATTACATACATTAAGAGTACAGTTGACTCTTGAACAACTAGGGTTAGTTGAAAATTTGTGTCATAACTAATCCTATATGTGATTCTTCCATAGCCCCAATTCCACATCCTCAGATTCAACCAGCTGCAGATTGTGTATACTGTAGTATTTACTATAAAAAAGAAATTCTTGTATAAGTGGACCTGAGCAATTCAAACCCACATTGTTCAAGAGTCAACTGTGCTTGAAAATCAGAAACTAATGATGAAACTCCCCTAGAGGAAAAATATACAGGCAAAGGACATAAAATGTAAAGAAGTGAAATAACATGTGGAAGTAAGATACTACCTTCCACCTCCCAAACGACAAACTCTTTAAAAATTATCAGTCCTCATGAGACTGTGTGAACACCTGATACGTGGCTGGTGGGAGTGTGAGTTGGTATTTCCAGAGAGTATTTAATAATATGCTTTAAAATCCCTAAAAATACACATAGTCTTAGACTACGCAATTTTACTTCTAGAAATTTATTCTCAAAAGTGTTACTGGATGTACTCAAAGATTTAGTCTTTTTTCATTGTCTATTATGGTAAAAAGTAAAAGGAACCTAAATAGCCAACAGTAAGTTTTTAAAATAAAAACAAATATAGAGTATGAAACAAAGCTACTATGATATTAAATACCATTACCAAACATTATGATTGCTGTTAAAAAATTGTGTATATAAAAAAGTACTGGAAGTATATACAACAAATATTAATAATGTTTAGCAGTTGGTGGTAAAATTACAAGCGATTTTTTCTTTCTTTTTAATTATCTGTATTGGCTACAATTTCTTTTTGATTATCTGTATTTGTTACAATCGGTATTTGCTATATTGGCCTAAAACTTCTAATACGTATCTGGGCAGCATTTAATAGCTTTTATTTTGTAAAATGTTATATATGAAGACATCATATCACCCCAAGAGGATGAATTCCTTGAATCCCAGGTTCTAGGTCTGATTTATCTTCAAAAACTCCCCATGATATTAGCTTAGGGTCTTGAACAATTACAATTACCATTTATTGAATGTTTGCCATTTGGCAAGCATTCTATTAAATTGTGTTTTTTAATACAGTAAAATTCAATAAAAATTTGTTGAAGGAGGGAGGGAATGAGGCGGGCAGATGGAAAGGAGTGAATGAATAAATGCCCAAAGATCTGAAACAAGCTGGCAGCTCTCTCACCATGAAGTGACCTGCTCACTTTTGAGGTCCCATTTGACCAGCAGACCATACCAATGTGCTAGACCATTTCCTCTAGTGAGAATGGGAGCAGAAAGGGAGTAGGTATTAGGCAAGGGACAGCCACACTACAAACTTGAGTTTTCGAAGCCACCGTTTTTGAAAGATTTCACAGGCAACTGCCAGGTAAAACTTAAAAATCATTTTTTGGAGCTTTCTAACTAGATTCACAAAAACCAGTATTAACACAGCCTTTTGATGAATCACTTTGGACCTTGGCAACCTTTAATTCATTCCTACAAAAACTCCCAAGCACTCACTATTAGAGGGTGAAAAATAAACTTAGGCACAATCTCATTCTTAAGGAACCTGCAGTGTACGAGGACAAGGAATAGTTGCTGAAATACTGGCTCAGGGCTAGGTGTGAGCCCTCACACAGTACTAGGAGGCCAAGACACATGCAGAAGTTCTTTCTTTCTCATGGGGAAGAAAAGCAGAGGAGGAGGTAAGTGAGAGTTGGGATAGACAAGATTTCTCAATGCAGAGTTGGGGAAATGGCATTCCTGACTGAGGGGACAGCCTGAGCAAAGGCTCTGAGGGGTGAGATGGGGGCCAGGGCAAGCCATCATGAGTGTGTGGAAGAAACAGATCTGCCATGTCAACTGAGGCAAGAAAGGCAAGTTCAAGCCAGAATGGAGAGACTTTGGAAGCAGGTAAAGGCGTTCAGACTGAATTCTGGTAGTAATGTGTCCAGTCCATGCCCCCTAAATCTTGGGCCACTCCATTAGAAGAAGTAAAGTGGCCCAGATCCTCTCCAATAGCCTCTTCTTGCCCCTGACAAATTCCTGCTACACTTCTAAAAAGCACCTTAATATACCCCTCACTTTCACAGGCTTCGAGAAGCTCAGATTTACAGCCATACTGCCCTGAGCACACACAGAAGTAGAAAAGCTGAAGCGGCTCCTTGACACCTGGTCCTTGACCCTGCTGGTCTCCAATCTCTGACATCCTGGAGAGGAAGCCTCCCTGGCTTAGCCCATCTCCTGGGAAAATGAGGAGATAATCCTTGGACCAGTTGATTCAAAACAGTACAGCATGGAACCGGTAGTAAAAGCACCAAGAACTGATCTCAAATTCGGCTTCTGGAGAGTCAGTCCTGTGGTCCTGCTTCCTCTAAGGACCATGGAGACACCTCCAGGCCCCTCTTAGTAAAGGGTTTGGGAAGGAAGCCACTGGAAATCCAGAGGACATGAGACAGATGTTTTCAAATGTTTTAGTAGCATGATACATCCCTCCCACCCTGCCTTCTTCCGACTCTAAATGTGTCTCTTTTTATGCCTTGTCTTCCCTGTCTTCCTTCCTACCTCCTCTCCCTCTCTCTCTCTCCCCCTACTTGTGTTCCTTTCTCTCCTTATTTCAACTTTTGTGAAACCTACTCTTCAATCTCTTTCTCTGAATCTATCTCTATGTGTCTGTCTCTCAGAGCCAGCTCATCTCTATCATCTCTCTCTCCGCGTCTCTGACATTCTGTCGGCTTCTCCGACTTTATATTCCTGAACTGGTGTGTGGGTGCGTCTACTAATGTATCTGCCCGGACTTCTCTTGTCATTCGGTCTCTCCTATCTGTGTGTCTTTCTGTGTCTCTGTCTTACTGTCTGTCGTGCACGTCTTTCTGTCGCTCTCTCTCCCCGTACCTCTCCATCTCTCTGCCTCCATCCGTGCCTCTATCCCTCCTCTCCCGGCTCGCGTTACTAAAATCGCAGCGAGGAATGGAGCAGCTCAGAAAGGTGTGACCCTAAAAACCAGCTTAAGCGGGATGCCAGGTTAGAGCGGCGGGAGGGGTACCGTGGGGACATCCCCGGTGACGGCCGAGCCACACATGCGACTTCCCGGCACTATCGCCGCTCCCCGGGTCTCCCGCTTGGCGAGCGCCCCGCGACCCAGCCCCACCCCGACCACCCACGTCCCTGGCTCAGAAGGACCCTCGCCACCCTCCGGAAGGCCGGAAGTAGGGCAGAGGGCGGAAAGTTCTCACCGATGGTGAAGCTGTAGCCATCGATGCTGAAAGTGGCGCTCCGGCATTTTTTGAAGCCCTCTTTCCTGTTGCTGGCGTCCGTCATGGCTCGGCCGGCGGCGTCCCGAGGTCCCCAGCGGAGGGGCGCGCACCCCGGCGCCGGCGCCCGGCTTTCAGCCGCGTCCCCCACCCGGGCGCGCGGCGCGCTGTCCCCGCCGGTCCGCCGCTCGCTGAGAGCGGAGCGCGCCGGCTGCTGGCACCGCGAGCGCGAAGTCGACTAACGCACTAGGCGCACGGCGGAGCCAGCGAGCCTCGCAAAAGCCCCATCTCCAGTGCCAGGTTCCAGCTACCACGAGAGGAGTGCGAACAAAGGGAGTCGACGCGCACCCGCGCTCGTGGATGGGGGCTGGTGGGGGGGTGGGTACCGAAATCCCTGTCTTTGCCACCTTCTCCCTGGAAGCCAGCGCGCTCCAGGCACGCCTGTTTTCTTTCTCAGCTTCGCCTTCCCCTCTCTGGAGGCTGGTGGGGTTTGGGGACTCAAGGGAATGGCTAAGATTTGGCGTCGTGCTTCTTTTGGATGTTTTCTCTGGCAGGCAAGAGAGCTCCCAAAAAACACATCAACAGATGGAAAAGCAAACATTCAAGCCGGTCAGATGCTGCCAAAGTTTGCTCCAAACAAGGAAGTCGGGAAAATCGCCACGCCCACTTCCTCCCAGCAGCTGTCCCCTGAACTAGCCTGGAACCCCGATAAGACTACTTCTCGACAGTCCCAGGCAAGGAAATAATCAAAGTAACCCATATTCGTGGCTAAGTGCTCTCACGCAGAGGTTCTAAGATGCACAAGTTCTAGTCCATTCCAAACGAACTGTCCGAGCTCTTTCCAATTGGTTTTGTCAAATAGACTTGGCAAAGTGTGTTGCCAAATAGAGATTCCTGGAATTTGTGGAGGTGGTAGAGATTTAACCAACCCTACAGCTAACCGCTCTTATCACAGAAGAGGAAACTGAGGTGGACAGGGGCTGGACTAAGATCCTACAGCTAAAAAGTGGCAGTGTCTGGATAGAGGAGTTTTATGATATCAAATCAATTACTGATCCTTCCAGTACATGAAATGACTGAGTCAGGCAAGGCTTGTATGAGGGAAATCATTCCCTCCAACCAGCAAGCAATTGCTAAGGGTTTACAGTTGTGGTGTTCTGTGCCATCGGCTGGGGAGCTCACATTAATGAGACCAAAGTTGAGTCCCTTGGCGGAGTCCATCCAGTGTAACACATGGAATGACAGTGTTATGCTCAGGTTATTAAAGAACTAGTTAATTCAACCTCATTTGTTGTGATGGAATTTAACACAATTACCAAGCACTTGTCAATATTAACGAGTCAATCAGGTATATCCCTAGTTGTTTCTGAGTTTAGAGAACAGTGGTCATAAGTCTTCAGAATCTAATTAAAATTAGAACTCTTCTCTCAAAAAAAAAATCACATACACACACACAGGTGCAATATTCCACATGCAATTTTAAGGGAACCATAAACCTCTCAAGCCCCCTGGAAATCAGATTAATATCTCAGGACCTGAATCTTTCTCAACTTACCATATATTTTGAGAGAAATGAGGGTTTTTTAAATGTCAAATATAGTTGGAACTTCAAATATAAATTCTCTATGGTAAGACCTAGAACCACATTGATAGTTTGCTGAGATCAATGGCAAGATTGACTGATCCAAAAAGGCAATGGGTGTCAAAGAACTCAGGTCACACAGAATGGTACAACCTCGCTTGGCAGTAGAGCGTGCTTCAAACCCTGAGGCACTCCTTGAGACTGGGACTGGTTACAATGTGAAAGCATGAAGAAAGCTCTAGGGGTGAACTGAGTCTGAAATCTGGCTCCACCACTTACCAAATATATGACCTTGAGCAAGATACTAGACCTCCCTGAGTCTTGCTTTCCTGATCTTACAATGAGGATTAAGTGAGAGGAAATAAGTGAAACAGGCATACCGTGGACATTCAGTTTTTGCAATTACCAGGTGACTCCCAAGTTTCATTAGGTAGACATTGTAGAAAATTCTTCTTCATAGCAATAATATATTTTTGCTATTGTTATCATTAATTTTATAAAGAAAGAAAATTTATCTGTAAAATGTTTATATAAAATATATGACTACATACCATATATATTATAGTATATTATATATACTATATACAATAGTACATATAATGGCATATACTATATATAATGCATTTTAATATAGTAACCCCCAAAAGTTTCTTATCATTCTCACTTCCCTGTATTTCTCCCACCTTCCCAAACCTTTAGCAAAATCACATGTCTTCTTCTGTGTCACTGGAAGTTAAGGAATGAGATTCCTGAAAGCCCTGAGCTATAGTCTCCTATGGTAAGTTATCAAGAAAAAAAAAATCCTAATGGGCTGGAAAATTTTCCCTGAGTGAGTGAAATTAAAACTTGGTATTTAATCACTCTCAGCAGAAAAGCTTTTTGAAATATAATCTATAAAAATAATAACAATGTGATCATTTATCTGTCCCCTAAGACTGGTAAAAATAACTTGCTTGAACAATTAGAACTGGTTTTAAATTGCTTCTCCCCAGAATTGTTCTCTCTCTCCCTGGTTTTAGAAACTGCACACCTACAGAATCACTGACTGCAGTGCTTCAAGTGCAAAGACTTAAAAGCAACCTTCTCAGCGTGGGGCTCTTACTCCACACCAAGTGAAGTCAAATACTAACATTCCATAAGCCAAGAAAGAATGAGTTCAACACCAAGATCAACAGAAGCATTGCTTTTGCTTGTTCTTTCAGGAATGCTCCTTTAAGAATGCCTGTGAAATAAGAAAACTAAACCAAGATACCCAAGTAGATGGGTGAATCCTATGCCCTTACTGTTAGAGCAGGGGTCAGCAAACAGACCTGCAGGTCAGATCCAGTCTGTTCACCTGTTTTTGTAGAATCCTCAAGCTAAAAAAGTGATTGAGTGATTGAAAAATTCAAAAATTTTCCATTCAAAAGAAGAACATGTAACACATTAAAACTACATGAAATTCAAAGTTCGGTGTCCACAAATACAGCTGGTAGCTCATCTGGTAAAGAATCCACCTGCACTGCAGGAGACCCTGGTTCGATTCCTGGGCCAGGAAGATCCCCTGGAGAAGGGATAGGCTACCCACTCCAGTATTCTTGGGCTTCCCTGGTTGCTCAACTGGCAAAGAATCCACCTGCAATGAGGCAGACCTGGGTTCAATCGCTGGGTTGGGAAGATCCCCTGGAGAAGGGAACAGCTAATCATTCCAGTATTCTGGTCTGGAGAATTCCATTGACTGTATAGTACAAGGGGTCGCAAAGAGTCGGACACCACTGAGCAAGAGGCCAGCAAACAGACCTGCAGGTCAGATCCAGTCTGTTACCTGTTTTTGTAGCAACTTCCAGCTAAAAAGTGATTAAGTGATTGAAAAAGTAAAAAAATTTCCATTCAAAAGAAGACCATGTAACACATTAAAACTACATGAAATTCAAATTTCAGTGTCCACAAATAAAGTTTTATTGGAACATAGCTACACTCATCTGTTTACACATTGCATGTGGCTGCTTTTAAACCAACAGGCAGAGCTGAGTAGTTGTGCCCAAGACTGGATGGCCTGCAAAGCCAAAAATACTTGCTATCCGTCCCTTTAGAGAAAATGTTTGCTGACTCCTAGATGATCGTAAATATCTTACACCTGTCTAGGCTTAGATAACTTCTGGTTCTATTATATTTATTATAAAATAAGTAAATACTATTATATTTGCTATAAAATGACTTATTTACTAAAAAATAAGTTTGATTTATAAAATAAATCACTGATCTGTTTTTAATTACTGGAATGGATTCTAACAAAGAAGGCAGAGCAACAAATGTTTGACGAACGAAAGAAGGAAGGTAAAAAACAACATGCATAAGAGTTTGATCAAGTTATTAGCAAGATTAATTAGGTTAAAATTAATTTCTCCCAAGATAATGCATGAACCTGGTTTCATCCCAAGAAAGTAGAAGAGGGTGAATTCAGTACTTAAATCAGTTCAGAACTCATGGATCGGATAATGTCCTTCAAAATATAACAACTATATATGGAAAAATAAAAATCTGGAAGGAAACTCATCTGACTCAGGTGCTAATATCCTGTCCCCTGATACTCCCTGTATAGGGGCTGGTAACTGTTTCTATGTAAGAGAAAGAATGTTAACAGCTAACACTGTTAAACTAATGTTCACTGGTTTCTAAACATCTAGAAAAAGATGAGACTATATGTAGCATGTGTTATCAAATGTCAGTTTTCTAAGAAAATAACTTTTTATTTGTCATACCAAAGAGAAGACAACTCCCCAGCACTTCATTTGGAATTCTCCAGTCACCCAAGAATTATAAATCCAAATTGTCTCAATAAAAGCATTGTTTATACCCCTCATGGACATCCTCAGCTGTGTGACAACTACTCTAAATTGGGGGGAGGACCCCGTTGCAGTCACATCATCACAGAAATGCTATAGGCAATGAAGTTTCTGAACTGTAGCCCTGCTCTTCTGGCTGAAATTGATACAATCCAGATAAGACTAATGAGTATCTTTGCTGGAAGTAGGAATTGTGAGAGGTGAAGAGAAAGTTACAGGAAATTCCAGGCCCATTTCCAGCCTGAATCTAAAAATCAGCTCCTCACAAATTCTATGAGATGTCCTAGTACCTTACACTACATTCCGTCTTTGTGAGTGAGCTAGCAGATGGGAGTTTCTGTTGCTTGCCATCTTGAATCCTAGCTAATCCATCAAACACAGTCCCTTCAAGGAGAGATGTCGAGAAGAAAAAATAAATAAATAAACAGAGAAAGGGTGGAATGACACTATCATTACCGAGTGCCAACTACGTGACAGGCATTGCTGCTAACCAGGAAATGGTCCCTGCCTTTGAGGACTTTATAAGAAGAGAAAGTCCCGAACAGTCTCTGCAACCAGGGCTCTGAACAAAACAGCAGTCTCAGGAAGTCTGTGTTTATGGAGGCAGCTCCTCTCCAGCTGTCCTAACACCCTTCTCTGCTTCAGTGTGCTTCCACCTTATTGCATCCCTAGAGCCTATTCTTGTTTCTTGTATTAATTAGGCCCAGGGAAGGCAACAACTATCTAAATAAACAGAATAAAAAGCAAAGTGCCTACACACCTGAGGGTCTGAAAAATTTCCCAGAAAGATGCCTCGAAGGCCTAATGCAGATTGGTAGTGGTGATGGTTGAGTTGTTAAGTCGTGACTCTTTGCGACCCATGGACTGTAACCTGCCAGGCTCCTCTGACCATGGGACTTCCCAGGCAAGAATACTGGAGTAGGTTGCCATTTTCTTCTCCAGGGGACCTTCCCAACCCAGGAATTGAACCCCGAGTCTCCTGCATTGCAGATGGATTCTTTACCAGTGAGCCACCAGGGAAGCCCCTAATGGAGATTACAGAATGAGACAATTTTCCTTTGTGATAGAGATGGCCTCCATCTATTTGTCAATGTGTTTTCTAAGTTTACATATCATTAGTGCATTTGTGAAAATGACTTTTCCTACACCTGCCTTCAGTGTCTCAAAAAATCCTTCCATGTTCCAAAAAATACTAGCTTAGCAATTCCCAGATCAATGCTTTCCCCATAATATCAGAAGCAAATTAGAGTAAATTCATTCTTTTTGGCTCTAAGAATTTAGGGAGAATTTTCTGATAGCCTTTGCAGTTAGGAGATTTGGGGAACTGGAGACACTCTGCAGTGGAGGAGCAGAGACCAAAATGAGAGCCTTGAATTTCTTTTTTGTAATCTGGATTATCAAACCTGGATGTTCTTCCCCCCTCAGTCCACCTGGTTTGCCTAGAGACCTTCTCCTCATCCTTGAGGTCTCCACTGATGTCCCAGGTCCTCCAGAAAGCATTTCCTGCCTGCCTCTTCTGGAGGGAGGAGGACACTCCACTTTAAGCCTCCCCTGGACCCCACTCCATGTCTCTATCCTGGAACCACTGCACTGCACCCACACTGCTTGTGTGCATGCTGGTCACCCCACGAGGACATGAGCTGCCGGTAGCATCTTCCATCTTAGCCCCAGCACAGTGCCTGGCACAGAGTAGGCTGAAACATGCGATCAGTTAAGCAGTTAACACAGATGTAACACACAACTGCACAGCTAGGAGATGATGGGGGCAGAAGAGTTATTCTTAGTCATTCCCTCTCTTCATTCCCTCTGGCTTCCTCTGTGATGAGCTTTAGAGCCAACTCATGATAAACATGTTAACAACATTTATAACAAAACAAAAAGCTTCTCTGTTTGCTAGCTGTGTGATCGTGAGCAAGTTGCTTAGCCTCTATGAGTCTCAACTTTTATCTTCTGTAAAATGGAGACGTAGTAACTATTTTACAGGGGATACTGAGTTATACTGAGGTAATTTCTATTAAAGACTTGCCCTCAACCTGACTCATAGTAAACTTTCAATATATGATTGTGTTTTCTTTTTTCAATTTGGCCGAGCCATGAGGCTTGCAGGATCTTAATTCCCCAGCCAGGATTGAATTGACGTCTTTGGCAGTGAAGACATGGAGTCCTAACCACTGGACCACTGGGGAATTCCCATCAATACATGTCATGTTATTTTTAACATCATCAACATCACTAGGACTCTAGGTCCCTGTTGTGTGTATTTCCTGCATAGAGTTCTTGAGATAAGCCATACCCGGAGGCAAGAGGAACAGGCCCAGGGCTCATTCACCATGGGCCCAAGGCTCTGGAGTATCAGTCATCCCATAAGCAATGAAGCAAGCAATGGTTCTAAGCCTCCATCTCTCACCTGAGCAGCAGATCCCCACAGGCTTCCTGAGAGCTGGAATCTGGAGCTTGGATGGGGCCTGGCTCAGCAGGAACCCTCAGGAAATGCTCTGGCACTCTCCCACCCACCACCCCGTCCCCTCCCTGTCCCACTGCACTTCTGTCACTTAGGCATCACTGCATTTAGTGGGCATGTTGTGGCCTTCATCTTCTCAGCCTCCTGGCATGTTTAACTCTGTGAACCACGGTGGCCATATTTAGGGTGTCTTTTGTTCCCTGGGCATCCAGAGTAAAACCTGCTCCTGGTTTTCCCTACAGCTTTCTTGGCCAGTTTCTTCACTGCTGTCATTAACCAGGGAAGCTCTTATGCAAGAACCTCTTCTCACTCTCTTCCCTCTCCACAGAGCAATTCTCTTCACTTTGATAGCTCTGTTAATGACTCTCAAGTATCTAGTTCCAGCCCAGATTGCTTCCCCAAGCAGCAGTGCCGTGTGTGTGTGTGTGTGTGTGTGTGTGTGTGTGTGTGTGTGCCAAGTCACTTCAGTCGTGTCCGACTCTTTGTGACCCTATGGACTGTAGCCCACCAGGCTCCTCTGTCCATGGGATTTTCCAGGCAAGAGTACTGGAGTAGGTGGCTGCATGCTCCTCCAGGGGATTTTCCCAACCCAGGTCTTACATCTACCTGCATTGGCAGGCAGGTTTTTTTACCACTAGCAACACCTGGGAAGCCTGTGAACAGACTGCAAGGATTGTTATAATAATCAAATAAGCTTATATGATGACATCACAATAATACTTGACATTGAGACATTTCTTAATGTTAGATATTGTCCTAATTTTCATTTAATATGTTTTCTGCCAACTTCAAGTAGTAGGAAAAAGCCCTGACTTGGACGGTTTAAATTATAAGAATATTTCTTATTAAGTGCAACATAAATTATTAATTCAGCTATTCAATGAGGAAGTCAGAAAGCCAGGTACTTTGGAACACTGTGTACGTGCATGTGCTAAGTTGCTTCAGTCAAGTCCGACTCTTTGTGACCCCATGGACTGTAGCCCACTATGTTCCTCTGTCCATGGTATTCTCCAGGCAAGAATACTGGAGTGGGTTGCCATGCCCTTCTTCAGGGGATCTTCCCAACCCAGGGATTGAACCTGCATTTTGTAAGATGCTTTCATAGGAGATGAAGACTCTCAGGAAGGGAGTGGGGAAGTTTGACAGGGAAGGGAAAGTAGCAGTAAAGACAAGCTAGTCCTGTGGGCAACAGCAGCTTCATCCTCCACAGGGCACCAGAAGCCAGGGTGAGGCATGTGCCTCAACTGTCAACCAGAAGAAAGAAAGTTTAGGGTTGCTCTCAGAAGGTACCAATTCCCAGGTGTAATCGTTCCCTGGTGTCTGCAGGAGATTGGTTCCAGGACCTCGCCTTCAGATGCTTCAGCATCCTTAGATGCTCAAGGATCACATACAATGTATAGTGTTTGATTATACCTTGCATACATCCTCCCATAGACTTTAAATCATCTCTAGATTACTTATAATACTAATAATAATAGGGAATTCTCCAGGCAAGAATAGTGGAGTGGGTAGTCGTTCCCTTCTCCAGAGGATCTTCCCAACCCAGGGATTGAACCCTGGGTCTCCCGCATTATGGGTGATTCTTTACCATCTAAGCCACCAGGGAAGCCCCATTACTTATGATAATACAGTATAAATGCTATATAAATAGTTGCTTGAGCATGGAAAATTCAAGTTCTGATTTTTAGGAACTTTCTGGAATTTTTTTTCAAATATTTTTGATATGCTGTTGGCCAAATCCACAGATGCAGAACCCATGGAAACAGAAGTCAGACTGTGTTCTTGACTTGTTGAAAAGACAGCAGAGCAAGATCCAGTGGCCAGATGAAGCTCGCAGGCAAAGAAATGCCAGTGTAGCAGTTGAGAGTGGTGAGAGCATGGGACAGAGACAGGGCCTTGACGGAATCTGCTACATTGCTCAAATCAGATTTGCTTTTTATAAAGAAGATTCTAACTCCAGTAAGTCCCCTACATATTAACCTTCAAGTTTCAAACTTTCAAAGATGTAAACACATGTTCCATCAAAATCAGGAGTGAGTGAAATTGCATCTTGCCCTCTGTCTCCTAGTCTGACAATATTTCAGCTCTACCATCTCCTACCTCCTCTCCCTCTCCAGCCAGTAAGTCTTCTTGCCTGTTCACTCGATGCCAGCCCCTACATGCCAACTGTTGTACTGTACTACTGTAAGATTTAAAATCTTTTCTTTATTTTTGTGTTTGTTTTTTATGTATTATTTGTATGAAGAGTATTATAAACCTATTACAGTACAGTACTATATAGCCGATTGTGTTGGTTGGGTACCTAGGCTAACTTTGTTGAACTTACAAACAAACTGGACTTACTAACACATTGGACTTACAAACGAGCTCTCAGAACGGAACCTATTCATATTTAGGGGACTTCCTGTCAGTTGCAGAGAACAGAGTGGGCATTTGGATGTTTTGTTTTCCACGCACACTTTGACAAGTAGAGTGTGCATGTGTGGGGCAAGAAGACTGTAATGGCTAATTTTATGTCAGTTTGGCTAGACCATGGTACCCAGCTCAATGGTCAGACATTCTGGATGTTTCACAGAATGTTTGTGAATATTTGGGGGGGGGAGGGGGGAGATTAATATATAAGTCAATCAACTTTGCGGAAGCTGATTACCTTCTATAATGTAGATGAGCCTTGTCCAATAAGTTGAAGACCTTACTACAGAAAAGACTGACCTCCCCCTAGAAAGAAGGAATTCTACCAACAGACAGTCTTTGCACTCAGACTGCAACTCTTCCCTAGGTCTCCAATCTGTCACCCTACCTTGCAAATTTTGGACTTGCCAAGTTTCTACAATCACATGAGCCAACTCCTTAAAATAAACCACTCTCTCTCTGTGGAGATAGATAGATAGGTAGAGAGATAGAAAGACAGATAAATCCTATTGGTTGTGTTTCTTTGTCTAATACAAAGGCAATAAGAAAGAATTTGGAGAAGATGGGGAATGGATACTAGTGACCATCAAGTAGTTCTCCCAGGAATCCGAGAACCTAAAGGGATCATATTCTACACCTTAAGAAAGGTCTGAATGCCAAACGCAATTTGAGAAGGGTGGCCTGAGCTCAAGAAGTCCTCGACACAATGAGTCTGTGAGGAGATCTCTTTCTCTCCAGGGATCTGACTGTGCTTCTTGGCCCAAGCAACCTCAGGGCACTTGATGACTCCTGAAGACACCTCTAGGCCACCTCTGTTTCCTCATCTGCCTTTAGATTCACACACTTTTCCCCATGGTGAAACAATTAAAATAGTCTTGAATTCACATTCATGCTTTGTTTCAGAACCCCCTCTCTGCTAGGTTTGGAAGGGAACATTAGCCTTGGCCAGCACCTTTCTCTTCTCGAACTTCCTGTAGCCATTGGCTCTTCTCCCTGGGGAGACCTTGAACCTGAGTCAGAAGCCTTGTGTGACAATACAAGGGATTTCACATATGTGACCTCAGGCAAGTGGTTTAATTGCCCTCTTACTTTCTTCTCCTATAAAATGGGTATCAATCTGCCTCCCTTGCAGGGCCCTATAAATACACAAGTTACAAGTCAAAGTGCCTTCAAAAAGACCTTTGAAAGTAGTGTGTGCTAAGTCACTTCAGTCGTGTCCAACTCTGTAGCCCACCAGGCGCCTCTGTCCATGGGATTCTTCAGGCAAGAATACTGGAGTGGGTTGCCATGTCTTCCTCCAGGGGATCTTCCTGACCCAGGGATCGAACCTGCATCTCCTGTGTCTCCTGCATTGACAGGCGAGTTCTTTACCACTGAGCCACCTGGGAAGCCCCTTTGAAAGTAGGGATCATGTTTATTCACTGGTTTGGCACCTTGCATGATGTCAGACATGTAAATTACCATTAGAAGTTATTGAATGAGTTAATGAACAAATGAATAGTGCACAGTGGTCACAGAACTGAGTAAACCTCCAAAAGTACAGTGTTTCCCAAGAAAAAAAGTCAGATTAGAGCTATTGATTCCTCTGCCTACAGCATAGTCTTTCAGTATTCCTCTTTAGACTAAAACTTTGGTCTCCCTTAATAAGCTGGCACTGAACTGGATAAGGTTTCCAGAAATCATAGCAGGTATTTAAGCTCAGTTTAAATCTGACTTCCATTCAACTTTCCCACACCCTCAAAGGCATAATACTTTACTAGCAGTCACTATCATTATGCCTTGTTATCCACAGTGGCTACTATTAACAACTCCCTGCTGTTCCACATGCCAGCCTCATAAACATGAAGCTCCACTCTTCCCCGAGATGGCATGAACATGACTCAGGACAACATGGAAGGGGCCTTTGGGCTCCAGAACTCTGAGATATTCTCCTGATCCAGAGCACTAAGGGCATAGGGAATGGAACTCAAAGGCACCATGGCAGTCCCTCGGGCTGACCTTCCATATCTCTGCAGGAAAGAAAGTCACAGATGTCTTGGGGAATGGTGTGTATGAGCCATGGTTTCTTCTGGCTGCAACTATCTCTGACCTTTATCTAGCACGCCATCATATTACTCAGTCCCTTTGGGTCATCAAGCATGCCTCACACTAGTACCCAGTGCTCAGTAAAGGTGAGGCACAGATGCCTCAATCCTGTTCACAGCAGTGAGTCTCAACAACAACAGCATGCTGAAATCACCAGTGTGATCACAAGCTGATCACATAGACATCATGGCTCACCAAAATAGATTCTGATTCACTGGTCTTGAATGGGGATGGAAAGCTAAGAACTGGTATTTTTTCAAGCTCTCCAGATGATTCCAGGGAGAAGCCACGAATGAGAACCACTACCAGTTTGCAGCATTTATCCCAAACACTCCTAGTCTGTTTCCAATCTGCTGCCATCACAACGTTCCTATCTGGCTCCTGACCGGAGGCCGCGTCTTCCTTGCAAACCCTACCGTGTGCCATTGGCAATGTATCTGGCTTTCCTGCTTGACTCCTGACTTTCTCTCAAGGGCTTTCCTTAGACATATCCTATCAACTCTTCTCAGTTCAGACTTCCTTGAGAGGACTCTTGACATTCTGTGCTTCATGGGGACCAACAGGAAAAAAAAAAAAAAACACTAATATTTTTAAGCTAATATTTATAAGCCAAATCCTGTACTAGTTTGTGTAGCTAATTTCTGTAACAAATATCCAAATTCTCAGTGGCCAGACACCACAATAAAGGTATATTTCTTGCTCATTACAGAGCCCAAAATGCAGAAGGCAGGGAGAGACTGAGGAAAGAGGCAGACCACTGCAGATTACCAGGTGGCAGGCTTAATAAACAAGAGAACTTTCTCACCAGGCTTGTCTTGGGCAGCCGCAAGATGAGTAAGTCTTTACACACACACACGCGCCAAATCTTAAAAGTTTATATAGAGGACTTAACTGGGTTCAGTCACACTGCCATCCAGACAGTCTCAATACTACATTCTATCTTAAAGCTGTATCCTTGGAGAAGCTTCTGAAAATAGGGGAGGCAAGTGGCCAAGGGCAGAGGAGGAGGTGGGGAGCCTCCAACTGCCTGGATCCAGCTCACAGGTCAAGCAGCAGTCACACCTCCTCAATGATTTCCCCCAAGAGCCTGAAAGAAACACTTATTCCTTCTTCCTACATTCCATTAGCCGGAATTAGTCATATGGCCCCATCAAACTGCAAGAGGGGCTCTGGGAAATGAAATTATAAAAGAAAAGAGGGTTTGAGGGACTTCCCTGGTGGTCCAGTGGCTAAGAAAGACTTCATGCCCCCAATGCAGGGGGCCCAGGGTTCGATCCCTGGCCAGGGAATTAGATCCTGCATGCCACAGCTAAATATTCTGCACGCTGCAATGAAGATCGAAGATCCTGCATGCCTCAACTAAGACCCAGCACAGCCAAATAAATAAATAAATATTGCTTAAAAAAAAAAAAGAGGGTTTGGTGAATGGAGATCCATTTTAAACCCTCCCCTCTTCACTATTTTGACCAAATTTTCAATTTACCAGAAGCAGACATAGTCTACACCTCTGCTAAGGGCTGAGGGAAAAATCTGCCCCCAAATCAGAGTTGTAACCTTTTGGTCTGAAGTCAAAAAAAGCACCTAAGCTCACAAGCATGATACAAATTAAAGTTTTGCCCCCAAAAGAACCCCTCTTTTTCATGTGGCCTGATACTGGTATTATCACTTACAGAAGTTTTGAGGGTATAAACCATTTTAATAGTAAGCTGTTACATAGGTGAAAATGGATACAGGTATATGTGTGGCTGAGTCCCTTCACTGTTGACCTGAGACCATCAGAACATTGTTAATTGGCTACATCCCATTACAAAAGAAAAAGTTAAGAAAAAAAAAAATAGCACGTTATAGCTCTGGCATTAGAAAACAGCCCAAAGGATAATTCATTTAGTAGTTGAAAACTGCACCATCTTATGACATATGACTTTTTCCTTTCTGTAACTAGAAAACATAAGTATCTAGAAGTACAATAACATCAGTTATTGATTATGAGGCGGGGGCATAACAAAGAAATTTGGTGAATAATCTTCAGTAGGCCAGCAAAATTTGCACATCAAAGACGCTCGAGGAGGCTCTGAGGAATAGGAGTTATGATAAATACAGAGCAGCCAAGGTTACAACTTGCACGGCAGTAGGTCCCAGATGGATAGCTGTTGAGGGCAGAGTCGGCAGCACCTGCATCTGCATGTGGGGAAGGGAGCGTGGTTTCTTGGGGGTCTAAAACAGCGGCCTTTGGGATCTAACGGTCACCACGTGCCAGGCTCCAGACTAAGTATTTTACCCAGGCATCTACTTTCAAGCCCTCCAATGACACAGAATGGAATGATGGCGTTAGATTCAGTTAGAAGATCTTTCCTACTGTGGTTCTGAAATCCCCGGAGAAGGCAAGTCCTCTCAGGGGCAACCTTGGCAACAGAATCATCAAGAGCACCAAGAGCCCTGGAACCAAACAGAACAGACAGGCAGCTCCAGTGGAGATGTCTGACACCAGACTGGATCCAACTATTTGCTGGAATGACTTTTAATAGAGAGATTCTCCCCCATCTGTTGTTCACTGCTAGCTAAATTCATCCAGGACTTTGTTCCAGCTTAGTGATTTCACTTTCAACAAGACAGCAAATACGTCCCTTATCACCAGCAAACACACACCCGCACAGATATACACAGCTAGCCACACACACACACACACACATATACCCCCCACACCCACTTTGTGTCCTGGATGTGGCCTCTGCTAATGATGATAATGATAAGGATGCCGATGTTTTGGAGAAAATGTCACAGAAAAACAGTTAGTGAGAGTAAAGATATTTAGGGAAAAAGAGCAAACTATCTAAGATACAATGTGGTCACAACCATGTAAAAAATGCACTTCAGAAAGACAGAGGAAACACACCAAAGTGGTAATAATGTCTACAGTCTAGTGCGGGAGTTACAGGTTACTTGGTTTTCCAGAAGCAGCAAGTTCAGGCTTATCCTCCCACCCAGGAACCTTGGTGGAATTTAGTTTCTTCTTTAATGTGTCCTCCAAACTTTTTGCTCTGCCCATAATTAGAGGGAAAAAAAAGAAAAGCATTTTAAAAGTCAGTTAAGAATTCCCTGGAGGTTGAATGGTTAGGACTTGGCACTTTCACTGAGGTAGCCTGCATTCAATCCCTGGTCAGAAAGCTAGGATCCTACAAGCTGCGTGGTGCAGCCAAAAAAATTATTAACTAAAAAAATGAAAAGGAATAAAACAAATAAAAAGTCAGTTGTTAATACAAACATGGGTCTCAAAATTATTCCTGTATTTTTCAGGTTTAATCATTTTTATGATTTTAAAAATATATTAAATTATCATGAGCCATATCAATGACCCATCTGTAGACTGTAAGCTTCATGAGGGCTATTCCTGTTTTATTCATTGATGCATTCCAAACACCTAGAGCAATCCTGGTGCTGAGTAGGCAGTTAATAAATATTTGTTGAACGACCACTTGAATATTCTGGTTCTGACAGAAGAAATATGGAAATTAACACATCAGGCTTCTAAATCAGCCTCCATGAATCAGGATAAACGGTGCATCTTTAACCACCAATTGGTAAAGAAAACTTCATACTCATAGTCTAAAAATTCTTGGGCTCCTCTTCTCAAAGGAGATTCCATTCTTCCAACATAACAGGATCTAATAGAAAAGTCCTGCTACCACATCATCAGTAATGTGACACCTTATTTACTGATATTTTGAAAAACTATTATGCACGTTTGCCATACAAGGCAAGATGGTACCAAAAGAAATAGACTGAAGACTTGGGTGGTGGCAATTCTAAATTATGATCTTGAATTATGAAAACCTCCATGGGTGGGGAAAGCACAAAGTCTCTACACTGACAAGACTGAAATCTCAAAGTTACAAGCAGATTTTGCCAGATGTTGATTTCACTGCTGCCCAAAAACTCTACCAGAGAATCAGACAGTCTGTATTATCATGATAAAAGAAAGCAGTTATAGTTGGCAGCAGGTGGGAGTACTAACGATTTAATACTGAGATGCTTTTGTCAGGTATTTAAGTTACCAAAAGCTATTTTTTTCACTGTGATAAATTCCCTTTCACATTTGGCAACTGAATTTTTAACAAAATGCCTCTCACGCCAACAAAGGGCATTTGAGAGAATGGAAGCTATTGAGTTTCCACTTTCCAAATGAGTTGCCTCTTGACTTAATTATCCTCCCTGTGATTTTGAAGATATCCCTACAAACCACAAAGCATTGTCATTGACACACAGCCTGCAATCAGCGAATGGTTATGGGATTGACTCAAAAATCTGTGACAGCTGAAGCAAATCACAAAGAAAATTGAACTGCTGAAGTATGCTGGAAATCAGGACCACATTTTGGAAACAATAAGAACTGGAAAGGGTAAAAACAAGGTGCTAATTCAGTAATTAAATTGAAAGAAGAGTCAATAGATCCTCATTTTCAACTCCTGTTCCTCGAGGTCCAACCACTGGGACAGACTTTTCCACCTGCAGAAAAGAATCTCGGCCCTCACAACTGTGCCTGTTTCACACATTAAGAAACTGAGGCCAACTGCAGCAAGGCGGACACGTCTAAATGGGGACCAACCTGAAGTCTCCCCAAGTCTCCATCTCCCTCACTAGGCTGCCTGTCTTCATTATCTCACAGGGTGGAAATTTCCAGACACTCCAACCCTTTGGCCCTTCTACTTACTCTTACTTTTTCAATCTCTCCCTTTTTTAATCAAGTTCAGAGAAATAAATAAGCAGAGAGGAGACGAGGGCTAGTTAGAGACCACAGGCAGGCTTCCTTTCCCATCTCCCACGTACAATACAGAACTGTGCCCTTGAACTGTCCTGAGGTTTCTGTGCCTGCAAGAGGAGCCTTAGCCACCTCCCCAGCCTGTCCCCAAGTACATCCCCCAAGTGTCTTATATGGTCCTGGTTCCCATTCACAAAACCGGTCAGTCTCCTCACCCCCATGTCCCCTACCCCCTCACTGACCACCTTCAGCTTCTTGCTGCACAAGGGGAAGTGGAAAAGTCCCAAGTGTCGTGAAGATGACTCACCTAAAGTCAGCAGCCCCTTAAAGGACTGCAGACCCGCCTCCCTGAAACCCAGAAAGACCCTGGAACCACTTAACAGAGACTCTCTTGGGAAGACAGGCGGGAGATTCAGCTGGCTCGAAGGAGTGGCCTGGAGAAAGGAAGGGGAGAAAATGCCAACAATACCCAGAGGCCGAACATTCAAGCTCCACGATCTACTTGCCAGACTCTGACTCATCATCCAGCCTTCCGGCAGCTCACTGTCTAGGTGCACCAACACACAAGTGAACAAATGATCACTGAACAGGATTCATAGACAGAGGGAAGTTTAGGAGATGGAGGGAGGCCAGCATGGGGCTGTTAGTCCAGTTCACAATTTCCTAGAGGAGATAACATCAACACTAGTCTCTTTTTTGAGATGAGTGATAGAAACAGGTGAGCAAAAATGATAAGGTTTTGGCTTTTTTAAAAAAACAACATTGATGTCATTTTCACTGTAAACATACTCATTTTCATCCTACTTCGCTTGTGTTAATGCAGTAAAACATCACAGTGAACAGCACAAGTTGCAAACCTGACCCGCCAAGGTCAAATCCTGGTGCTTCTCTTACTAGCTGTCTGCCGTTGGGCTGTGCCTCAGTTTCTTTCCATGACAGCTGTGAGGACTAAATGACTTAACACTTGAAAGGCGCTTAGAGCTGAGTTTAGCACATAGTAACTATGCAACAAATATCAGCTTCTGCTATCGTGTCATTACTTTGTTTTCACACTTTATGCACTTCAGTGCACTTTTTGCCCAGTAACCTCTGAAGGGTAGGAAGTCATAGGTAAAGCGATAGAGAGGAAAACAGGTTGTCCTCACAACTAATCAGCACAGTTCCAGCACCAGAACTTCTGATGGTCCATGTTATTTCCAGCACTTCACAACACTTTATAAAGTTGTTTTAAAACCCTGAATTCTGATGCATGAAACAGGGCACTCAAAACCGGTGCACTGGGACAACCCAAAAGGACGGGATGGGGAGGAAGGTGGGAAGGGGGTCTAGGATGGGGGGACACCTGTGACTGATTCATGTTAATGTATGGCAAAAACCACGACAATATTGTAAAGTAATTAGGCACCAATTAAAATAAATAAATAAATTTTTTTAAATAAATAAAAAGAATCCCCTCCAAAAAAAACACAAAAAATAAATAAAACCCTGAATTCTTAATGCAACATTGTAAATCAACGATACTTCAATAAATTTTTTTAAAAGACTGAACTCTTGGATGAAAGTTCCTTTAAAAGTCTTAATTTTAATCCCACTACTAGGCATACACCCTGAGGAAATCAAAATTGAAAAAGACACATGTACCCCAATGTTCATTGCAGCACTATTTATAGCTAGAACATGGAAGCAAGCTAGATGTCATTGACAGATGAATGGATAAAGAAGCTGTGGTACATATATACAGTGGAGTATTACTCAACCATAAAAAGGAACGTATTTGAGTCCGTTCTAATGAGGTGGATAAACCTAAAGCCTATTATACAGAGTGAAGTAAGTCAGAAGGAAAAAAACAAATACCGTATATTAACGCATATATATGGCATCCAGAAACATGGAACTGATGAACCTATTTGCAGGGCAGCAGTGGAGACACAGACACAGAGAACAGACTTATGGACATGGTGGGGGCGGGGGTATATCGGAAGGAGAGGGTGGGGTGTATTTAGAAAGTAACATGGAAACATATAATTACCAGACATAAAATAAATAACCAACAGGATTTTCTGTGTGACTCAGGGAACTCAAACCAGGGCTCTGTAACAACCTAGAGGGGTGGGATGGGGAGGGAGCTTCAAGAGGGAGGGGACATAGGTATACCTATAGCTGATTCACGTTGATGTTTGTAGAAACCAATACAATATTGTACAGCAATTATCCATCAACTAAAAATAAACAAAAAAAATTTTAAAGCCTTGATTTTCACATAAACGAGGGGAATGGCCCTAGAAGACAATGGAACTGTCAACATTCAACAGATTGGAGGACTTTACCTCTAGGGTTAATTTGGGAATACTTAAAATCCAAAAGAATGTCTTTCTGAGTGTGATAAAAATCCCTCCAAAGTCTCATGCGGTTTCTATGTTCAACATACTCCAAACTGCCACAACCCACAGTACAAGAAACCTCACTTCAGAAAACACGGGCCCTCCCTACCGGGCGCTGCCAACACAACTGTGCTTACCGCCAGCAGAGCTGGAGGGTGATGTGTGCTGGTGGGACCCTTAGCACCTGCTGGGGTGACACTCCCCACCACACCCCACTGGTCTCTTCTCACCAGGAGGAAAGCACACCCCACCTGTCTGGCAGAAGTGACCAGGGCAAAGGGCATCGAGCACAGAAACAGGAGTAAAGGTTAGAAATCATGAAGGGACTAGCCATGAGGACATTAAAATGGACCACGTTTGCTTGGATACTTTCCCACTGAGAGAGACAGCATGGCGTCCTACATCGTGGCCTTCTGGTGGCCAAGATATCTGCAGGAAACGCTGTACTGCTTTGGTAAACAATCAGGAAACTCCCGAGAGACTGGTGGCTGGTTCAGTGCAAATGACTCGGATCTAAGGTTCAGAAGAGCTGGATTGAAACCCTAGCTTCTCCATGGCTGAAAAAAGCATTAGCACTCTGAGTCTCGATTTTTTTCCTCATTTCACTGAAACTGATAGCACTGGTCACTTCTGTGTTCCCTTAAGCTGTTGCAAGAGCAGAGGAAAGGAGAGCCATTTGGAGGATTTTGCACCCGGTCAGTTGCACACAGCGAATGGGGCTCACCTTGCTCTCCTGCATCTTCAGGTTTCTCCACGGTTTCCCCGGGGCTGTGCTGCTCTTCTTCCACCGCTCCTGTCTCTATCAGCAAAGAAAAGAAACATTCCCAGTCAGGCACCTGAAGGTAAGCAGAGGAACCCATCCTTGGGGATGTCTCTGGGGTGTCCAAGGCAAATGACTAGTTCCTCTGCCTCTGCTTTTGACTTGGGCTCTTCCTGCACTCCTACGGCCAGCTCCCTCCTGGCTGACCAGGGACCCTCCTCTACACCCTAAACAACTCGTGCTTTGCTACAGACCCTTTTTATCTTCTCACTCTCCAGGTGACATCGTCTGCCCCCTTGGGTGCTGTTGACTCCTGTCTCTCCAGCCAGCACACGAAGGGACTGAGCCATCTGAGCAATGGGCGGGCCAACCCAGGAAAGGAACCAGTTGGAAAAGCAAGAGGAGCTTCCTCCAGACCCTCACAATGATCCCCACAAATCATTCTGCAGAAGGCAAATACTCCTGCATCTGGAGAGCGTTGGTCCAGAGGAGGCAGGAATGGAAACACAGGACAAACTTCACTATAGACTGTTACTTATATGTGCCACAATTCAGTGAGTAGTTATGACGACTCCCATTTTTCAAATGGAAAAATGAACTCCAAGAGGTTGAATAATATGCTCATGGAGCTCATAAGAGGCAAAGTCAGGATTTGAACACGGGTCTTCAATGGGGGTCTAGCATACTTTGCTCCTTCCCACAGCCACCCCACTGGGTATGATGGCCACAAAGTTAAGTCCCTTCTAAAATGAAAATGGTCCTACAGAAATTTTTCTTAAGATGGTGTTTAATTGCATGTATTTTATGATTACAAAGCATCTTCTCTGTTTTGTATAGTTTTTATACCTCCTAAGCATAGATAAATAAATTATACATCTTATTATTCCAAAATCCAAATGAACAGAGTGGGTAAAATATCATCCAGAACACCATGGCCTTGGACACAGAGCAAAGTTTCCTTGTCCACAATTCATACAACTTGTTATTTTAAGTCAATTCAATAACTGATAATTTTCCAAACAGTTAATCTTCAACCTGCTAATTGGCAGATTATTGACAGATCCTCATCTGTAGTGACACTCCGTAAAATTCAAAAATTTGGGATTTCATTGAGACTACCCAAAGTATTGTAGATTTTGAGAATGACAGTTGCTGGTGTATTGTGAATTTCAAGTATCATGGATGTCACAAACATCAAAGATTTTGTAAGCATAGAATGGGGCTTTGTTGTCCAATGCATTTTCAGACCAGTCTGCTACTTTTTTCTCATCCTCTTTGTTAATGGGTTTGCTTTCTTCATGGAAGAGAAGAAAAAGGTGGAGTTGAAGGCAGTATGCAAGTACTGTTCTAGAAATATTGTCACATTTGTACATGCCTGCCTTCCAAGGTCATACACACACAAACACATACATCCAGAGTCAGTAGACAATATACATTCACACAGTAGATGTTTCATCCAAATGTTAATTTTCACATATCTTTGTCAATTTAAATATGTGTAAGGAGAATCCTACCATACCTATAACAATTTCTGGAAGAAAGAAACTTTGAGTACAGAAGCATTTCCTAAGCACCAACTAAGCCACCAGTGCTCTGCCTCATACTGTCACCCCAGAGCTCCATCACTGACACCCACATCGCCATCCAGGTGGGTGCCATAATCCCCGTTTACAGAAGAGGAAAGTGAGGCTCAAAATAAAAGGTGTGCCACAGGTCCTAGATCACTCACTGCAAAGTGAGATTCCTCATTCAAACCAGATCTGTCTTGCCTAAAGGTTATAAATTTTGGAATCAGGGGAAGACAAGAAATAAATTTCAGACAGTCCTGATTCTTCGTCTACAGCAGTCCTCATCTTCCTGCTCTGATCTATTCCTATCAGCTGAAGAGCAATTGTTCAGTAACAAAAGAACAAAAACCTCAAAGAGAATTATGTCAACCTGCATCACTGTGCAGGCCCTAAAAAAGGCAAATTAATACCCTTCCCTTCTTTGGGGAAGCTGCTTTTCTTTTAGCAAAATCATGGGGCGGAACTGTGCTTTATTAGCTTGGCTTTCATTTGCCAGAAGACAACACAGGTGAGTTCCAAAAGGAAAAATAATTCACAAAAGACAAAGTGACAATGGATGTGAGAACAGGAAGAATCAAGGGGTCGCCATCTCTCAGTCATTGTATCAATAATACTACTTTTGGATGCTATGGAAATGTCACCATATCATGTTAATTTCTCCAGAGCACATAAAATGAATGTCCCAGAGCTACAGACCATTCCTGACTTCCTGCTTTCTCTTCAAGTACATCGTTCAATAATTAAAATCTATTATATTCCTAAAGCAAACCACTTAATAACACCTCAGCAGACATCAGGGAAGAGAGAAATGGAATTTTGATAGTGGGTCTCCTACTAAATTGAAATGAAATCAGCTTAATGCTAATTATTTTTCACATTCAGTTTCTATATTTACCAAATGGCCTAACTTTTGAAGTCCCAGCTGAATTAACTATTAACTTTCCCGAGCTATCAACACTCAGCTAACCCTTCAAGCCCTATTTAACCCCCTATCAGTTGTTCAAATCCCCTTACTCCCGCCCAATCACTCCCTTCTCTACTTCTATGTGTACTTTTGCTCATATAATTAGCATTTAATATATATATTTAATGCATTAAGTGTGTATCATACATGTGCCAGGTAATAGATAGGAACTGAAAACAAAATGATTACTAATAATAGCTGAATTCACTGAATGCATACTAAGCAGATATTGTTCTAAGTGCTTTTGTGTATATGAATTTATTTAGACCTTGTAAATGTGACCAATTCTACAGATGAAGCAAACTGATTCACTTAATAACTTACTCAGGATGACTCAGATTGTAAGTGATGGAACCAGAATTTAGACCCAGACAGCCTGGCTCTACAGCCCTGGAAATTAATCACTACAACTGCCTCTCCAAGTTCACATTCCAGGGCCTCAGAATCGAATGAAAGACCCACGTGGAATCAGAAGATGACACAGAAGTGTCCTATGATTGAACATATCAAGGAAGGGGGACCAATAAGACTGGGAGAGTCTAGAAGGAATGTGTCAGGAAGGGCCAGAGGGTGGTGATATTCCAGGCATTTTTAACAGTTTAGTAACTGACACTACACCTAGATCTAAATTTCTCCTAGGGCTGAGTACGGTTGTGTGCCATGCTAAAGTTGTTTCAGTCGTGTCCGACTCTTTGTGACCCCCTGGACTGTAGACCACCAGGCTCCTCTGTCCATGGCATTCTCCAAGCAAGAATACTAGAGTGGGTAGCCATGTCCTCCTCCAGGAGATCTTCCCAACCTGGGATTGAACCCACGTCTCTTACGTCTCCTGCACTGACAGGCAGATTCTTTACCACTAGCACCACCTGGAAAGCCCACAGTTGTGTGATATCCTAAAAAATAATTTTGCCTGGGTGCATAAGGAGTGGTAAACCAGTCCACCAGGGCAGAAATGGCCACAGTGGAAAGGGCGGTGGGGAGCGCTGATTTGTATTTGCAGATTTCCTTTGCCAGTTTCTATGGGGTGAATACTCCCACCATAGCAGATTTCAAGCTACCGACCAGACGTCACTGAACTCGTTTGGGATGAGATGGGTTCTTTGGACGTCACGTGCCGGTTTGCGCTGGCACCAGCACCACTCTGTGAAGTCCCTCTAGTGAGTACCAGAAGCTGAGGGAGCCACGAGGTCAGTGGGTACAGAAATACCACCCCCGACGGAGAGAGGCTGAGGGCACTCAGGAGGGCAGGAACACCTGCTCGGTCTCTAGCAGACGGCAGCTGCCAGGATGGTACATGAGTGTTAAGGCCCCCACAGTAAACCGAGGGGAACGGGGGTATAAGCCACAGACACAAGGCAAGGAGCCCCGAGGAAAACAGTAGCACCAGAAGAGAGACTTGAGGTGAACACCACGCCCAGTCAGAAGAGGAAACACCTGAGTTCAGGTAGGCACAGCCTTCAGGCAACATCCAACCAGGTTTTGAAGTCAAAGTACAAAATTCACAGTGCCTTCTCTGCCAGCTCCCCTTCTAACACATCTAAGTTCCTCCCAGGGCCTCCTTGAGGCTCTCAGAGGAGGACCCCGTGTTGACCTCCACTGCAAGGCTTTCCACAGCACACTGTAATTATCCATGGAGATGCCTCCCACTAGGCTGGGAGCCCCTGCAGGCAAATAGCATATGATGCTGGCAAATCAATAGGCCAAATCTGGCCCACCACCTGCTTTTATAGGGTAGAGAAGCCAAAAATGGTCTTCGCATCTTTGAATGGTTGGGAGAAAAAAATCAAAAGAAAAATAATATTTTATAATACATGTAAATTATGTGAAATGCCAATGTCAGTATCCATAAACAAAGCTTTATTGTAACACAGCCATGTCCTTCATTAACGTATTTCACACTACCATATGGCCCATAAAACCTAAAATGCTTACTCTCTGGTCCTCCATAGAAAAGTTTGCCAACTCTCAGCACGTAGCATGCTCTGAGAAAGGAAACATTGAATCAATGCTTGATTAATGATTATCTGACCCTAGATGCATCCCCAGCCATTTTTTAATCTCATAACTATCCAGATTTTCCTGGTTGGAGGACCCTGCTCACCCAGCAACCAGCGTTGTTTTCCAGCTCCCCCAAGCACTCTGCTACTAGTGAGAACCCAAATGAATCTTCCCAGATTGGTTGCTTCCAATCTGTCTGTATAAGGATTTCCAAATCTGTATTTCTGTGGAATTTGACTAGGAGTTCTATTTTCAAAAAATACATATATATATTCTACAACTAAATTAGCTTAATAAATGTTGAGCTACAAACCGGTGCTGTGACAACCTAGAAGGGTGGGATGGGGTGGGAGGTGGGGGGGAGGTTCAAGCGGGAGGAGACGTGTGTATACACCTGTGGCTGATTCATATTGATGTAGGGCAGAAACCAGTGTAACATAGTAAAAGAGTTATCCTCCCAAGTGGCGTTAGTGGTCAAGAATCCGCCTGCCAATACAGGAGACACAAGGCATGGGTTTGATCCCTGGGTTGGGACGATCTCCTGGAGAAGGAAACGGCAACCCACTCCAGTATTCTTGGATGAAAAATACCATGGACAGAGAAGCCTGGCGGGCTACATACAGTTCACAAGGTGGCAAAGAGTCGGACACAACTAAGCACACATACTCCCAAAAATAAATATAAAAATAAATAAATGTTGAGCTAAACATGCTTCTTCAGCACAGAATTCCACACAGCCTTTAAGATACTCATGTTCCCTGTGAAACTCCAAGCAACATTTCCCAAACATTTGCCCTTTGAAATCTTTTTGTTGGCAACTGTTACTCAGAGTCCTCTCTGGGAATCCAATTCTAAAGGAAGTAGAGATCTGACAAATATATGGTCATCAAGGCCACATGGAGAGCTCATTGTTTTTTATGGTATATCCCTAGAAATGGACACACTTCTGTTTTTAATATTTATCTATTTATTTACTGCTGCACTGGATCTTAGTCGCAGCACACAGGACCTCTGATATTCAATCAGTTGCAGCATGTGGGATCTTTAGTTGCAGCGTGCAAACTCTTAGTTGTGGCATGTGGGATCTAGTTCCCTGACCAGGGATCCAACCTGAGCCCCCTGCATTGGCAGCATAGAGTCTTAACCACTCCACCACCAGGAAAGTCCTGTGAACTCACTGTCACAACCCAAGTTATTTGGCTTAGCCATGACCACCACTCCCTGTCCTTGGCTGTGGGGAGCATAAACCACCTGGAGCCACACCCCGCATCACCCTGGAGAGAGCAGTCACCGCTCCGCCACCCAAAGATCCTGCCATTGCTGTCACCTTCAGTGTTAACTCCCTCCACTCCTGCAGGGCTTTGCTGAAATGTCACCTTCTCAGCAAGTCAGTTCATTTCAGTCGCTCAGTTGTGTCCAACTCTTTGCAACCCTATGGACTGCAGCACACCAGGCTTCCCTGTCCATCACCAACTCCCAGAGCTTACTCAAACTCATGTCCATTGAGTTGGTGATGCCATCCAACCATCTCATCCTCTGTCGTCCCCTTCTCCCACCTTCAATCTTTCCCAGCATCAGGGTCTGTTCAGATGAATCTGTTCTTCACATTAGATGGCCAAAGTACTGGAGCTTCAGCTTCAGCATCAGTCTTTCCAATGAATATTCAGGACTGATTTCCTTTAGTACGGACTGGTTGGATCTCTTTGCTGTCCAACAGACTCTCAAGAGTCTTCTCCAACACCACAGTTCAAAGGCATCAATTCTTCAGTGCTCAGCTTTCTTTTTAGTTCTACTCTCACATCCATACATGATTACTGGAAAAACCATAGCTTTGACTAGACGGACCTTTGTTAGCAAAGTAATGTCTCTGCTTTTTAATATGCTATCTAGGTTGGTCATAACTTTTCTTTCAAGGAGTAAGCATCTTTTAATTTCACGGCTGCAGTCACCATCTGCAGTGATTTTGGAGTCCAAAAAAATAAAGTCTGTCACTATTTCCATTCTCGGCAAGGCCACCCTATTTAAAATTACAATCTCTCCCCACCCAAGATTCTGGGTTTTTCCTTAACTTAACTACTTTTCCCCCTAACACTTATTTCCTTCTAACAAGTTATGTAATTTACTTCTTACTGTGTAAGTTCCAAGAAGCAGAGACTTTTTATCTATCCCCAGTGTGTCCCAAGCACCTAGAGGAGTGCCTGACACATAGCAGACATTCAATAACTATTTGTTGAAGGATTAACTGAGTGAATAAATGATTATAGCCTCTGATTCCCCCTCCAGTATTGTACCCACTGGCTTTGCATCCAGGATCTAAGAGATAACAAAGGAGGGGCCAGATTGTGCAATGGTTAGAAGATTTGCTTTCACTCTGAGATGGGGAAACATTAGAAGGTTTTGACCACAGGAGGGAGATAATCTGACAGCATCCTTAGCCCAAAATGCTGGGAAGTGAATCCAGTAATTCAGATAAGAGATGATGGTGGTTTAGATCAGGAAGGAGTGGAAGTGCTGAGAAGTGGTGAGAGTCTATTATAACCTAAAGGCACAGGCAGCTGAATTTGTTGGTAGGGAAGATGTAGTGGAAGGAGAGGGGGTAAAAAGACTCAAGGATGACTCCAGAATTTTTGGCCTAAGCAACTGGAAAAATAGAATTGCCAAAAACAGAGATTAAAAAAAAAAAAAAAAAAAACTGCAGGTGAAGTAAGTTTGGAGGAAGCAAGGGCAGGCTCCTACCGCACTCAGAATAAACCCAAATGCATAACCACAGCCTCCAGGTCCCTGCATGATCTGGCTTCTACCCACCTGTCCAACTTCATCTCACGCCAGCCACACTCCCCGTCTTTCACAGGGCTCCAGGCACACCAGCCTCCTTCACTGCCTTGAACAAGCCAAACTGTCTGCCACTTGAGGGTCTCTTTGTATGCTGTTCTCTCCGCCTGAAACACAACCCCACTCTCCACCACTCCACCTTCCTGCTTTAACCTTTCAGGTCTCAACTTACAAGTCACCCCTCAGGTGGGAACGCTTGCCTGACTTCCCAATCAAGAGTTTATTTCCTCTGCAGCACCTACACATCTGTCCATCTTTTTTTTTTTTTTTTTTTACCTTTCAAATACACTTTTATTTTCCTTTTTCCTCCTCACATACAGAACTTTCCCACACACTGGATTTCTTGCAGCTATAAAGTCATTCGATATTGGTCAGGTACCATTTTATCCCTTAAAACCTTGCTGGCATCAAAATATGATAGTTAACCAGTGTTAAATCTATAAAATATTTACATAGCACAGCACATTTAAGCTTTAGACACTTGGCAATTAAACCACATAAAAACTGGACAAGACCCCCAACCTACATGTTTAGAATCAGATGCTCACAGTCCCTGTCTGGTGTCTGTACACGGTTCAAAAGGCAGCAGAGGCAACAGGCAGTTACTTAGAAGGACATGGACCACTATTATTGGGAAGCACATTATGTTATCCCAGTGTCATGCACCACTTCACCTTTCTCCAAGGCGGTCTCATAATTCTGGAATGGCAGGTCCCGCTGATACAAAATGAAGACAGACAACACAACGTTTACTCTGTGGAGACATCCTAACTCCTACTACGAATGCATGGTGATCTTGAATGCAACTGGTCCTAAAAACTTGTCACGGTCATTCTGGGTTTTTAGGTTGGGTGATCCATCAATCTTGCACTCAACCATTACTTCTTTTGTGTCGCCATCACTACCAAAGCTGAGCTGGATGGCAACTAGTGGCTGCAGGCAGCTCCCATACAGTTTTTTTCCATAAAACATGGAAACTATTTTAAATCTATCGTTCCATTGGGAGAATAAGTTGATAGAACTTCAGTGCTTTCACTCTTTCCAATACAGTCTATCCTTGGTTCTTGTTGAGGCTTTAATCCAATTATTCTGTTCATTTTCACAAGAATACAAGGGTTTCTTGCTTGGTAGCCAAACGTGGGATCATCCACACCACTGCATGCTTCAAGAACGGCAAGAGGAAACTGACATGCTGTGTATTCTAGACCCTTCTGCTCAAAAAGTTTCCACTGGTACAATCTGTGAGAGTCTTCTGTTCTTCTAAGCCATATGGCTTTAGAAATTTCTTAAGGTCATCAACGTACCCTTGATAGGATTCTGAATCAGACAGGAGGAATGAAAAATCCAACACCAACACTGGTTTTGGAAAAACCTAAAGTCCTGGACTAGGACCCTGGTCACAATATTTTGGAACCTCATCGTTCAGAGTCTGAAGCATGGTCCACATTATGAACGAAGAGTGCAGCCAGGAATCCATAAAAGACCAGGTAGAAGAGCAAGATCAAACCCCAGCTCTTGGCGGTGCACCCCAGGAACTCTCCGGAGGTCCGGTTGTAGATGAAGAGCTTCCACTCGGCCAGGCTCTGGTTGAAGTCCTCACGGTGTGCGTGCCGACTGCTAGGGGAGCGGCGGCCGCGGGGTTGGAAGCTGCGAGGAGCCCCGAGGTGCATTCCGGCTGGAGCGGCGCCGCCCGGCGACGGAAACCGCGCCGCCGCGCCGCCGCTCCAGCCCGACGTCTCCCATCTTCTTTCTTTATTTAACTTGACTATATCTTGTCTTCTCCACCAATTTATGAGGTCCATGGGAGCAAGGACATGACTGTCTTTGTCACAACTGCATACCAAGTGCCTGGCATGTAATAAGAACTCAATAAATGTTTATCAATTGGTTGGTTTGAAAAATAGTGTCCATATCTGGAGGGATCTAAGCTAAGCAGGCATTTGTCACTGAGGAAAATAGAAAAAGCAAAATGTTGTTAGATGCTTGGAAAAGAAGCATCGTTCATTCATCACCTTAGTCACTGTTTACTGAGCATCTCCCATTGATGGAATAAGCCCTTTGTACTCTGCAAGAGAAAGCACAGTCGCCTTCCCTCTCAGTACTGATGAGCTTTTAGTCTGGTACGCTGACCCCGCGTGGTTCTGAGCCTCCTGCTTTCTTCTTTGACCACTTTATATAGGGTAACTGGTACTTCACAGGTACAGCTGCATTTAAATTAACTTGCCCGGTGTTTTAATTTAGAAAGTTTGGTGGGGAGCAGATTCTGATAATGATGCTAATACATTATGGCTTACGAAATGTGGAACACTGGTGAGAAAAATAATTACCATCCACACTTCTATTACCCAGGGAAAATTAGTGGATCCCCTCCAAGTCCTCACTGTTTCTTTTTTCCTTTATTGTCAGTGTTGCTCAAAAGGCTCACAAGAGCACATGTCCAGAATTACTGGATAAAGTAGGGCATTTGGGTGGGAAATTTTAGGATTGATGAGAAAAATGATATTAGAGAAAGAATAATGAGAAAGCTGTGGGGGACACAAATTGCTTATTTATTAGAGATACACAGTGACATTCTATGAGTCCAGAAAAAAAAAACGAAGGAGAAGAATGGCAAAATGTTTACAATTGGTGCAGTTTTATGTCAGGTACGTGAGTGTTCAATATAATATTCTCTTTATTTTTGAGTATGTTTGAAGTTTTAATTTTTCCATAATAAAAAAAAATATTTTTTTTTAAGTCTATTGTAGGATTCTGGGAAAACCTAGACATGGGTGGTGGCAGAGAAAATAGAAAAGAAAAAAAAAAAAAAAGATTGACTAATTCAATACATTTGACCTTGATAACAGATTTGATGCAACAACTTCAGCTGAGGGAAGAAGCAAAACTGACTCATTTCTATAGCCTTGGAAATAGAATAATGTCATTAAAGAGAATCTGTCTATAGATTCCTGAACTTTAAACAATGTACCTCATTGGCCTGTATGTATGGAGATTAACAAACTATGTAAGTTTAAAAAAAAAAGTAGGGTATTTGGGGGATTCTAATTATTCAGCTATGTGCTAGGAAAAGAGGGAACTGAAGTCCTCTATACTCGTAACTGATGGGAATTAATTGTGAATGAATTGAAGATAGATTATTAAGAGCTTCAGAGTTTGGACTTGCTTCCAGCTCACTTGCTCAAATCAGTTTCTACACCTTGCCTCTGTCTCCCCATCAGAAATGCCAATGAGCCTGGCAGTATCTCACACTATAACAATTCAGCAAATACTGCCTGGGATCAAGAGTAAATCTAGTACCTCCCAGAAAAATGAAACAGATTCACAAGCCGTATTTGGTCATCTTTCCCATAAGATGGGAAACATTTGAAATACGAATCATCCCATACAGGACACCTACTCTGAACTAGCTACAGTGCCGGACACTTTCCATAACTTCCTGAATCTTCACAATGGCCCTAGAGGCAAGAAGTGGCTTCACATGGCAGAGGAAGACATTGAAGCTCAGCCAGGTAAGTGAATGCCCAGGGTTCCACTTGACAAATGCCTGGATACAGCTAGAATTCATCTCTCTGGCTCCAAGTCCTTGTTGAGCTATACTGATAGACTTCGCCTTGACTGTGAACCATGGGGATACAGGACGACCTTTCCTGTGTCGGATTTAAAAACTGCTCATGAACCCACAGTGCTGAGTACAGACTATCTAAAGGGAACTAGGGAAAATGTCAAATTAATTGGGATCATCACAGGGTGAGATTCCTACTTAATAGACTAACTACACACTGGGGACCCGGCCTCAATACAGCCAGAATTGCAAACCATGGTCTTGTCTCATTCAGGGAATGCATTTGGACGTCTAGCTCCCTTCTACCACCTTTGATGAGAGTGTGTTCAATAATCCACACTTGGGTAAGGGACTGGGCCACTGAGAGACGGGTGAGGCCCTTTTGGGAGCCCCAGGTCATGTCATATTCCACTCTGACCTCAGTTCCAGAGGGAGAGGTCAGAGGCTGGATATGGGAACAGGATAGACCCCACACACACACAAGCTTGTTTTGCCCCCAGAACAGAAGGGCACTATGTTCCCTAGAAATGCTATGGGTGGGAGGGAAGTGAGGGCCAAAGAGTCAGGAACTGCATCTGCAGTTTAATTGGAGTTTTAGTTGGAGTTTTCCAACTAAAACAATTAAGCAAGGACACTGGTGCCCTGGGAAGATTTTCCTATTTCCCGTTTTGCTGGGACCTCAGCCTTCCTTCAGCTTACACACTTTGCCTCCTCTTTGAACACTGAGTTAGGTGTGTTGCTTTCCTTTCCAATGCAGGACAGGTGACTGCAAGTTTAGTGAGAGCCTCATCACGTGAAATACCCAGAAGGGGCTGGAGGAACGCCTGGCGGGGACAGCAGGGACGGGATTCAGATGTGACATGGGGTATTCATTCAGTCTCTCATGTTCAAATGCACCAACTGTGGAGCTGCACTAGTGCACAAAGTCGGCCTGGTCCCGTCACGGAATTGACAGGTCAGGGGAGAAGACAGGCATGAGAACAAAGGCGGAAAGAAACATGTAATTACCAACAGTCATGGTGCTGTGAGTCAAAGAAGAGGGGGTATGAAGAATAATAACATGAGAATAAAGCATTTCAAGGAGGGTTCAACTTGTGTTTTAAACTGTTCACTGAGACAGTTGGAGGCCCATTTGGAAGCCATTTCATTGACCTTGGGGAAGGGTGATATGCCTTGAACCAGGCGCTGGTGGTAGAAGTAGGGTAAAGTGATCCTATTGGATGCATTTTTTTTTTTTTTTGGCCACATATTCAGATAAAAGAATACTGTATAGAAATGAAAGTGGATAAACAAACACTCACATGGATGAATCTCACAAAATAACAATGAAAAGTGAAACAAAATGCAACTTGCAGTGGGATCTTAGTTCCCAGACCAGGGATTAAATCCGTGGCCCCTGCAGTGGCAGTGTAGACTCCTAATCACTGGACCACCAGGGAAGTCCCTGGATGCATATTTTGGACACAGAATTGCCAGGACTTGGTGGGACTGGAGAGGTGAGGGCTGGGAGAAGAGGTGAAGAAACGGAGATGACACCCAAGTTTGGGACTGGACAAGAGCATCTGAAACTGTATGTTTAGAATACCATATAGATTCCCAGATGATGGGGCTTCAAAATGCGCATTAATAGGCAAGAAGTGGGGCCAGCTATCTCTTGGAGAAACACAGAGCCACCAGGGCCTAAAGGCATTGCTACCTAAAATACCTTTCTGATGTTGGGGCTGAAAGGAGAAGCAAGTGAGGTTTTACCCAGGTGCCCCAACCTCCTTTCTGTTCTTCCCCTTCCAGGATCCCAGGATTTCTACACTACCTCCAGCCAGTACATTATTTGGGAGATAAACATAAGACATTCCTACAATCAGTAAGAAAAACATACATGACCCAATAGAAAATGGGCAAGAGATGTGAACAGGTCTTTCACAATAAAAGGATATCCAAGTTGCCAGTAAACACATAAAACGGTGCTCAACTGCATTAGTTATTAGAGAAACACAGAATAAAATCATAATGAACCTATCCGCCAAACAGCTAAGATGAAAAAACTAATGATACCAGTTGTTGGCAAAGATCCAGAGCAGCAAACTCTCTTCTATATTATGAATGGGAATTTAAATTGACATGACTACTTTGGAAAAAAAGTGTTTGACAGCATCTGCTAAAGCTGAATATATATATACCTCATAACCCAGCAATCCATTCCTATGCATTTATCCAATAATATGTATATGTATTTGTGTCAGAAGATACATATGAGAATGTTTTGAGGGGCACTATTTATAACAGTCAAAAACTAGGGAAAACTCAAGTGTCCATCCACAAGAGAATGGATTAATTGTAACATATTCAGATAAAAGAATGCTATGTAGAAATCAAAGTGGATAACCAACACTGCATGTAAGAGCATGGATAAATCTCACAAAATAACATTGAAAAGTGGGAAAAAATGCAAAATTTTCTGTGGTTCAACTTATATGAAGTTCAAAAACTGGCAAAACTGGTGATAAAAGTCAGGAGAGTAGAAGCCTTTGGAGAGGGGGTGATGGTGATTAAGACTAGATATGAGGAGGTTTCTCTGATGCTGATAATTGTTCTTTTTCTTAATCTGGGTGTCTGCTACATGGGAGTCCATTTCATTAAAAATCATTAACCTGTGCCTTGTGATTTGTCTACATTGAAACTTATTTATGCTATACATCAATAAAATGTACTCTAAAAACATCTTTGGGGAGAGTGTTTGCCTATGGCAGGCAGGGGCAATACAGCTACAATAAATAACCAAAAGCATAGTCAAGGATAACCAAGGTCATAGCCGATCAGTGCCAAGCACCAATTTAAAAGAATGAGGATGAAAAAATAATATTAATAGATTGTAAAACCTCTTTAAAATGTTTATTACCTGAGCCTTGAGGTACTGTTATCACAGCATTTGGCTGCCAACTTAGGTTTTGTCTATATGATTTGGTTGTATTTTGGAAATTTACAAAGGCATTGTTGCATCCTTTCCAAGGCAGGCTTTACATACCCATCTACCCACAAGGATATATACTGTACATAATGTAGTTTGTGACTATAAAACAATGAGAATGATTCCCATAACCACCCACAAAATGAGTCTGATTATTTTATCATCACACCTGCTCTATGTGTGCATGCTCTTTGCCACTGAATGCCCATTACAGAAATCCAAAAATGATTTGAGAAGCTGGCCTGGTCATCAAAAGACTGTGCTGTGAAGTGAAAAAAAACACATTCTCTGGATAAAAACACATTTATCTATGTGCCCCTGGCCAAATGATTCAACCTCTAAGACTCAGTTTTGGCTCATATAAAATGGAGAAAATTCTACATAAATTGTGAGACTGGAGCAAGAATTAAATAAAATAATTTACAGGAAAGTGCCTGCCATGTATTAAGCCCTTAACAAATGCTAGACAGCTGCAGTAATGTAGCAGATAGTTTATCTTGCAATTCTACTCATTTTAAAGAAAATACATTAATAGTCTCTAGTTTTTTCCACAGTTGAGTGAGAACAAAAGTTCAGGTCTTTTGAACTTGCTTTATAGACATTTTCAGAAAATGTTTAAAAATATGCCAACCCTGTCATTTCAGAAGGAAAAGCAGACACATACAGAGAAGAAGAGCATTGGAACCTTAAATTTGAAGTCATGGAACAGACACCATTTCAGGTATGCACACTAACACTAAAAATAAACTGAATCACCAATTAATGATTCAATAAAAGAAGGTCCAAAATAAAAGTCATAAAAGTAAATTTATTCTAATTCATGATTGAATCAAATTTATTTCAGTAAAACTAAACTACTTCCAGTGACAATAAATAATTACTAAGCAAAAAGTAACTTCAACTGCAACTGTCTAAATAAAAATCCTTAATTTGGGGCTAACTAAATATATAATATGTCTTTAAAATTTTTTTCCTGACCTATATTTTTTTCAACATAATTCCACTAACATTTTGACCACATTTGTGATTAGAAAATGAACTTACAAAAAAAAAAAAAAAGAAAATGAACTTACTTTACCTGAATACCAGGATATTAACTAAAGTGTGGGACATGTGTATAATGGACATTAAAAATATAACCATAAAAACTGCATTTCTAAATATCAAATAGACCACCTACAAGGATGCTGAAGTCACCCTGAACAACAAGATTGGAAGACAACAGTGAGCTAGAGTAGGGGGAGGATGTGAAGCAAGTGCAAAGGTCCTGGGGTAAGTGAGATGTCACTTTGAGGAACAGAAAAAAGTTCATTAAGAATGGAGAGCCAAGTACCATGGGGAAGGTAATGGAGTAGAATGCAAGGCTATTTTTATGAAGACTTTGGATCACATGCTAACGAGTTTATTTTTTATCCACAGGGAAGCTATTAGAGGACTTTAAGTAGAGAGAACTGCAATCAGATGTGTGTTTTTGAAAGATCACTCTGATAAATAAACTATGATACATCAGATAATGAAGTATTGGTGATGGTGGTTTAATTGCTAAGTTGTGTCCGACTCTTGGCCACCCCGGGGACTATAGCCCACCAGGCTCCTCTGTCCGTGGAATTCTCCAGGCAAGAATACTGGACTGGCTACTATTCTCTTCTCCAGGAGACCTTCCCAACCCTGGGGCTGGACTTGGGTCTCCTGCACTGCAGGTGGATTCTTTACGAACTGAGCCACCAGGGAAGTCCAATGAAGTATTATTCTGTGCTAAAAAGAAATGAGCAGTCAAGCCATGAAAAGACATGGGGGAAACTTAAAAGTATATTTTTAAGTGAAAGAAACCAATTTGAAAAAGCTACCTACTGTATGATTCCAACTATACTAACATTCTGGAAAAGGCAAAACTATGGAGACAGTAAAAAGGAAAGATCAGTAGTTACCATGGGCTAGAGGAGAAAAAGGAATGAACCGGCAGAGCACTGGAGCTATTTCAGGAAGTGAAACTACTTTGTGTGCTGCTGTGACGTGAACACTTGTCATTATAGATTTGTCCAAACCCATAGAATATACAATAAGAGTGAACCCTATGGGTAAACTATGGACTTCAGCAATAATGTGTCAACATAGGTTTATCAGTTGCAACAAATGTACTCCTATGGGGCTGAATGTTGAGAGTGTAGGAGGCTGGCTGTGTGGGAGAGCAAGGGGAACTCTCTGTATTTTAGGTTCAATTTTGCTGTGAACCTAAGACTACTAAAAAGAAAATTAAGTCTATTTTTTAAAATCACTCTAGAGTACTATGTGGAGGATGGATGGGACAGGGACAACCCTGGAGAAAGGAAGCCCAGACGAGAGACTGTTGTTGCCCCTTGCTAAGACAGGGAGCAGAAAACCGGAGTGAGTTTAGGGATTGGGGGAAGGGCACAGTGAGTTTAGCTGTGGAGCAGGGGGAAGAGTGTGAAGTCTGAGTTTCCCAGAGCTGAAAGGCATCCATGCCTAATACCTTTTCCATTATAAGCATTAAGCCCCAAATAAAGGCCCTCAGTGTGCACCCCTGCAGCTCTGTAAACACACACATCACAGCCAAGGCCAGCTCAAGCCATGCAGATGGCGGCTGGGCTCAGGGACTCCAGAGCCAAACTCCCTGGTTTGAATCTCAGCTCTGCTACTTACCAGCTTGGACAGTTTATTTAACCTTTGTGCTTCAGTTTCCTTACCTATGGAATGATGAGCAGTAGTAGTACCTACCTCCTACGGTTGCTGTAGATTGAGTTAGTACATACAAAACAGCAAGCAAAGTGATGAATTCATCAACAGCCTATGAGCGCTTGCTATCAATACAATGACGATGCCATACTTTGAGTAAAGTTTAGCTCATGTACCCACTCATTCATTCCATTGCTCATAACAGTAAGTATTGATGGAGTCCCCACTACTGGTACTCAAAGAGAAATCACATCCTAATTCTACTCTCAAGAAGCTTAGACTAACAGAGATTAAGATTTGCAAACTATATTTCAATCCCAATTTGAAGAACAACTTGAATTCATAAATGACAGCAAGTGTTATAAGAATATATACATCACCACAAAAAAAATTTCCAAATACTTTTAAAGTTCAAAGCCATGTATTTACCTTCCTTCATATTTATAGTTCTTCCTTTTTATATGGCTGTCTTTAAATGATATCTGTAACTTAATGTATATGTATTGGGCTTGTGACCCAGTTAGTAAAGAATCCACTTGCAATGCGGGAGACCTGGGTTCTGTCCCTGGGTTGGGAAGATCCCCTGGAGAAGGGAAAGGCTACCCACTCTAGTATTCTGGCCTGGAGAATTCCATGGACTGTATAGTCCATGGGGTCACAAAGAGTCGAACATGACTGAGTGACTTTCACTTCACTTCACTTCAATATATATATTATGTGTGTGCACATATAAATATATCTAAGTACATCCCCTTGATTTGCTTTTAAAAAGCAAAGTATTTGAAAAATGAAAGACAGTGCTAGAGAACCAGGCATTATACAAACCCAACTGTGTCCCCTGCCACATGAGCCATGGTAGGGTGCAAAGGTTAAGAGCACAGAATCTGTAACAAGACTTTCTAAGTTTAAATCTCAGCTCTCCCACTTGCTAGTTACGTGACACTCTACGGATGAGACCTCTTTATGCCTCAGTCCCCCCTTCTGTAAAATGGGGATATAATAGTACCTTATACAATTGTTATGTGGCTGAAATGAATTAATAAACATGAAGCACTTAGAATAGTAAGAACTCTGAAAGTATGTTATTATCATGCAGAAATGTTACACGTGCTTATTTATTTGTAAGCCCAACTTAGCGTTCAAGTAATTCTATTAAACTCTGGAATATGCATCACTAACAAAGGGGAACACTAGATTTTACAGTCAATGAGTTGGTACAGGCACTTCTCATCAAGTAAGCCCTGTTAGGCCACCTTAACTGCAAGCTGTTGGGTCTCTAGGTCACAGCTTGAACCTGCCACCAGAGGGCGCCAACAATGGGTTTCTGACAAAGCTGTGCAAAAATGAACGCAAGGAAAGGCAGAAACAGGTAGATGAACGTCAGACTGACTTCCGGGCCTACTCCAGTCCCTCTGAGGCAGGATTTTTTTTTTTTTTTTTTTTACATTTAAAAGTCCAGTTTCAGCCTCAAAAACCTTTTGGTTTAAATGACTGATGTTGGTTTGAGTTATAAGTTACATAGCCCACACCTTTTTCTGAGTCACATTGCCATTCAACTTGTAGAGACGGCTGCAAGACTTACTTCCTCATCGATGGTGAGATGGGCTCACAAACCACCGGCGAAGGCTCAGCCCATTCCCGATGGAGTTCGTGTGTTCATGTTGTGCCTCCAGTGCACACGGAGATATTCTGATTGAATCACTGTCCGTATTATTCCATATTACTCAGGTATCTGTAAGTGTGCATGCTAAGTCACTTTAGTTGTGTCTGACCCTTTGTGACCTCGTGGACTATAACCCACCAGGCTCTTCTGTCCATGGGATTCTCCAGGCAAGAATACTGGAGTGGGTTGCCATGCCCTCCTCCAGAGAAGTGTGCATCTTACTTGTACCTAATAATTGCATATTCTGGTGAGTCACTTTTTAAATCTACACCTTCACTGCATCATTGTAGTTCTCCATTTATAGCCTGCTTCATAAAAAATTATCTTTGTCATTTCCCAGTCTCTATTTTTAATTAATCTGTTTAAAACCTATTTCAAAAAAATAGATGCATTTTTATATTTAAATTGTATTCAATTGTACATAGACCAGTATTTTCACCTTTTTGGCAGCTGTAGTAACATTTTAGATCCATTTGTTATCTTTTATTATCCACACAGCATCATTTGCCATTTTTAAAAGTTAACTACTATTCAATCACACACTGAATTACTTGCATTGTTCAGGAAATCATTGGAGGAAAATATAACTCTTAAACACCTGAATAGAACAGAAACTTGGATGTTATAGTTGCACAAAATGTGTTCTAGTTCACTCTCTGTGAGAGCTCGTCTTTATGGGTTTTGAGGCCGATGGTACCCGGCCCCGTTTCCTCTCCGGCTTGTCTCCTGCTTCCCTCTTCCCTGTCCTTCCTACCCTGACCTCCGCATCAGTCCTTGAATATCCTGGGCCAACCATCCTCTTGAAACTTGAGCACTAGCTGGAAGCTCTTACTTTTTTGCTCTTTCCCCAGATATTACTTCCTTACCTCAAATAGCCCCCCTTCACTGAGTTCTCCCCTGACCACCCTCTATGATATGAAACATCTTCAGTATCCTTCACCCCCAACCCCCGCTATTTTTTCCCATGACATCTGTCACTTCTATCTTACAGTGTTATTTTCTTCACTTTTTATGTATTGTCTGTCTCCCCTCCCGGAATGTAAGCCCCACAAGAGCAAGGATTTTTGTTTGTTTTGCCCTTTTTAAGTATCCATGGTGCCTAGAATAGAGACTGGCATATAATGGATGTTAAATAAATATCTTTTAACTAACTGAAAGATATTAATAATATAAAATTTTCCTGAGTAATAAGATGTTTCTTTACCATTTATACTATGAACATCGCACCTATTATCATGTCTGCAGTTTTAGCTAAAACTGAGATGGCCACTAATCATTAATTTCAAGTGGTACTTAGATTTGGGTGGGGGGGGAACGAAACTTGAGATTCCACCTCAAACCATTCCCCTTTTAGCATAATCACAAGGTCAGATCTTCTAGGAAAAAAACTGCATACAGGGTCAGAGGATTCCATGATTGCTAAATTTTCTTGTGATGTTTTCTCTGTCCATGTGGAGGGTGACACGTCCAGGCTATGACTCTCCTGCATCATCTCTAAGCCTCTCCCCGAGCCTCTCCCCCAAGCACGTCATATTGCATGTCTGCAATGAGGAGGCGGCCAGGGAAAGGCTGCAAGGTTCTGTTCATCTAAAAACCACGTTCATTTTCTCTGTATATTTCTATAATACAATCAAGACTAATCGGTCCCTCAATTCCCCCAAAACAAGTAAAAAATTGGTGATTGCCTTTCACCACGACCCCAGTTTCTCCCCTAAAGAGAGTAATAAAAAGAATCAGATGTCACAAAAAGTATGGACCACAAAACCAATGAGTTTTTTATTCAATGGGCTTGATTAAAATTAAAAATGTTTGCTATCCAAAAGATAGCATTAAAAAATGAAAAGATAAGTCACCATCCAAGAGAAAATACTTACAAATCATATAACTAGATCAACTTGTATCCAGAACATTTTTTTAAGTCTTAAAATTCAATAATAAGGACAAACAACTCAATTTTAAAACAAATGGGCAAAAGATTTTAACAGATACTTCACCAAAGAAAATATATGGATAGCAAGTAAACACATGAAAAGATGTTCAGTATTATTGGTCATTGTGAAAACGCAAATCAAAACCATGAGGAGAAACCATCACAAATCCTCCAGCAGAAAAGTTATAATCAAAAAGACAGAAAATAAGTGTTGGGGAGGATATGAAGAACCCCTCAGACATTGCTAGTAGAAATGTAAAAAGGAAAAGCTTTCTGCTTTAATACTGCTGATGGCCCTTTTCCCTGCTTTTTGAACAAAGGGACAGGCATTTGCATTTTGTACTAGAGGTACAAATAAAGAAGCTGTAATAAAGAGGAATGAAGTAATGACCTATGCAACACAAGCATGAATCTCACAACCATTCTGCTTGATAAAACAGGAGACACCAAAGACCACAGATTACATGATTCTATTTATATTATAGTTCTAGGGAATAAAATGATAAAACTATAGATTCAGACAGCAGATCTGTGTTTATCTGGGGCTGGAGGATGAGAGCAGAGATTGAGTGTGAAAGGCCCAAGGGAACGTTCAGGGTAATGGAAGAACTCTAAAGGGGGATTGTGGAGCTGGTTTAAATGTATTTAAAGACTAAGACTCACTGGACTGTACACTTATGATGGGTAAATTTTAAGGTATTCAAATTGTATCTCAATAACGTTGCTCAAAAAAGAATCTGAAGTCCTCGCTCCTATTTCCCACAACTGACCCACACATCTCATAAGGCAGCCTGGACAGGCCAGCAGACGCAGCTGCACAGTGTAGGCACCCCTCAGTCCAAAGCCAAGGAAACACGACTAGTCCCAAGGCTGAGAACACCTGGGCAACTGAAGATCCACACCCCACCACCACCTCCATCTGCAAAGAGATGGAATAGTACTGCCAATACCTGGGTAGTACATGGTACTGAATTTTCTTAAGGAATCAAGAAAGAGTAGAACTCAATTGGCCAGTCTGTCTTTATGGAACCTGCCTTTTCCGTGATTCTGGAATAAGAAAGAATCAAGAACAATCTTATTGTGCTAGACAGAATCCTAAAATGGCCCCCATGAATCCCTACCCACCACGGTCATTCCCTGCATAATTGCTTTCCCATCAGAGTGGACGGGATCTGTGATTTGCTTCTAGCTAATAGAATATGCAGCCTTGAAATTAAGAGACGCTTGCTCCTTAGAAGGAAGGCCATGACAAACCTAGATAGCGTATTCGAAAGCAGAGACATCACTTTGCTCACAAAGGTCTGTATAGTCAAAGCTATGGTTTTTCCAGTAGTCACGTATGGATGTGAGATTTGGACCATAAAGAAGGCTGAACACCAAAGAATTCATGCTTTCAAATTGTGATGCTGGAGAAGACTCTTGAGAGTCCCTTTAGACCACAGGAAATCAAACCAGTCAATCCTAAAGAAAATCAACCCTGACTGTTCACTGGAAGGACTGATGCTGAAGCTCCAAAAATTTGGCCACTTGATGCAAAGAACTGATTCATTAGAAAAGACCCTGATGCTGGGAAAGATTGAGGGCAAAAGAAGAAGGGAATGACAGAGGATGAGACGATGATTGGATGGCATCACTAACTCAATGGACATGAATTTGAGCGAACTCTGGGAGATGGTAGAGGACAGAGGAGCCTGGCATGCTGCTGTCCATGGGGTCACAGAGTCAGACGTGACTTAGCAACTGAACAAGAGAATATGGCAAAGAAAAAGAAATTTTGCAGATATAATTATGGTTTCAAATCAGTTGATTTTTAGTTCATCAAAAGGGAGATCATCGAGGGTGGGGCTGACTTAATCAGGTGAGAGCCTTCCCTGAGGTCAGAAATTCCCCTTGCTGGCTTAATGAAGTAAGCCCCTATGTTGAGGAAACTCACATGGCAGGGAGTTGTGGGTGGCTTCTAAGATCTGAAGGCGGGCTGCAGCTGAAAGTCAGTAAAAAGTTGGAGCCCTCAGCTACAGGGCTGTAAAGAAGTGAGTGAAAATCACTTAGTCGTGTCCGACTCTTTGTGACCAGTCCATGGAATTCTCCAGGCCAGAATACTGGAATAGGTAGCCTTTCCCTTCTCCAGGGAATCTTCCCAACCCAAGGATCAAACCGAGATCTCCCGCATTGCAGGGGAATTCTTTACCAGCTAAGCCACAAGGGAAGCCCAACAATACTGGAGTGGGTAGCCTATCCCTTCTCCAGCAGATCTTCCCTACCCAGGATTTAAACCGGGGAAGGAAATGAATTCAGCTGATAACCTGGAGGAGCTTACAGGCAGATTCTTCTCCAAATGAGAATGCAGTCCAGCCAACACCCTAACTGCAGCCCATCAAGAGCCTCAGCAGAGGACACAGCTAAACTATACTAACCTCCCAACCCTCTGAAACTGGGAGATAATAAATGTATCTTGTGTTCAATAGCTATGTTTATGATAATACATTAAACAACAAGAGAAAAATATACACTTGCCCACACAGAAGAGGCATCCTTAACTTTGTCCGACTCTAAGATAGTTACATCTCATCAGGGCATCTGAGCCGCTTTGCTCATGAAAGTAGACCTTTAAGTGTGGCAGCCGAGTTTGCATGAGTGCATGCTTAGTCGCTTAGTCCTGTCTGACTCTTTGTGACCCCATGGACTGTATGTAGCCCCCCAGGCTCCTCTGTCCATGGGATTTCCCGGGCAAGAACATTCGAGTGGGTAGCCATTTCCTTTTCCAGAGGATCTTCCCGACCCAGGGATCAAACCCTTGTCTCCTGTCTCCTGAATTGCTGGTGGATTCTTTACTGACTGAGCCATTGGGATGCTGTGGAAAACCAGAGAACTAAACGTGGTAGCTCAGCTGGTAAAGAATCTGCCTGCAACGCAGGACACCCGGATTCGACTCCTGGTTCGGGAAGATCCCCTGGAGGAGGGTTGGACTACCCACTCCAGTATTCTTGGGTTTCCCTGGTGGCCCAGATGCTAAAGAATCTGCCTGAAATGCGGAAGACTTGGGTTCAGTCCCTGGGTTGGGAAGATCCCCTGAGGGAGGGCATGGCAGCCCACTCCAGTATTCTTGCCTGGAGAATCCCCATGGACAGAGGAGCCTGGCGGGCTACAGTCCACGGGGTCACAAAGAGTCAGACACAACTGAGCGACTACACACAGCACAGCACACGTGACTTTATGGGAGAAATGGGGCTGGGTCTGAACTCAGTTTTATTCCATAAACATCAGAATGGGTGACTGCCACAGCTTAAAATGAGAAGGTATGTGAAAGGGCCTACAGCAATACCTGGCACAAGACAGATGTTCGTGTTACTTTTTGGGCTTCTCAGTGGCTCAGTGATAAAGAATCCGCCTGCTAATGCAGGAGATGTGGGTTGGATCCGTGTGTCGGGAAGATCCCCTGGAATAGAAAATGGCAACACACTCCAGTATTCTTGCCTGGGAAATCCCCGGACAGAAGAGCCTGGCAAGCTACATACAATCCATGGGGTTGCAAAACAGTCAGACACAATTTATCGACTAAACAACAAGTGCTACCTTACTCTTAACCCATGTGAAGCCTCCTCTTTTCTGCTTAACCCAAAATGTCAGAGTGCATTTTAACAGTGATCTTCTAGAGACAATAGGTCCAGCTTCATTTTCTTGTCTTGGGTATCAGGAATCCTTAGCAGGCCAGCAAAGGATGTATCTTAAACCAGTGACCCTGAAGCTATTACAGAGCCACAATATTTGCATCACCCAATGGCTCTGGCATATGCAGGTGGGCTCATCATACTGGCCACTCCTACATTAAAGAACAATAAATGACAAGAGCTGCCACTTACAGCTTAAATGTATGGCAAAGAAGGAGCCTACATTCTTTTCTCCCACACAACCCAAGCTGTGAATGACAGCTCCTGGAAGAAGCTGTTCTCACAAAGGACCACCAGGGGGCGTCATGCCATCAAAAAAACAATGAACCAGCTCATCAGCGGGATCACTTTAAATTCATTATCAAATGTCAAGGACCCTTTCTGAGTCCCTCCACAGAGGTAGCCCTCAGGGTGACCTGTGGTTTTGGGAGTTCTCTAGAACTCCAGGAAATCGGAGGTATTGTCAGCCAAGACACTGGTCAACTGGCAAAGACCCCATAATGTCTCCTTGGAAAATTTAGGGTTTCTGAAGCAATGGGACGGCAAAGAAAGGAAAATGTCTGGGTTTTGTTAATTACAATGACCTTGCCTTGATGACATTAGGAGATGAATGCTTGCTGAGTGAAATAAAACCTTGAGGACTGGGAGCTGTTAAAAGCAGACATAAGGGGCCCCTGAGAGAAGGAGGGTGACCGGGAGCTCTGAGTGGACTCAATCAGCATTTGCTGGAGGCTCCTAAGCCCATGTCCCTTTGTATAAACATAAAAACAGGATTTTTTTTTTTTTTTTTTTAGGCTTCCCAGGTCGTTCAGTGGGAAAAGAATCCACCTGCAATGCAGGAGACACAGGAGATGCAGGTTCAATCCCTGGGTCAGGAAGATCCCCTGGAGTAGGAAACAGCAACCCACCCCAGTATTCTTGCCTGGAAAATTTCATGGACAGAGGAGCCTGGAGGGCTACAGTCCACAGGGTTGCAAAGAGTCGGGACATGACTGAAGCGAATGAGCACACACCTAAGCACATGGCCCTTTGTACAAACATAAAAACAGATGACTTCCCTTTTCAAAAATCCTCCTGCAAGAAAAGGGAACCCTCTTACACTGTTGGTGGGAATGCAAACTAGTACAGCCGCTATGGAGAACAGTGTGGAGATTCCTTAAAAAACTGGAAATAGAACTGCCATATGACCCAGCAATCCCACTTCTGGGCATACACACTGAGGAAACCAGATCTGAAAGAGACACGTGCACCCCAATGTTCATCGCAGCACTGTTTATAATAGCCAGGACATGGAAGCAACCTAGATGCCCATCAGCAGATGAATGGATAAGGAAACTGTGGTACATATACACCATGGAATATTACTCAGCCATTAAAAAGAATTCATTTGAATCAGTTCTAATGAGATGGATGAAACTGGAGCCCATTATACAGAGTGAAGTAAGCCAGAAAGATAAAGACCAATACAGTATACTAACGTATATATATATAGAATTTAGAAAGATGGTAACAATAACCCTATATGCAAAACAGAAAAAGAGACACAGATGTACAGAACAGACTTTTGGACTCTGTGGGAGAAGGTGAGGGTGGGATGTTTCGAGAGAACAGCATCGAAACATGTATATTATCTATGGTGAAACAGATCACCAGCCCAGGTTGGATGCATGAAACAAGTGCTCGGGCCTGGTGCACTGGGAAGACCCAGAGGAATCAGGTGGAGAAGGGAGGTGGGAGGGGGGATCGGGATGGGGAATGCATGTAACTCCATGGCTAATTCATGTCAATGTATGACAAAACCCACTACAATATTGTAAAGTAATTAGCCTCCAACTAATAAAAGTAAATGAAAAAAAAAATCCTCCTGCAGCCATTCTCCTGGTGTAGGACCCCCCTCTCATGGGCTCAGGTAAGAATCACTGATGTTCCTACTGCAGCCATCTTCTCCCCTACCTTTCTGCCCGCCTATCAATGTAGGAATGAAATGAAAAGAATGAGACAGTGACCCCAGGATATTCAACAGCTGAGCAAAGTGGAAACTGCCCCCGGGGTGGTCCAAAGAGTCACAGTGTGCAAGGCTGAGTCTCTGGGAAGGAGATCAGGAGCCTGGTTACCTCCTCCCCTGCTCCCACCCCTCCCGTCAAATGCAGTGCTGATGCCTCCCTGTTTTCCAAGCACTATGTTCATGTCACTATTGTAACCACAGTGCACTGAAGTTTAGTATGCCTATGATACTTGCCTTGGATTAACACGTGCTTTCTATCAGCTATTTTTAAATAGTCTACGGGCGCCATCACTGCCTCTTTGGTATCCCAGTTGGGAAGGACTATTTTGATGAATCCTTTTGTAGTTGCATTGCCATTGAGAAGCATTTCATCCTTGCTCTTGGTCTTCAAATGTTCCAACTCACCAATGGTCCGTCGCAGCCGGCGCCCCCACCTCCAAGGAGCGGCTGCTGTGGGGCGCAGGAGGGCTGAGAGGAGCTACTCCACGTTCAAGGTCAGGAGGGGTGGCTGTGAGAAGATACCCCTCGTCCAAGGTAAGGAGCAGCGGCCGCGCTTTGCTGGAGCAGCCATGAAGAGATACCCCATGTCTGAGGTAAGAGAAACCCAAGTAAGACAGTAGGTGTTGCAAGAGGGCATCAGAGGGCAGGCACACTAAAACCATAATCATAGAAAACAAGACATTCTGATCACAGGACCGCAGCCTTGTCTAACTCAATGAAACTAAGCCATGCTGTGTGGGGTCACCCAAGACAGTCAGGTCATGGTGGAGAGGTCTGACAGAATGTGGTCCACTGGAGAAGGGAATGGCAAACCACTTCAGTATTCTTGTCTTGAGAACCCCATGAACAGTATAAAAAGGCAAAATGATAGGATACTGAAAGAGGAACTCCCCAGGTCAGTGGGTGCCAAATATGCTACTGGAGATCAGTGAAGAAATAACTCCAGAAAGAATGAAGGGATGGAGCCAAAGCAAAAACAATACCCAGATGTGGATGGGACTGGTGATGGAAGCAAGGTCCGATGCTGTAAAGAGCAATATTGCATAGGAACCTGGAATGTTAGGTCCATGAATCAAGGCGAATTGGAAGTGGTCAAACAGGAGATGGCAAAAGTGAATGTCGACATTCTAGGAATCAGAGAATTAAATGGACTGGAATGGATGAATTTAACTCAGATGACCATTATATCTACTACTGTGGGCAGGAATCCCTTAGAAGAAATGGAGTAGCCATCATGGTCAACAAGAGAGTCCAAAATGCAGTACTTGGATGCAATCTCAAAAATGACAGAATGATCTCTGTTCATTTCCAAGGCAAACCATTCAATATCACAGTAATCCAAGCCTATGCCCCAACGAGTAACACTGAAGAAGCTGAAGTTGAACGGTTCTATGAAGACCTACAAGACCTTTTAGAACTAACACCCAAAAAAGATGTCCTTTTCATTATAGGGGACTGGAATGCAAAAGTAGCAAGTCAAGAAACACCTGGAGTAACAGGTAAATTTGGCCTTGGAGTACAGAATGAAGCAGGGCAAAGGCTAATAGAGTTTTGCCAAGAGAATGCACTGGTCATACAAACACCCTCTTCCAACAACACAAGAGAAGCCTCTACACATGGACATCACCAGATGGTCAACACCAAAATCAGATTGATTATATTCTTTGCAGCCAAAGATGGAGAAGCTCTATACAGTCAACAAAAACAAGACCAGGAGCTGACTGTGGCTCAGATCATGAACTCCTTATTGCCAAATTCAGACTTAAACTGAAGAAAGTAGGGAAAACCACTAGACCATTCAGGTATGACCTAAATTAAATCCCTTATGAATATACAGTGGAAGTGAGAAATAGATTTAAGGGACTAGATCTGATAGAGAGCCTGATGAATTATGGGCAGAGGTTCGTGACATTGTACAGGAGACAGGGATCAAGACCATCCCCATGGAAAAGAAATGCAAAAAGGCAAAATGGTTGTCTGAGGAGGCCTTACAAATAGCTGTGAAAAGAACAGAAGCGAAAAGCAAAGGAGAAAAGGAAAGATATTCCCATTTGAATGCAGAGTTCCAAAGAATAGCCAGGAGACATAAGAAAGCCTTCCTCAGCGATCAATGCAAAGAAATAGAGGAAAACAACAGAATGGGAAAGACTAGAGATCTCTTCAAGATAATTAGAGATATCAAGGGAAAATTTCAGGCAAAGATGGGTTCGATAAAGGACACAAATGATATGGACCTAACAGAAGCAGAAGATATTAAGAAGAGGTGGCAAGAATACACGGAAGAACTATACAAAAAAGATCTTCAAAAAAAAAAAAAGATCTTCATGACCCAGATAATCACAATGGTGTGATCACTCACCTAGAGCCAGACATCATGGAATGTGAAGTCAAGTGGGCCTTAGAAAGCATCACTACGAACAAAGCTAGTGGAGGTGATGGAATTCCAGTTGAGCTATTTCAAATCCTGAAAGATGACGCTGTGAAAGTGCTGCACTCAATATACCAGCAAATTTGGAAAACTCAGCAGTGGCCACAGGACTGGAAAAGGTCAGTTTTCATTCCAAACCCTAAGAAAGGCAATCCGAAAGAATGCTCAAACTACCGCACAATTGCACTCATCTCACACGCTAGTAAAGTAATGCTCAAAATTCTCCAAGCCAGATGCCCATCAGCAGATGAATGGATAAGGAAGCTGTGGTACATATACACCATGGAATATTACTCAGCCATTAAAAAGAATTCATTTGAATCAGTTCTAATGAGATGGATGAAACTGGAGCCCATTATACAGAGTGAAGTAAGCCAGAAAGATAAAGACCATTACAGCATACTAACACATATATATGGAATTTAGAAAGATGGTAACGGTAACCCTATATGCAAAACAGAAAAAGAGACACAGAAATACAGAACAGACTTTTGAACTCTGTGGAAGAAGGTGAGGGTGGGATGTTTCAAAAGAACAGCATGTATACTATCTATGGTGAAACAGATCACCAGCCCAGGTGGGATGCATGAGACAAGTGCTCGGGCCTGGTGCACTGGGAAGACCCAGAGGAATCGGGTGGAGAGGGAGGTGGGAGGGGGGATCGGGATGGGGAATACGTGTAAATCTATGGCTGATTCATGTCAATGTATGACAAAACCCACTGAAATGTTGTGGAAGTAATTAGCCTCCAACTAAAAAAAAAAAAAAAAAAAATTCTCCAAGCCAGGCTTCAGCAATACATGAACCGAGAACTTCCAGATGTTCAAGCTGGATTTAGAAAAGGCAGAGGAATCAGAGACCAAATTGCCAATATCCGCTGGATCATCAAAAAAGCAACAGAGTTCCAGAAAAACATCTATTTCTGCTTTATTGACAATGCCAAAGCCTTCAACTGTGTGGATCACAATAAACTGGAAAATTATGAAAGAGATGGGAATACCAGACCACCTGACCTGCCTCTTGAGAAACCTGTATGCAGGTCAGGAAGCAACAGTTAGAACTGGACATGGAACAACAGACTGGTTCCAAATAGGAAAAGGAGTATGTCAAGGCTGTATATTGTCACCATGCTTATTTAACTTATATGCAGAGTACATCATGAGAAACGCTAGGCTGGAAGAAGCACAAGCTGGAATCAAGATTGCCGGAAGAAATATCAGTAACCTCAGAAATGCAGATGACACCACCCTTACGGCAGAGAGTGAAGAGGAACTAAAAAGCCTCTTGATAAAGTGAAAGAGGAGAATGAAAAAGTTGGCTTAAAGCTTAACATTCAGAAAACTAAGATCATGGCATCTGGTCCCATCACCTCATGGGAAATAGATGGGGAGACAGTGGAAACAATGTCAGTCTTTATTTTTGGGGGGCTCCAAAATCACTGCAGATGGTGACTGCAGCCATGAAATTAAAAGATGCTTACTCCTTGGAAGGAAAGTTATGACCAACCTAGACAGCATATTAAAAAGCAGAGACATTACTTTGCCAACAAAGGTCTGTCTGGTCAAGGCTATGGTTTTTCCAGTGGTCATGTATGGTTGTGAGAGTTGGACTGTGAAGAAAGCTGAGCACCAAAGAATTGATGCTTTGGAACTATGGTGTTGGAGAAGACTCTTGAGAGTCCCTTGGACAGTAAGGAGATCCAACCAGTCCATCCTAAAGGAGATCAGTCCTGGGTGTTCATTGGAAGGACTGATGCTGAAGCTGAAACTTCAGTACTTTGGCCACCTCATGTGAAGAGTTAACTCACTGGAAAAGACCCTGATGCTGGGAGGGATTGGGGGCAGGAGGAGAAGGGGACGACAGAGGATGAGATGGCTGCATGGCATCACCGACTCGATGGGCATGAGTTTGAGTAAACTCCGGGAGCTGGTGATTGACAGGGAGGCCTGGCGTGCTGCAGTCCATGGGGTCACAAAGAGTCAGACACGACTGAGCGACTGAACTGAACTGAACTGAACTGAACTGAACTGGGGTTAAGCCTTAACCCAGGTACCTGACAGGTATTATTTCACTTAATCTTCATGGCAACACTATGATGTAGGTTACTATTATTATCCTTATTTTACAGATGAGGAAATTGAGGCACGGAGAGGTTCAGTAACTTTTCCAGAGTCACTAGTAATTGGAGGAGCTGGGATTCAGATCCAGGCAATCCAGTTTCAAAATGTGTGTTTCCCAGCACTATACTCTGCTACCTCTCATCAAGCAAACCAAACAATAGAGGAAGAAAAGCTGAAAACAGAGCATAAGTTTCCTCTTCAGCTTTGTCTCCATGGCCCACAGGCTGCAACTATAATTTCTGATGTGAAGGAGTCCACAGAGAAAGAGAATCCCCTCCTCTGGTCTCTACAAAGAAAGACTATTTCTGGGAGGGAAAGCAGTATTTAAAGTCACACCACTGATAAACACCTACATTTGGAGAGTAAGAGGTTTGCACGAGAACTGAAAGAAATCAAGTTTGTGCAAGTTACTTCAGCAGCATTGTGTTCTAAAGCTGAGCTGGGAGTCCTGCCAACTGAGCACATTTATTCTCTTTGACATCTGCCCCCTCATCCCCCCTGCCACCTCCCTGCTCAAGCAGGTGCAGAGGTGATCAAACCTCCTCACCAGTTTTCCTGTCCCCTCCAATCCGTGCTCCTCGCAGCAGAAGCCAGGGAGACATGCCAATCTCAAATGCAAATATGACATGTCACTGGCCTTCTTAAAATGTCGGTGGCTCCCCATGACCTGCAGTGTGAAGTTCCCACTCTGGTTTGCCTACCCCATCAGGTCTAGCTCCAGCCCTGGAGGACTTGCAGTTCCACAAGAAGGGGATGGTGATTCCCCACTGTGGCTGGTCTCCCCACTGTACCGTCAGCCCTGATTGTCTCCGAGTCCCCACTGTCAATCACAGGCGTGCGCTAGCACAGAGTATCAGTACAGTTATGAGGCTGGTCCAAGCAGCCAGCCTCAGGGGGTCTCCTTTGTTCTCAGCACATCCCTCTGGCTGTCAGACCTTGGGGCTGCAGCCAGAAACTCAGCAGCCATCCAGGGCAAGACCTGCAGGCAGGTAGGACAGAGAGCCCAAGTCCAGACAGGAGGACACAGCTCAGGACAGCCCAGGTGGAGACCCCTTGAGCCAAAGACGGAAAGATCAGGGGCACCAACCAAGACAATCATTTGGGCTAGAGGCCAAAGGAGGGCAGCTAGGCTTTCAGTAATGGAGAAAAACAGGAACAACCTCAGAGACGAGAGAGTGGCTCTCAGTCACAGCGTGCACGCTAAAGTCACCTCAGTCATGTCCAACTCTTTGTCAGATTCTGTGGACTGTAGCCTGCCAGGCTCCGCTGTCCATGAGATTCCCCAGGCAAGGATACTGGAGTGGGTTGCCATGCCCTCCTCCAGGGGATCTTCCCAACCCAGGAATTGAACCCACGTCTCTTACATCTCCTGCGTTGGAGGTGGGTTCTTTACCACTAGCACCACCTGGGAACCCCTCTCAGCCACAGCAAAGTCCCTAAACCCCTGTTTGAAGACAGTTCCTCAAGCCAGCCCAGCCAGTGGGCAAGGTTATCAGCCATAATTAGGGCTGGCAAATAGACAGCCTACCACTCAGGACTCCTGAAACAAAAGAAGTTATGCCTTGGGATAAAAATAAATAAGACACTTGCCCGTGAGCTGCAGGAAGTTGTCTGCTATTTGAATGGCCAACCTCACGGATTGTCAGTTCCCGGTGACGCTGACATAAAGCAGCCCGAGACTCCACCTGCATAAGAGTTGCTGAGAATATCTAAAAATAAGCCCGTGGTGGACTTGTATCTCATTGATTTTCCTGAGGGTTTCTCTCTGACCCTGTTCAGTGCAAACACAGCTGACAAACTGCTGCTGCCTGAGAGCTTTAATTGAGCTGTTGACGGACAGTTGCATAATTTGGAAGCCAAGAAATTCCTGCAGCTGTTATTAGCGAGTGCCCTGTCTGGTTTCCGGTAATAAGTTCATCAAATTCAGTGTACATTTAGGACCAGAAATCTGAGGCTATAAAAGGAATTTAGCGCTGGTCCTTGAGCAGGACTCCCCATGCCACCGCTGCCCCCAGGAAGTGCCCAGCCAGCACCTAGGGCTCCACTGGGGGTGTGAGCAGTGGTGAGGGGCCAGGCCCTCCTCAGGGCACACAGGTCCATCCGCTGTTGTCTGCCCAAGATCAAGGCTGCTGCCGTGGCCCTCTCTCTCCTGCGCCATCAATGTCCTTCTCTTTACTGGATCATTCTCATCAGCACACAAATCTGTTATGTCTTCCGTCATAAAAGAAAATGCTCTCTCGCTTGACTGCATGCTCTTCCAGATTCTGTTCCCATTCTCTGTCCCTTCTGTATATAATAAACCCCCTCAAAGGACGTGTCTGTAATTACTGCCTCCTCTCCTCTGCTCCCAGCCTCTCTTGAGCCTGCCCTAATTGGGCTTTCATCCGCACCACGCCACTGGTGCGGCTCCTGTCACGCTCGACGACGACTCTGTGTTCCCAAGCCAATGGCTAACCTCAAGTGCCACCTCATTGGGCTCCCACAGCCTGTGGCACGTTCGATCACATGCTCCTCACTGACTTCCAGACACCACGCTTCTGGTTTTCCTCCCACCTCACTGGCCATTCCCTCCGAGCCTCCTTTGAGGGTTGTCCCTATCCCTTCTGATCTTCAACTTTGGGGAGCTCCAGGGTTCCGTTCTTCTCTATTTATTCTCACTCCCCAGGGGACTTGTCCACATACACGCCACCATGCCCCGTTTCACACCTCCAATTCCAGTCTCCCCCCTGAACAGCTTCCTGGCCACCTCCGTTGGATGTCTCCTAGGCTTCTCAAGTGTAACATGTCCAGAGCAGGACTGTTTTCCCCTCTAACCCTTCTCCTTCCCCGTCTTCATCACAGCTGGTGGATAGGATCCAGCAACTCCATTTTTCCAGTCGCTTACACCAAAGGTGTTAAGAGTCACCCTCGACTCTACTCTTTCCTAATCCACATCCATTCTGTCTTTCAAGTCACACGCAGCGTGTGACTACTCCTTAGCACGCCACCAACTCTTCTCTAGTTTAAGACACTACTCTCTGGCCTGTATTATTGCAATAGCTTCAAAGAGCTCTCCACCACCCACCCCTGGGACTGCAAGGAGATCAAGCCAATCAATCCTAAAGGAAATCAACCCTGAATATTCATTGGAAGGACTGATGCTGAAGCTGAAACTCCAATATTTTGGCCACCTGATGTGAAGAACTGACTCATTGGAAAATACCCTGATGCTGGGAAAAACTGAGGGCGGGAGGAGAAGTGGGCAACAGCGGATGAGATAGTCGGATGGCATCACTAACTCAATGGACACGAACTTAAGCAAACTCCAGGAGATAGTGGAGGATAAGGAAGCCTAGCATGCAGTAGTCTGTGGTGTCACAAAGAATCAGACTCGACTGAGCAACTGAACAATACCAACCCCACCCCACCAGCCTATTCTCCAGCCAGAGATCGTTTATCAGTGCACCCTGGTGAAACTGACAGCTCAACTGCCTGCTCTCCGCGGGCTTCCATCATAGACCAAGTATCCTCACCGTGGCTCAGCCTAGGTCTGTGTGCACTTGCCCCAACTACTTCTCCAACCTCACATCCCACCATCCTCCTGGCCTCCTTTACTCCAGCCACCTAGCCTCCTGATGCTATTCTGAACACCCACGCGTGCTTACACCTCCGGTCTCCCCAGTTATTCTTTCTTCAGTTTGGAAAGTACTCTCCTCTAATATCCACATGACTCTCTCAATCACTGATGCCTCTTTTCAAGTCTCCTAGTCAGAGAGGCTTTCCCTGACCACTTTATCTAAAATAGTCCCTACCCTTCAGTCTTTCTGCCCTGCTCAGCCTGCCTTACTTATTATCCCTTCATTTGTCTGCTCCCTGCCACATACATTCACTATATCAGCTCCTTGAGAAGAGAAACCTTATTTGGTCTCCTGCCATATCCCTGGAGCCTGGAACAGTGCTGGCATGTATGCATGCCTGTTAAGTCACTCAGTCGTGTCTGACTCTTGGGACCCCATGGACTGTAGCCCACCAGGCTCCTCTGTCCATGGAATTCTCCAGGCACGAATACTGGAGTGGGTTGCCATTTCCTTCTCCAGGGGATCTTCCCAACCTGGGGACTGAACCTGCATCTCTTATGTCTCCTGCATTGGCAGGTGGGTTATTTACTACTTCTGTTAACCTGGGAAGCCTGTTGGCAAGGAGACGACCCTTTAATCTTCACTGAGTGCCACCACAGGTCAAACACTGACCTGGCTGCTTTACATAAATGAATTCATTTAATCCTCCAAAGGGATGACAGGGTAAGCAATATAATTATCATTCCCATTTCATGAAGAAAGTGAAGCACAGAGAAGTGATCAAAATCACACAGTTAGCAGATGGCAGAAGCAGAATTCAAATCCAGACAGTCTGGCCCCAGCACCTGCTCTCTAACCACCACACTGAACCTCCCTTAAGAAGCCCAGTGTGTACACTGGAGGAATTTGGTGGCTCCATCCTGCCCGGACTTACAATCCAGAACCCTGGTTCTGACCTTGGCCCCAGCCCTGCTCACAGGGCTTTGCCCTGCTCACAGCTCAACCCCATTCTGGAAGCTTCACCTCTGCCTTATGTGCACGTGCTCAGTCACGTCCAACTCTCTGTGGCCCCGTGGACTGTAACCCACCGAGCTCCTCTGTCCACGGGATTTTCCAGGCAAGAATACTACAATGGGTTACCATTTCCTGCTTCAGAGTCTTCCTGACTCAAGGATCAAACCCAGATCTCCTGCATCTCCTGCATTGGCAGGCAGATTCTTTATCACTAGTGCCACCTGGGAAGGTTAGCTTTCACTTTCACCTCTGTCTTACTCTTTGCCAAAAGAGCCCTAAGCCTCTGTCCTGGTCCACCTGCCCAGAATCCCTGTCCCCAGAACTGGGTCCTATGACAGCCCTCCACAGAGACAAGAAGGCTTCTAGTTCTGCACAGGCCAAGAGGCCTTCAGGTGCTGACCATCTAGCTATCTGAACAGAGCCCACCCCGGGGGCACCATGCCACCCTGCAGCTGGCTCACCCCTTGGAACATGGCTGGAGCCCAGTAGTAACTGCATCCTAAACTGGCCGACAGGGAGAAGCCTGCCCACAAACCCCCTCCAGCTGATCTTACCCGTCACTAGTCTACGGTTCACTAACCGTTCCTAAGTCACAGGCAATGTGTCAGGCACTGTGGACAGCACTTCCCATATGTTGCCTTACGTAATTCTGTGAGATGGCTGGGTAGTATCAAACCCATTTTACAAATCTATAGAGTTTAAAAACTTGCCAAAGGTCAGGGTGGGAATATAAGCCTAATCAGTCTGACTCCAGGGCCTGTGCTGACCTTACTCCTCTCCATCATCAGGGAGACCCCTCCCATCCTGGGGGCGTGGCTGCTGATGCCTCATGCATCTCAAAGACAACAGCAGGTAGGAAATTCTGAAACATATTGTCCTGACTGTCTGAGTGTTACATTCAAACACACACATGCACACACAACTCACACACTCTCCCTTTCATAGAGTCCTAAGGCAAGGCCTCAGCCAGTGGATGTCATTGTTCAAAATTAACAGACAGCTGCATTGGGCCATCTCAGGACTATCCCCATTTACATTTAATAATAACAATCAAGTTATTATCTTTGACACTAATTGCAGGAATTTGAACAGATAATCATAGCTCGAGACATGAGCTTCTCTTTGCTTACTAAAAATCACAGGGACCTTGCTGCTGACGGAGGCCTGAGTCATTCCATATCCTGCCAGGGCTCCCAGCAGTGAGCAACAATCACAAGACCCTCAGCAGGCATTTCTTGAATACCTACTGCATACGAGGTAGCAAAGTCCAGTGGAGAGAGCTCTGAGCTGACTACTCAAAGGCCCAGGACCCCAGCTCTGCCACTTGCTTGCTTGCTGAGTTACCTTGGATAAATCAGTCTGTGTCTCTGGGCCTTGATGAAAAGATAGATGGAACCAACTGGCTTCTAATGAGATCTCTTCTACACCTGGCATTCTATGGAGCGGCAAAGAGGCTTCAGATCATACACAGTAGAGGCCAAAGGAAAATTTCTTTGGGGAAGTCTGCTGTCCATGGAAAAGACCAGGAAGGACTGCTCTGTGTTAGAGATGGTTGGCCTTTTGAGTGTGAAATGCTGATATACTAAAATAACTATCAGAATGATGGACAGATGCCTGTATGCACTTGTTCACTCATTCATTCATTCAGGACAGGAGTGATCACTCTGGTCCTGACTCTGAAAATGGTTCTCAGTTTGAAGTCAGCCACTCTTGGGTTGGAATCCCAGTTCCAACACTCACAATTGGTATAACCTTTGGCAAATTCGTTAACCTCTCTGAACCTCAGTTTCTGCATCTTTAAAATGAAACAATCATTTCCATTGCCTCCATCACCCAGTCTCCAGAAGACTGAGAATAGACCTGTGTGAGCACACTTAGATCAAAGGGTAAAGTTTGCTACCTCCCCACTTAGTTCACTAAATAGGTCTCTAATATCCCACACTCATCATCAGTATACTTGGGACTCCACATCTATTTTACAGGTTTTTATCGAGTGTCACTTTGCTCTGGGTGTTATGCTAACTCTCAGGAACACAAGTGAATAAATCCACATGGTTTCCAGCCACATTAAGCTTCAAATCTTCGGGACGGGTAGGGGAGAAAGGGATATGACAACAGCATCTAAAATCAAGAGTATTTTCAGAAGCTTCATCCTAGCACAGAGCAAACAGGTACTATATGAATATTATTTGATAAATTTTAATATTATTTGAATGTTATTTTATAAAGAATTAATTAGCAAGATAAGGGAAATCCAGAGTGCCATAGGAACACATAGAGGGGAAACCGAAATCAGATATGGGAAGTCACAAAGGCTTCCCTGGGGAAAGAAATGTTTCTGAGAAAGAAAATTCCAGGCAGAGGGAAAAGCAATGCAAATCCTGGAGTAAAGACACAGAGCTCAACCTGTCGGAGAACTGAGAGCAGGGTGGTGACTGCTGCTCAGAGGTCACCAGCACCAAGGAAAGAGACAAATCTACCTAAGTCCACAGGGACTGGATCTTAAAAGACATTACGGACTCAATTAAGGAGGGTGGATTTTCCTAAAGGCAGTAGAAAGCCTTTAAGGGCTTTTAAAAGGCAGAGATGTCATTAGATATTTATTTTAGAGCTATGCTTCTCAAGTCCCAATGTACTTGTGTATTGTCTGGGGGAGGGGGAGAGTTATAAATGCAAATTCTGATTCAGCAGATATGTGGTGGGGCCAAGGATTTTACATTTCTAGAGAGCTCTTGGGTGATGCTAATGATGGTGCTGGTCCGTGGACCATACTCTGAGTACCAAGGGTTTAGAGTGGTCACTCTAGCTAATTTTGATAAATGGATTGGAAGAGAGCAGGACCAAGGAGACAGGTACACCAACTGGATAAGTGATAGGAAATGAGCTGAGGAACTGACAAATGGGACAGAAATAGATGAGTAGAGATGGAATATTACAAGATTTGTTGAGGAGAAGGAAAGAATGGTGTTCCGGCTCCTGGCTTAGGCACCTGAGTGAATCAGGGTAGCATTCACCAAGATAGGGGCCCAGAAGAGAAGCTAAGTCTGGGAGGGAAGATGAATTTATCTTTCTACACACTGTTCTTTTGAGTTTCCTCTAGAAATTCTAAGTAGAGATATCAAAGTAAGCAGTTGAATATATAGATACATAGTTCACAAAAGAGTTCTAGATCAAGACTTCCTTGGCAGTCCAGTGGTTAAGACTCTGCCTTCCAATGCAGGGGTAAGGGTTTGATCCCTGGTCAGGGAACTAAGACCCCACATGCTGCAGGGTATGGTCAAAAACAAATAAATAAACTTTGTTTTTAAAAAGTTGTAAAAATAAAAAATTCTAGATCACACACGTATAACTGGGAGCCATCAGCATGTATATTTTTTTCTCTTCTCTGAAATACCAAAGAGACTAGAGCTATAATTTCCTTCCTTCTGGCAGCTTCTGAAATACTTCCAGTGTGATGGGGCAGGGAGCTTACAGCTCCACAGTACTCCCCTTCTAAAGTTTGCCTATTGCTCCTTCAAGGTTCCCCACAAGCAAACATGGTTGGGATCTGCTGGTGAGAATGGGCTTCCCATGTGGTGCTAGTGGTAAAAAAGACAAAAACAAAAAAAACCCACCTGCCAATGCAGAAGACCTAAGAGGCCAATGAAGGAGCTGTAAGAGACTTGGGTTTGATCCCTCGGTCAGGAAGATCGCCTGGAGTAGGAAATGGAAGCCCACTCCAGAATTTATGGACAGAGGAGACTGGCAGGCTACAGTCAATGGTGTGGCAAAGACTCAGCCACGACTGAGCGCATGTTATCAGGGAGAACAGTGTTCTCTCTCACATACTCGTGGGAAGGTCATCCTGGGACTTTATTTCTGCCCACTGAAATCCACACTCAAGCTCCTTCATAGAATATTTGAGAAAAGAAAATGAGAGAAGATTACAAAGGGTGTCTGGCATAACACCTACCAGAGAGTGGAGAGAGCTAGGTTGTAGTCACATGCAATACCTTGCCGAGGAGGACCAACAAGAACTCAGCAGGGCCTAAATCCCAGAAGGTCAAAGAAGCCCCAGATAGGAGCAGGCACGAGAAACAAGAAATACAGGAGGAAAGCCCACATATACAGTCAACTAATATTTGACAAGGGATCTAAGAGCACTCAATGAGGAAAAAAAAAGAAATTAGTCTCTTCAACAAATGGTGTTAGGGAAACTGGGTAACCACATGCAGACACATTAAATTGGACCCTTATCTCACACCACTTACAAAAGTTAACTTGAAATGTATTAAAGACTTAAACTTAAGATGGGATACCATAAAATTCCTGAAGGAAAACATAAGGAAAAAGCTTCTTGACATTGGTCTTGGTGATGATTTTTGCATATGGGACTGGACAGACAAAAACTGGGACCCATTTCAGAGACTGAGGGGACCATGTAGCTCTGACTGTGGGATCTCAGAAAGATGCGATTTCACATTTCCCTGCCTTTACTGACTCAGCTCACTCCACCCTTTCCTTCACCTCTCCACCCTTTCCTTTCAAAGCCCATGTCAGGGACGCCCCTGGTGGTAGAGTGGATAAGAATCTGCCTGCCAGTGCAGGGGACATGAACCAGCGATGAAGACCCAGCACAACCAAAAACAAAAAAAACATATAAACAATAAATAAATAAAGTATAAGGAAAAGCATACTAACAGCCCTAAAAAAACAAAACAAAAAAACAGCTCAAGTCAGCATTTGCCAGAAGACTTCCCCTGCCTTTGTGCCCCATTCACCCTGTGTAGATGACCCACATACCTGCACAGCGATTTACTGTGTATCACTGCCTCCTTCAATAGACTGAGTTTCATATGGCTGTTGCACTAGAGTGATATCAAGGTAACATTCAAATGTAATAGCCAAACTCTTCCGCTGAGTGAATAGACTTACTTCCATTTTCAGCAATATGACAGACTTGGAAGTCGACTCCTGGCACAAAACACCTAAAATGCTACTAAAACTTTTTTTTAACATCTCTTCATTTACATGTCTAGGCTGGTGTGAGAATGAAAGAAGTGCTCAGAGGTTAGGAACAATGAGAAACCATAAATCCAGAAAGATAAGCAAGTACTGAAATCAGCATGCTCCCTAGAGAAATCTGTCAGTCCTTATTGGCTTAGAGACTGATTTTAATGGCCCTCATGAGCATGACAGGACAGGAAATAAAGTCTGGAGCCAAAAACGGGTGGAATACTGAATTAAAGTTCTCACCAAAAACCTGGACCTCCAAAAAAGCACCATTCTTAATGGTATGAGCTAGATTTTAAAAAAGAAAAACCTTTCCCACACTATGGGTAGACAGTGGAGATCTTGAGTGTTTTGACCTTGACTCAGGCTAAAGTATGAATAAAGGAAGCAGGATGGGAATCTCCCTAAAGATTTCTTCATCACAAGGCTTTACTCATGTGGATTCAGAGCTGGAATCTACACTATCTATGGGGCAAAAATTCCCAAGTCAAACATCAGTTTAACGTGACCCCAGGTTGACCAGAAAACTCCAAGTAGAATGAAAACAACAACAAAAAACCAGGCCAAACACACTATATTCAAACTACAAATCATTAAATATAAAGAGAGAAATCTAAAAAAGCAAACAAAATAAAAAAGCTGATTATCTGTTGTCAAACAACCGTTAGACTAACAGGTGACTTCTCTCCTAACAATGGAAGTTAAAAATGATGGGACTGCGTGGCATGTGTGAATTTCAGGCTGATCTAGGCCCACTAGGTGATCTGCATACTCACCTCTCTTTCATGTGGCATAAACCTCCTCCTAGAGAAGAGCAGGGAAGCACACTTTTAGAGCCATCTCTTCTCTCTTGCTCTGTGAGTTCTGTCTTCCTTTTTCTCCCAATATTATTTCATTCAGCACAAAAGGAAACCTAAGAAATGTCAGTAATAATTCCTAACATGGATGTCATCGCTTCAGAGTAAAGGCTCAATTAATCCAATCACATTTTACTCTAAGTTAGGGTGGAAAAGCAAGATATTGAAAGTAAAGAAACATTGTTCTGGCACCACCATTTACTAGCTTTATGACTTTGTATAAGTAACTTCTCCTCTCTGAGCCCTCGTTGTTAAAAAATAGACTTGAATTTGAAAAAAGGTCTGCAGTCCCTTAAAGGACTGAAAGATCAATTTATACTTCGATCTATGCCCTTAGCTTGCATTTGGCTCTTTATATATATATATGTTTACAATTTCATTTATTATTTTTGACTGTGCTGGGTCTTCATTGCTGCCTGGGCTTTTCTCCAGTTGCGGAGAGTAGGGCCTACTCTCCAGTTGTGGTGCACAGGCTTCTCACTGCAGGGGTCTCGCCTGTTGCAGAGCACAGGTGTGCGGGCCTCAGTAGTTGCCGCACAGGGGCTCAGTAGTTGCAGCTTCCAGGCTCTAGAGCAGAGGCTCAGTGGTGGTGAGCACCAGTACTGAGCACGAGCCTCTAAGTCAGGCAGCCTACGTTCAAGTCCTAGCTCTACCATATGTCTGCCATCCTTAAACCAGGCTGAATAACCTTTAACAGTCCGTTCTCTCTGGGCATCAGGTTTCTAATCTGTAAAATGGAGTTGATCACACCTTTTTTAAAGCATGCTTACGAGGATTAAACAAGATCACATTTGTAAAACACTAGCATAGTGCCTGATGTTTAGTAGGTAGCCAATAACTGTTCCTTCTTTCTTCCATCTCCATTTTTCCCCTCACTGGGACTCTGCGACTCCATGAATCACAGCACACCAGGCCTCCCTGTCCGTCACAAACTCCCCGAGTTTACTCAAACACATGTCCATCGAGTTGGTGATGCCATCCAGCCATCTCATCCTCTGTCGTCCCCTTCTCCTCCTGCCCCCAATCCCTCCCAGCATCAGGGTCTTTTCCAATGAGTCAACTCTTCACATGAGGTGGCCAAAGTACTGGAGTTTCAGCTTCAGCATCAGTCCTTCCAATGAACACCCAGGACTGATCTCCTTTAGGATGGACTGGTTGGATCTCCTTGCACTCCAAGGGACTCTCAATAGTCTTCTCCGACACCACAGTTCAAAAGCATCAATTCTTCGGTGCTCAGCTTTCTTCACAGTCCAACTCTCACATCCATACATGACCACTGGAAAAACCATAGCCTTGACTAGACGGACCTTTGTTGGCAAAGTAATGTCTCTGCTTTTTAATATGCTGTCTAGGTTGGTCATAATCTTCCTTCCAAGGAGTAAGCGTCTTTTAATTTCATGGCTGCAATCACCATCTGCAGTGAATCCTTACAATAATAGCTTTGTTGCTGTTGGTCAGTCGCTCAGAATAATAGTATCATATACCAAATACCAAATAGTACCAAATCATTCCTTAATCTTAAAACACATAAACGATTGCCACTCTTCCCTTCAGTAATTCCTGTGCCTTTCCTAATACCTAGGCACCCCTTTCAAAGACTTTCACCACTGACTCTTAGGGCAATTTTCAAATCTCACTACCCAAATATCCCTCAATGTGTCCTTACACAAGTAAAAAGAATTATAAAGACTACTATAAATAACTTTATGGCAACAAATTAGGCAAGTTAGTTGAAGTGAACAAATTCCCCAAAAGATTCAATTTACTGAAATTGACTCAAGCAGAAAGAGCAAATCTGAACAAACATGTGGAAGTATCTAAAATATTTTACAGATTTCTTCTCCTTATAACATATCTACTATGTTTGAGGCTCTATAAATCTAAAGAAAATTCTGTGGTCTATCATTTAATTGTTTTCATTGTTTAATTTACAAGTCTATGACATAAAATGAAAATATTCGCCTTTATTTCAATTGTAAATTATTGCCAATTTCCTAGGATGGATTAGCCATCCTATTCAGTAATTATTTCTTTAATAATTCCAGGAAACATGCTTGCTTCAGCCACTAGAAGCCTGAAACAGCATTTTTAAAAATCACAGACCTGGTGTTCAAATAATTTAAAAACATAACCTTATACCATATGAATTTGGAGATCTCTTCAGAATTCCAGTCAAGTATTAGGACTGAATTTGTGCAAACACTCATATGATATACTTTCTCTTCTTGTTGCCAAGAAATCTTAACACCCTTTTTTATGTCTTCCCCTAACCACATTTTATGAGATTTTTCCCTACATCACAAACAGTTCAATATTTATAAGAAATATACCTTTTTATATATTACCTAGGTTATGACCAACCTAGATAGAATATTAAAAAGCAGAGACATTACTTTGCCAACAAAGGTCCGTCTGGTCAAGGCTATGGTTTTTCCAGTGGTCATGTATGGATGTGAGAGTTGGACTGTGAAGAAAGCTGAGCACCGAAGAATTGATGCTTTTGAACTGTGGTGTTGGAGAAGACTATTGAGAGTCCCTTGGACTGTAAGGAGATCCAACCAGTCCATCCTAAAGGAGATCAGTCCTGGGTGTTCATTGGAAGGACTGATGCTGAAGCTGAAACTCCAATGTTACCTTTTGCTTAAGAAGGATAGGAAAAAATGCAGGTCACTAATAACACAAAAATGACATCATATAGAGCTGTCATTGTACAAGGCTGTTTGTGGAAAATTTTGTTGTTGAGAAATAAGTATAGAAAAGGGGCTTCCCAGAAAGATAAAGAACAGTACAGCATACTAACACATATATATGGAATTTAGAAAGATGGTAATGATAACCCTATATGCAAAACAAAAAGAGACACAGAAGTACAGAACAGACTTTTGAACTCTGTGGGAGAAGGTGAGGGTGGGATGTTTCGAAAGAACAGCATGTATATTATCTATAGTGAAACAGATCACCAGCCCAGGTGGGATGCATGGGACAAGTGCTTGGGCCTGGTGCACTGGGAAGACCCAGAGGAATCGGGTGGAGAGGGAGGTGGGAGGGGAGATCGGGATGGGGAATACATGTAACTCCATGGCTGATTCATATCAATGTATGACAAAACCCACTGAAATGTTGTGAAGTAATTAGCCTCCAACTAATAAAGAAAAAATAAATTAAAAAAAAATAAAAAATAAAAAAAAGAAAAGGGGCTTCCTCTATGGCTCAGCAGAAAAGAATCTGCCTGCAATGCAAAAGCCACAGGAGACACAACTTTGATCCCTGGGGTTGTGAAGATCCCCTGGAGAAGGCATGGCAACTCACTCGGGTATTCTTGCTTAGAGAATCCCATGGACAGAGGAGCCTAGCAGGCTACAGTCTATAGGGTCGCAAAAAGTCAGACACAACTGAAGCGACTTGGCACTCACACACACACAAGTATACAAAAAGTTCCTGAGTTGTCTAGCCCTCCACTGGGAACCCTAGGGGTTAGTAATTAAGGTGCATGGTCTGCTAGTGATGGAAAGGTTGTAGAAAACTATGAAATGACTCTCTGGTTAAACATGTCTTCAAATAGTAAGGGATTATCTGGAAAGAACTTCACAGAGGGAATTGTTAAAAGAGCTAAAAAAAGAAGGCTGAAGAACAGGCATAATAGGGATCTCCAACTATTTGAAGGGCTGCTGGAAGGCAAAGGCAATCAACTGATCTATAACTATTCATTTATTCAACCAATATTTGAATGTATACTATGTGCCAGGAACTATACTGTTGTTCAGTCGCTAAGTCATGTCCGACTCTTTGCGACCCCATGGGCTGCAGCACGCTAGGCTCCCCGGTCCTCCACTATCCCCTGGAGTTTGCTCAAATTCATGTCCATTTAACCATGGGCATGAATCATCTAACCATCTCATCCTCTGCCACCTGCTTCTCCTTTTGCCTTCAGTCTTCCCCAGCATCAGGGTCTTCTCCAATGAGTCGGCTTTTCACATCAGGTGGCCAAAGTATTGGAGCTTCAGCTTCAGCATCAGTCCTTCCAATGAATATTGGACTGATTTCCTTTAGGATTAACTGATTTTACATCCTTTCAGTCCAAGGGACTCTCAAGAGTCTTCTCTAGCACCACAATTCAAAGGCATGAATTTCTATTCTAAACTATACTAGATGCTAGTAATACAAGAATGGGGAGAAACAGGCACCAAGCAGGAAATGACATGTAAAACACATCACCTCACCATGTCATAAGAACAGCAATTGAACAACCTAGGGAAGAGCACACTATGAGATTGCGCGTTGCTCAGTTGTGTCCGACTGTTTGCACCGCCATGGACTGTAGCCTGCCAGGCTCCTATGCCCGTGGAATTCTGGATTCAGAATACTGTAATGGGTAACCATTCCCTTCTCCAGGGGATCTTCTGAAAGCAGGGATTGAACTCAGGCCTCCCACACTGCAGGCAGATTCTTTACTGTCTGAGCCAGCTGGGAAGCCCTATTGTGAGAGTAGATGTGCTCCGAAAAATCCGGGACAACTTCTTAGAAAAGGTGACTCTTCGGTTGAGTTTACAGAGAGAATCAAAGTTGCCTAGAAAGATGAAGCAGCAAGGAACCACAGGCAAAGACAGGAGCAGAGGCACAGAGAATGAAAAGGGTGGGACGTATGGGGATATTTGTGATTCCATATGCTCAGATGCCAAGTGAGTGTGGAAGATGGTTGTAGAGCAGGTGAACAGGGCACAGAGGCCAATTAGGATGGACTTAAATCCCTACTGGCAAATCAGGAAGGGAAATTATATAAATGTATATAGGGAGACTGTATATGCTTAAAATAAATTCATTGAGGAAATTCCCCGGTGGGTTAATGGTTAAGATCCTGTGCTTCAACTGCCAAGGGCCCAGGTTCAATGCCTGGTCAGGTGACTAAAATGCCACAAGCTGTGCAGTGCAGTCAAATAATAAAAATAAAAAATAAATCCATTGATGTAGAATGTTCCCTTCTCTGAGGACACAGCATCCTGTGTATATCTCTAAATTCACAGCATATTATAATTGTCTCCCCAACAAGAGTGTGAGCTCTCCATAGGAAAAGAATCTCTCTTGTTCAGGTTTATAACACAGTACCTATCACAGAAGTGTCTGCCACAGAGAATGATTTTTTAATTGCATGAACGGAGAATGAAGCAACGTCTGGGTTCTAATCTCAAATCTGCCTCTTACTCAAGACATGATTTTAACAAATCAGTCTCCTTCTCTAGATCTGAATTTCCTCATCCATTTTTCCTAACTGTATCCCAGGGGGAGATGTTCTATGCAAAATAAAAAAAAAGAGAGAGAGTGGGGAATACTGAGAAATCTTCAGGCTAGATGCTGCTCTTAGAAGCAAAACGCACGTTTCCAGATTAAACCAATAGGGACCTCCCTGGTGGTCCAATGGTTAAGATTTTGCATTCCAATCTACGGCAAGCCAGTTCAATCCCTGGTTAGGGAGCTGAGATCCCACATGCCTCTCAGTCAAAAGATGTAAAACAGGACAAATATTGCAACAGATTGAATAAAAACTTCAAAAATAGTCCACATTAAAAAAAAAATCTCGGAAAAAAAGAAGTCCAGCAGTGAGGAAACCAGTTTGACTTTGTCTTCCCAGCAGTTCTCACATGCATTTGGCCATAGAAACTTTTCTCTTCTCATGGAGTTAGTGGTGCTGGGAAATGTTAAACAAGAAAGACATTCAAGGCTCTTCCCTGCTCTGATGTTTTATGGGTTTGTCCCAGAATAGCTCCAGGTGAATTTTAAAAATACTCAAGCTAGACAGTAGAAATGAAATCACAAATGTTAAGACTGAGCTCATGAACATGTTTTAAATAGTGTTTGTATTTATAGGGCCATCCACGTACCTTCTATGGGCACTGCTGAGCAAGCTCCCACTGTCACACAAACCTTCCAAGCCAAAGTCATCCAGATGACCTGTGCTCTTCACCATGACTCTGAGAATCCACCTTCACTTTGCCTAAGCGGTTCTTGAGTAAAATGCACACATTTTCCATCCAAGCTCCCAGCTGGCATCAACTTCCATTTTGCTTACTCTTGGCAAATTGCCAAGGACTAGACCTAATTGAGAAGAGTTGACTCATTGGGAAAGTCCCTGATGCTGGGAGGGATTGGGGGCAGGAGGAGAAGGGGACGACAGAGGATGAGATGGCTGGATGGCATCACTGACTCAATGGACATGAGTTTGAGTAAGCTCCGGGAGTTGGTGGTGGACAGGGAGGCCTGGCATGCTGAGATTCATGGGGCTCGAAAAGAGTTGGATACGACTGAGCAACTGAACTGAACTGAACTGAGACCTAATTGATGCACCATTATCTACACTAGTGACCTCCAAAGTGGTTTCTTTTAAGATTTATTTACTTATTTATTGGCTGTGGTGGGTCTCCACTGCAGCCGGCAGTCTTTCTCTAGTTGCAGCAAGCAAGGAATACTGTCTAGCTGCTTTTTGCACAGGCTTCTCACTGCAGTGGTTTCTCTTGTTGTGGAGCATAGCCTCTAGGCACTCAGGATTCAGTAGTTGCAGCTCGTGGGCTCTAGAGTGCTGGCTCAGCACTTGTGGAGCACAGGCTTAGTTGCTCTGTGGCATGTGGGATCTTCCCAGACCAGGGATCAAACCCATGTCCCCACCTTGCAAGGCAGACTCTCAACCACTGCACCACCAGGGAAGCCCCAAAGTGTCTTAATTGTATATGCAAACCAATAAAAACATTTTTATATACACTCCCAATACATTTATTTCTAAAATATGGGTATGTTCTGCTGTTGTAATATAACTATAAAACTCACAGAAATGTAAATCAGATGAGGAGACAGACAGAAGTAAAAGTTCTGGTGTTTTCACATGGCCCCCTGCAGGTTGCCTTGGGTTCCTCTGCTGCACATGCGGCCCACTTTCTGTGCTCCCCCCGCAGGTGACCAGCCTAAATGAAGATGTAGAGCCCGCCTTAGGCTCCTGAGCTGAGCAGACAAGGGGTGCTTCTCCCTTCTGAGAGAGGTGATTGGCCTTTGTGGGGAGATCCTGTAGCATTTCAACAGGGTGTGGCACAATATGGGCTTAGCTTAAATTGGCCCTGCTTTCAAATTCTGACTGTATCTCTTTGCTGGCATGTGAGTTTGAGCACATACTATTAAATAATAATAATAGTAATAGTACCTCTCACTTATCAAGGATTTACTAGGTATCAGGCAGTCCACTAAGCACTTTGATGCACATTATCTATTTATCCTTATGTCTGTCATACAGTAAAGATATCATCTCCGTTTAATAACTCAGGAAGCCAAGGCACTAAACGGCTACGTCATTTGCCTAAAACGAGACCCACATCTGCCTGAGTCCATATTTCTAACTCCTGACACCACTCTCTACTGCCTCCCACACTCACCCTCTCTGAGCCTCTGTTGTTGTAAATTCAAAATGGAGAGAATCAGGATTTATACAGTGTGAACATGGCACTTGGGTTCAAAAATGTTAGCAGTTATTGCTGAACTCTCCAGATGAGTCCCCCAAAAGGTGCCAAGGTGAGTCATCAGGATAAGAGTATAAAGAAAGTTAATCATGTCAGGCCTTGTCTGACAAAAGAAGGTGCTAGAGAGGGAGTTGCAGTGAGCCCAAAACGGCAAGGATGTGTGGGTATGTGCTGTGCCCTGCCCTATCCCTGTGGCCAAGCAGACCCTCCTGAATCGGAGGTGGAAACCTAGGACCTTCCCAGCATAATGACGCCTGGCTTTAAGATCATCAGTTACTTTCTATTCTGACTCCACGGTCATCACACGGATTTCTGAAAGCCTTTCAGTTTACCACGGAAAGAATTCACTGAGCGTGAATGCTCTATAATAAGGCAACAAAATTAATAAACTGACATCTTTTAAACTCCAAGGCGCGGGGAAACACCTGGATTCCATGTTTTCTGGACAGCTGCATGATTTCTCAGCATCATTTAGTCTCATCTCTCTCCACTATAGACTTTAATTTCCAAAAATTTCTGTTGTCCCTTTGCTCTTTTCTCAGTTCTAAACTATGGCACTTAAATCTCTTGCCTCACCACTTTCTCTCTTTTAAGTAATCAATATTGGTTCCCAGAGGTGTATTGACCCTCCAAAAGAAGAAGCTGTATCACAAATGTAAAGTAGTCCTAAAATCACTCATAACTAATCATTAAAGGTGACGGGGCATGGAACGGAGAAGGAAATGGCAACTCACTCCAGTGCTCTAGCCTGGAAAATCCCATGGATGGAGGAGCCTGGTGGGCTCCATGGGGTCATGAAGAGTCAGACACGACTGAGCGACTTCACTTTCACTTTTCACTTTCATGCATTGGAGAAGGAAATGGCAACTCATTCCAGTGTTCTTGCCTGGAGAATCCCAGGGACAGAGGAGCCTGGTGGGCTGGCGATATGGGGTCGAACAGAGTCGGACACAACTGAAGCGACTTAGCAGCAGCAGCAGCAGCAGAGGCGTGGAAACAAAGGTTTCAACAATTACACTCTAGTCCTCTCTAAATATGCAGAAATACTGACTCAGTTTGCCTCTCTCGGTTGGCTGCTGATTCAATTTGCAATCAGCGTGAAAGCCCTCCATGATTCAATCTGACTCCATTCAATAAACACTTTTTACACCCCTACACTGTGACAGAGAGCTCCCTAAATCGCATTTTATGCTGACAGATTCATCAATGCATGCAATAACATTCTTATTTAGTACCACAGTGTTAGGTACTGGGATGAGGGATAGGGCTATAAAAGGACAGATGCCCTTTTTTCCTTTTTTTTTTTTTAATTTTAAGGGTAACAAGTTTAAGGAAAAATGAAATTACAGTAATAATAATCCAAAACTTATTCATACTACCGCCCCAACACAAAAATCGTTGCTATTCCATCAAATCTTCCATATACACACATTTGTATTAGCCCAATGACTAAGCATCTGGGCTGGGGAGTGAATGGCTGGGTATGGATCCTGTTTCCTCCAGCTGGGAAAATGGACCTGAGACCTTGAACAAGTTCTCTTGCTTCTCTGTGCTTCCTTTTTCTCGTGAATAAGATGGGAATCACAGTGGTGGTCCATACCTCCATAGAATTGTTATACAGGTAAAGCATTTGGAAAGTGCCTCCCACATAGCCATGAATAAATGGAGGCTGCTCATTATGGCATCTAACTAGAGTTTAAATTTTCAATAGCTGTTATTTATTTGTCCACTGGCATTGATGACACCACATATTCTTTGTGCCAATGTGCTGCATATACAGGGCTTCCCAGGTGGTTCAGTGGTAAAGGATCCGCCTGCCAATACAGGAGACACAGGAGACGTGGGTTCAACCCCTGGGTCAGAAAGATCCCTGTAAGGGGAAATGGCAGCCCACTCCAGTATTCTTGCCTGAAGAATGCCATGGACAGAGGAGCATGGTGGGCTCTAGTCCATGGTCACAAAGAGCTGGACACAACTGAGCACAAACACTCCAATTACAAGGGGAAGAAGCAGGGAGACACCCGCTCCCGTATAAACCCTGCGCAGGGTGATATAGAGGGACTGGGCAGAAGGCAGGAGCCAGAATGGTATAAACGTCTTCATTTCTGCTTGTCTGTTTGCCCCTCTTACTGATACAGGCCCCCTCCATATCACCTGTGTTAACAACTGATGCCCAACTTGTACTATATTTATGCTCATCTAATCATATGCAAACTTTTACAGAGAGGGGTATATGTGAGTACGTGTCTATGAGAGAAGAAAGGGTTTGTTCTCTTAAAAATGAGATCATGCTATGTAAGCATCTTGCTTCTCTCACTTAAAATACTTCAGCTGGGACTTCCCTGGTGGTCCAGTGGTTAAGACTCTACCTGCCAATACACAGGACACAGGTCCAATCCCTGATCTGGGAAGATCCCACCCGCCAGGGAGCAACTAAACCCGTGCACCACAATAAGAAGCCTGTGCACCGCGACAAAGAGTAGCCCCCACCTGCCCTAACTGGAGAAAGCCCATGTGCAGTGATTAAGACCCAGTGCAGCCATAAATAAATAAATAATGATTTTAAAAGAAAAAATAAAATTAATCTCTGCTGAAGATGGCTTCTTTCTTTGTAAGTTTGTGCTTACAACTTTTAACGGAGTATTTATTTCAGCAAGACTCTGGGAGCCCTGTGGGACTTGGGTTGAGGATACATCTCTCTGGCAAGTATCAGATTTTCTTTGCATAGAACCCAGGAACTACCCACCCAAGTCTACTTTATTTTGTAAGTTATTGTATATTATACAAATGTATATATTTGTATGTTACACATATTGGGTATACTTTACAGTGCCCCAGAGGATACAGGGAACATGAATCAGGAACTCAAACACAAGTAACAGCAAACCTGCAGAGATAAAGGCTAAAAGGAGGCTTTTCCTTTTCTCCACTCAAACCTAAAATTAAATAAATAGCATACTACTATTTTTTTGTTGTTGGTATTTTAGCACATTCCTACAAGGACCTTAGCTTTATGCAAGGGTTTCAGTTCCAATCCCCTAGTTAATTCAGGTCTGAGCCCTTGTCTCCTGTCCCCCAGAGAGGTTAAACCCTGGTTACTGAGATCTGCAGCCCCATCTCACTTCTTTGGCCTCCAAGAGGTTCCCTGAATTTCCTGCAAGCTCAGCTCTGCATTTAAAAAGATGTGTTTTGGAGAAGGAAATGGCAACCCACTCCAGTATTCTTGCCTGGAGAATCCCATGGACAGAGGAGCCTGGTGGGCTACAGTCCACGGGGTCGCAAAGAGTCGGATATGACTGAGCGACTTCACTTTCACTTTCACCCCTCAGCTGAGAAGACTTGCAGCTCTTGTGTTTGCTATTGATTGTTTTCTTGAGTTCTCAAAGACCTGTGACCATATTTTTTTTTAAGTTGCCTGTTTTCTAATTGCATCACTTTACACACTGTTGTCTAATAAAATGTTGTATTTAGAATGCCTTCTTAATTATTTTGAGCAGCCATTGCCTGTATTTTCTTAGCACCTCCCTGGTTTTCTTACGTGAACTCATCTGTCAGGGAAATGCAGCTTTTTTGTTTGCCCTCTCTGCATACTGGACCGTCTGAGTCAGTGTTCTAACTAATCCCTGATGGTCTCTGAGCTACTGTTCTACCAGACTCAGTAGTTATGTGCTTCAGGAATTTTTCGGTAGAATTGGTCCTATTAGGAGACTCTTGGTGTCACCTTTGTTATCTTAAAAGCTTGGGATATATGTAGACATGTCTGATATATGTTGTACAGCCGAACTTAACATTGTAAAGCAATTATACTCCAATAAAAAAAAAAAAAAAAAAAAAAAAAAAAAAAAAAAAAAAAAAGCTGGTCCCTTCCCTGAGGCTCTTACTTTTTTGAAAACTTGATTCTATTTCAGCTGAAAATTGGCAAGGCTATTTAAAAAATTGAGGGAAGCCATTTAAGAAATTGAAAAGTAATCGCAAACAACATTGGGTAGTTGTGACTTTCAGTTCTGTATCAGTTGAATTTTTGTGCTCTTTTCCCTGTGTACATGGTGGCTCTATTTTTCTCCAATAAAACTTTTTATTTAAAAAAAAATTAAAAAAATAATCATAATTAAAAAAAGATGTGTTTATTAATTATTATGGGAATTTATATGAAGATATTTTCAGGATACCTAGTTCACTATAAAGATGGGATGGAACTCAGAAGCATATTGGTACAGCTGTATACCCATGAGATACACACTCATTCCCCATGAATTAGATCAATGAGTCATCATGCTTATGGAGTGCAGAATACTTTTTATTTTTTTTTTCATTTATTTTTATTAGTTGGAGGCTAATTACTTTACAATATTGTAGTGGGTTTTGTCATACATTGACTTGAATTAGCCATGGATTTACATGTATTCCCCA